>NC_133423.1:19705625-20014000 GCF_049350105.2 Macaca mulatta
AGGCAACTTCAAAGCTACTTTATGTCATAACAGAACTTTAAGAACTTGTGCCCTCTAACGATGCATACTGGATAGTAAAGATGTTTTTGATGTGTATTTACTTTGTCGCTAATCTCCCTTCAGGGGTTTAAAAGTGAACAGGCATAATAAAATGCTTCTTGCTGTTTCTCTTCAAATTTAGGGATTGACTGCACCACATGCTTTCTCTGGCTTATTTGGTTATCTCTGAGTAAAGGCTTTTCTCCGCCAAAGTTCTCAATTTCCAGTGATATTTGAAGAGCATTCTGTTTGACACAGGCATTTCTCAGTCAAATTATGACACCTTATAACATCATCTGATATTTTTTTTCTAAGATTGGAAAAGGAAAAGCAAAGACAAAAGGATCTCTTTGGAAAAATTTTCAAAACGGGGTGAAAGACCTATTTGGGCTAATAGATAATGCCTCTTCTCTGTTTCTATTCTGTATTGTTTTTTATTTAAAAACAGTTCCTATGTTTTGGCATTTTCTCTGTATTTGTTTGCTTTTTCTGTGTTAAAAAAAGGTATGCTTAGGCCTTATCTAGAAGGCACACACATTTAAATATTAAAACATCTCCATACAAACATATTTGGAATAGGAGGAAAAAATCAGGACACTGTAAAAGAAGAAATGCTTTTATAAATTCAGTGTGGTCCTTAGGGTACTCAGGAAGCTAATTAAAAGCATCTCATTCCCTCTGTGGGTGATCACTTGAAATACAGAGCTTAGCAGAACAGGGTATAAGGAGTATAAGGAGGAACTCTCATCAATGGTCCCCATTTTCTAAGAAGCACCCTTATTGCCATTCAGGTGCCATGCTACACCAGTTCCTAAACTGAATGAAGCTAGGAATCTTCATGCTGGAATTTATAGTCATGTGGGACAATAAAATCATCCAGGTCACCCCTTCTCATTTCAGTGGTGGAAGACACCAAAACCTAAAGGAACTAAAGAAGTTGTACAGAATCACACAAAACATTAGCAAGTAGAAATTAGACCTCAAACTTCCTTGACAATTATTTATTGCTCTAGGTGCCAGAGGAAATGATTCCCAGAAGACTTTATTTTCTTTTTTTGGAGGTCTCAGTACCATGCCATTCCACATTGGACATTTTCTGGACTGATAAACTGTATGGTAAAACAACAAATTCATACAAACTCACTTTGGTTATTTCTTTCTTTATGTAGTTTCTTGTTTGATTGTCTTCCTCATAAATTTAGCATGGTTCCAATTCTAAGTAAAATCAGTGATCTGTTTTAAATTGACTTCTGAGTACATGTACTGGAACCTGTGTTCTACGAAGACAGCATATCACCTGGGCTTTGGGAGACACAGAATGATTAGGTGCCATGTATCCTACAGAGAGAAGATGTGATTCAGATAGAAAATGAAGGATCTCACTGGCCGTAAAAGAAAGAAACAATATTACACAGTTAAAGTCTTGCCAACAGGACCAAAGTACGGCTCTACAGTCTTTGTGGTCTGAGACACCTCTCCGTTCTATTCCTAAATTTCAAAATTGATTCTTCTATATTTAGTTCTTGGCAAGATTATCAGACAAGCCAATCTGTAGGATTGTTTGAATTCCGTATGTTTGGCATTTGAATTAAAGTAAGGATAAATTATAACATTGAAAGTTCTTTGATGCAAGAATTTGAAGGCCCTCGCCCCCTTTTCTTTTATTACTATTTGTCTTCCTTGGCTCTGATGATGTATTTTCGACAATGTGGAGCTAATAAAGACAGTTATTAGTTCAATCTATACATTGGCCAGTTAGTTTCCTTTGATTTTATGGCCATTATTTGCAGGCCACACATCTCACCAACTTGTACTTTTAATGGCAATGGAGCTCAGATGACAGGGTGCAAATAGTCAAATGAAAAGGAGTCACCACTGTTAGAGATAGTTCCCACCAGTGGGATGCAAAGAGAGAAACATAACATAATGATAGAAACAGGCAATAGTGTTCCTCCTGCAGAAGAAAAAGGGAAAACCATAAAGAATTTGATAGTCCTGCACATACTTAATAGATTAAAGGCCCTTAATGTTGTCAAGGGTCTGAAGTTCCATTGGGTCTATTTGATCTTGGATAATGGGTTCAGTATTTCTGTCTCTAAACTCCTTGGGACACCCTAGGCAACCTGGCATTTGAAGCAGTTAGCCATCCCCCTGAATCCAAACAGTTCTATTTAATAAATCCCTATTTCTGTCCAGTGTGCTGAGGAAAAGTCTGTTTGTTGGATGTAGTAATGAAATTGGAAATATGACTGGCTGTCTATTCCCTTCTGCAAGCCCCCTCAGGCTCTGGGTTGCCTAATGTCCGGGGTCTCCCTCTTAGACCACCTTCAGTGATTCTCACCTCCAGGTATTCATGCCCCTGTGTAATCCTCTTCCCTTGAGTACAGATGGGACCAGTGACTTGCTTCTGAACGATAGAATACAGCAAAGATGATGAGATCACTGATGTAAGTTTGGTTTTTGCTAGCAGATTCTCTCTCTCGCACTGATTTTAATAAAACAAGCTGCCGTGTTGTGTACTGCCCTATGGAGAGGCCCATGTGGCAAGCACCGAGGCAGCCTTTAGATTGACATCCAGCAAAGAACTGTGGCCCTTAGTTTGCCAGTCCACAAAAACCTGAAGGCTTCCAGCAACTGTGTAGGCTTTGGAAGGAATTCTTCCCCAGTTGAGCCTTCAGGTTAGACTTCAGGCCCAGCCTACATCTTGATTTCAGCCTTTGGAGATACCCTGGTGCAAAGGACTCAGCTAAGCCATGCTTGGACTCCAGATGCATGGAATTTCTGAGATAACAGATATGTGTGATTTTATGCTGGTTTGTAGTAATTTGTTACATAGCAATGGATAACTTAGGCAAGTCTTGTTATCAGTTGTGAGCATATGTGTAGCTACTTGTTTGAGCTATTTGCATGCTGCACTGGGCCCCTGCATAATCACTCTTCTTAGATGGACGCTGAAAAGCCAACTCAGGTCTCTATGACACTTTCTAAAGAGCAGGAAACTATATTCGAGTCCCTCTTCTGTCAGTTTTAGCTGTGTGTTTTGTGTTCCACCTTCAATAACTGAACAGATTTGCCAATGGGGACAGGAGAATAGAGGAGCTTAGCTTCAGTGGTCTGAGACTAGAGGCAAGTTTTTCCTTGTAAACAGCAGAAGAGGGAGTTTTAATACCTTAATTGTGAAATTAATAAAATACCTTTTTCTTAAAACATTTCTCCTGTGACCATAGCAACTTTTATGATTTCTGCATGTTCGAGATACCCAAAACCTCCGCCAAAGAGCAGTGGAATGCATTTGGCATAAGATGGTTTATTTATAAATTAGGAACCAAGAACTTTGGCTTTCATAAAAATTTGGTAAAACCTCATCCTATTTGGAAATTGTAATAAAAATATCCACTTGGTTAGTCTCAAAAAATTTCCAGGAGAAAATGCAGTTAACTTTAATGCTGAGTGCTGTAGCCTCTTGGCTTCACACTGGCATTAGTTTGAAGCTTTCTAGCTCATACTTTTCAGTGAGAAGCTGAAATAGATTATAGGTTGTTTTTTCTATTGCTGAGCTTTTTTTTCCCAATTGCTCTCCTGAGAGAAAATTGAGTGTATGACAGGAAGACAAGCATGAAACCTTTCATAATCCAGGCTTGTGTTCTCAGGAGATTGTCCTTGATATATGAGACTACTCATTGAGTCTTTCCTGGTGTTTATTTATGTGACCACATTTCCCCATAATTAAATGCCTCCATTAATCAATACTGAGCTGCTCCACACTGAGTCTGCAGAGCTCATCAAGATGAGAACTTTTTAATTTTAAAATAAAAAAATTCCTGATATATACATAATCCCTGAAGAAATAGCAGATCTGTTGCTGGCCAATGACATCAACAGTTGAGTTTTATTTTTGTCCCCTATTTCAGGATTACTAATAGGGTTGGAGTGAGAAGAAAAGCTTAGAAACTTATGAAAGAAGCTGGGGTTCTTCAGGAGTTTAAGGCAAAGGCACAATTTATTCTTTCTTCATCACCTCCTTCATTCAGTAAATAGTTGAGCTCCTACTGTGTCCCATAAATGGTGTGGTTGGCTCCTGGGCTGTCATGTGAATAAAACCGTCCTCTTGGCAAGGAATTAACAATATAAGGGGATGAGATATACAGTAAATGACAAATAAAATGGAGCTTGATAGAAGTTACAATACCAACCCCATATATAAGGAAAGACTTTCTGTTATGAAAATAAAGGACGGCAAAACAAAAGAATCTCCTATCATCTGACTGTGAAACTTGAACTAGCACTTTTTAGCTCCCACAGAATTCATGTTCTGTATCAGCTTTGCTGGAAGAGGGGCATGTAGTCTTAGGGGATAAAACAGAGGTCCATGGGATGAGGAGAAAAGGCCTGAAGCACTCTTCTTGACTGTCAGAATGTCATTATTTATGCCACTATTTCTTTTTCAATCTGTTTAGTTTAATATTTGCTTTATTCTCCAAATAAAGTGAATTTTAAATAGTGGGCAGAACATGCATTTAAAAATATCATTAATTCAATTAATATTTATTGAGCACCTATTATGCACTGGCACTTAGAATTTAAGAAGAAGATTGGTACTGTCTTGTAGTTGGGAGATAGTTAATTCTTAAAAACAATGATGAACACTTATCTTTCTATATATTTACATAAGTAATTCTAAATATGTGGCTTCTAGGTATGATAGTTTTTTAATGTGTCAACTTAGGCTAAACTATGAGGATGAAAGAGAGGACAGCAGCCTTTTGGTAGCATACACACCTTCTTCTAGTGACCCAACCAAACGTGAATTTAGGGGCTGCTGTGGTGGGATTTTGCAGGTGTAATTAAAATCCCAAGTGATTTAACTTTAAATTATTGTGATTATTCTAGGTAGGCCAGACCTTTCCAGATGAGCCCTTAAGAGGGTCTGAATTATTCAAGGCGAAAGAGTTCCCCAGAGCAGCTGAGTCTACAATTACCCTCTTTTTGCTGGATCTGCTCTTCCTGACTGCCTGCCCTACAGATTCCTAGATTCCTTGTAATCTGTGTGTGTATGTGTGTCTGTCTCTCTCTCTCTATATGTGTGTGTGTATAGATATCTATACATATATATGTATACACATGTATATCTATACACACGTGTATATATACATACACATATATGTACACACATATACACGTATATGTATATATATACACACACACACACATATATATATGACCTCCTGATTCTGTTTCTGTGGTTGCATCCTGACTGATGCACTGAAATTTGAAAATGATACTGTGACCTCATTTAACATGTATTTTATGCTCCGAATGACTATCATTGCTTATGAAACTGGGAAAACATTGTTCATAAATCTATGCAAAAATAACCCAAATATATTTCATGAAGTCTGGTTGGCCCCCAATTCATTGGCTTTGCCTAACGTCTTTGGTTAAACTGTGAAAGGCATCCGGCCACCGGGTGAATTGCCATGTGATTCCGTCACCACCGTGCGTGCTTGCAGCTTGTTCTGGCTCTGTTCGGGAACGGTGGTCTTTCCAGCTGGCTGGATGGGAAAGCAGCATGTGCCAAGCTCTGCTGGAACGTTTTGAAACAACATTGCATATAACGTAATTAAGTAGGGATGACTGAAGACTTAATGCCTTCACTGACTAGAGTCAAGTCTAAGCTGAACCCAGAAACTTTATCTTCTTTGTATTTTTAAAGGAAATAAGATAAGATGTATGAAAAACTGGACTTTGTTGCAATCCTTTTGATACCATCAAAATGTAGACAATTCTTCAAAGTTATTTGATTCTGTTTTTATAACTGTCCATATTATTGATTGTAAAGGAAGTATATACTAAAAAAATCAAAAAGATAAAGTATAAGGATTAAAAGCCACCATAATTCTACCAGAGGTGACCATGGTTGTGGCCTTAGTTCTGCAGTCTTTTTTTTTTTTTTTGTGACGGAGTCTTGCACTGTCGCCGGGCTGGGATGCAGTGGCATGATCTTGGTTCACTGCAACCTCCGCCTCCCAGGTTCAAGCAATTCTCCGGCCTCACCTCCTGAGTAGCTGGGATTACAGGTGCTGCCACCACACCTGGCTAATTTTTGTATTTTTAGTAGAAATTTGCTTTTCCCTGGTGACTGATCATGTCAGGCACCTCTACCTGTGCTTATGTGTCATTTGTATACCATTTTTGGTAAAGTGTCTGTAAAATATTTTGCTCATTTTTAATAGAGCTGTTTATTTTCTGTCTGAATTTTAATAGTTGTTACATTTTGCATACAAGACTTTTATTATGTGTTTTGTAAATATTTTCTCCCATTCTACAGCTTAAGTTTTTGTTTTCTTAATAAGAATATTTATAAATAAAAATAATATTGTCTTTAAAGAGTAAAATGTAAAAATATTTGACCTAGAGAGTGTGTATATATATATATATATATATATATATATATATATTTTTTTTTTTTTTTTTTTTTTTTTTTTTGAGACGGAGTCTCGCTCTGTTGCCCAGGCTGGAGTGCAGTGCCCAGCCTCCCGGGTTCACGCCATTCTCCTGCCTCAGCCTCCCGAGTAGCTGGGACTACAGGCGCCTGCCACCACGCCCGGCTAATTTTTTTTGGTATTTTTTAGTAGAGACGGGGTTTCACCGTGTTAGCCAGGATGGTTTCGATCTCCTGACCTCGTGATCCGCCCGTCTCGGCCTCCCAAAGTGCTGGGATTACAGGCTTGAGCCACCGCACCCGGCCTAGAGTATATTACGTTGGCTATATAGTATTCCATTTTATGAATATGCCATAATGTATGACCAGACTTCCTGTTTCCACAGCTTCACTGCTTGTGTCTTTTGTCAGTTACTTTTGTCATCCTACTTAGCAATGTGCTATGATCATTTAGGATGATTGTGCTTTTATCCGATACAAAATTAAATATTTTTAATTCAGTGGGCTTTTCCATGGAGCACTTAAAAAGCAGTCTTTAAATCACTTGAACCCAGGAGATGGAGATTGCAGTGAGCCAAGATTGAGCCACTGCACTCCAGTCTGGTGATAGAGCGAGACTCTGTCTAAATAAAAAAAATAAACAGTCTCTAAATCACACGGGCAAAATTCTTCTAAGGCAAAACACATTTCTGTCCCTCACTTTCTCCCATCCTTTTCAACCTGAGGTCTCAGGATTCCTGTTAAAATGTATATTCAATACTGTAAATATCTTTTTTAAAACCTTTGAACATGTTAAAATCATACTAATGCTTCTGAATAATCATGGTCAATTGATTATGAGCATTTATTAAATTAAATTACAATAAAGGGATAAAAAGTTACAAGTCCAATAGAACCAGTAAAATGAAAGGAAAATTAACAGCAGAGAAGAAATTGAACAGTTTTTTTCCTTCTAGTTTTTAAAACATGGAAATCACATCAATAAGTAATAGTTAATGAGCTTAAAGGGGGAAGCAACACCGTAGGTGTTAGAGGAAGATATTAATGAGAAAACAGTTGACTTCTTATGTGGAACTCTGGAAGTTAAGAAATAACCAGTGGTAGGGGCTGTTGTTCCCTTGTCTGCAGGATTCTTATATCTAGCCATGCATCCTCTTTGGGCAGAAAAGGAGATTTTATTCCCTGAGAACTGAAAAACCTGAGGAAAAATCTCCAATACAGTATTTTGGATGTCCCTCTAGAGGAAAAAACCAGCTTTACCGTCACTCCCATGAAGTCCCTTCCTGCACGCCATCAGAGTCTGAACACATTAGTGCTCTAGGTGAAGAATTAATGAATGACCAAAGAATACAAGATTTCAGAGGAAAACTTTCTACCTAAAAGGGAAAAATTATGAATCTGCCAGAAGCTGAGACAATTCAGGGAATAAGAAAATCATCTAAAAAGATCTTTAAGGGATATTCTAAGTTGAATAAGTGAAAAATACTAATTTAGGTAACAAAATGAAGATGATGTAAAATAGATACATTCAGACAATGAAAAAGAGCTCTCAGAAATAGAGGAAAGAAAAAATAAATTTTGTAAAGTAATTGAATAGTTGGATCATAAGGTCAAAGAAGTCGTTCAAAAAGTAATCCAAAAAGGCAGGAGAGAGTAAAACCAGAATAGAGATTTAGGAGGTTCAGAGTCTTATTAAATGGATTATAGACACAGATAACAGTAAAAACATAGAGAAGAAAGTTATAGAAATAATACAAGAAAAAATTTCCAGAACTGATGAAACTAAGTCTCAAAAAGACAAGTCTGGCACAATGAAAGAAAAAAGCCAACTATTAAACCACATTATCATGAAATCTTAGTACCTTTGCGACAAAGTGAAGATCTTTAAGCTTTCAAAAGAGGGAAGAGGGTGTACATACAAAGGATCTGAATGGAACAAGATCTCATACCCAAAAAAAAAAAAAAAAAAAAAGGAACCAAGACACAATAGAACAATGGTTACAATATTCATGGTGAAAATGATTTTCTGTTATCCATCAGGGATAATAATAGAATAAAGATATTTTTTAAACAACTTAGAGAATTTATTTAGAAAGTAGAAAATAAAAAGTATGACTCTAACATCTATTTAGAATATGAACAAAACTAGAAACAGTTAAACTACAGAAAAAAAGGCAGAGATCCTGAAGTTGGCTTAATGGCTATCCAATAGAAACAGGCAAAACCCAAGTTACTTTCATGCAAATAAGCATGAAGGAAAAGAATATGGGAATGTTTACAGAATGTGTCATGGCAAATATTTTTCAAATTTACATAAGAAACTGTACATAAATGAGGCAATTTACAAGAATTAGGTAATTTACAAGAAATGTTTTACAGGTTACAGTAGGATATAACTTATTATGAATAAAATTTGTAGCACATCATACATTTTTACATCACAGATTCAGTGTTAAAAGAATTCAGACATGATAAAACTTAGACTTGACAAGAATAATGTAATAGAATAAGGCAACTGAGACTGAAATGACATGTGTAAGTCAAATTAATCCCCAAATTAAAGGATTCCTTAGATTGGGATATAATAACATCTTCAGAGTATGATTTGGTCAATAATGGCATTGAGCTAAATGCCATTCAATTTTAGTTAAAAGCTTAGTTTTTAGATGTAGTTTAAATAAAAAGAAAAGCACACAGTGTATAAAAAATAATAAAAACCACCTTAGTATCACTTATATCCTAATACTATTAATTATATTTGGGACAAGCAGACTAGAATATTGGTGTTACTTCTATAAAGTTACTTTCTATTTCTAAATGCTGTAAACTAAACTAAAACAGGTTCCTCAGAAAAAACTGGCCAATTCCAAAATGGCTTCATACCCGTGACAACTATTGCCTGAGCTAGGTATGACATTGATGAACTTCTTTCGTAAGGTAAAGTGGAGATATTTTCCAGCATGAAAACTCAAAACATGTAACTTTAGAGCACACTTTCTTGAAAAGTTACTGGAGAATACATTTCAGCAAAATATGAAATGAATTTAAAAATTGAAGGACATGAGATACTGGAGAGTAATGAAGGGGCATCGAAAGATGTTGATGAAGGGACATTCTCGGACCACTGCAGTGAAGCAGAGTCAAAGAGAAACCCGTCCAGACTGAAGGCGTTCTAGGGGCTCTGGAAGAAAACATATAAAAGGAAAAAAGCAAACTGATTTTATTTATGTATAAAATATATTTTATATATACAGTAGATTTTATGTATGTATACATACACATATACACATATTACTCAACTGTGCCTTGAATAACACTTATCCAGACTATAATAAAGACTAGCTTTTATTTTAATATATTAACATTTATGTCAATATGTATGTCAAACATCATATATTGAACAATAATGTATAACATTTTGTTTAATATATTAACATCCGTTTATGTTAATTAGGAGTATGGAAGCAGATACGTAGGTGGGATGTGGGATAATGGTGGTAAAAGAGAGTTAAATATACTATAAAACAAAGTTGACAGATAATTCCTAAAACTAAGAAGTTAAAAATAGCAGTATATATACGTTTTAAAAAATATGAAGCGGTCCCTGTACAGATGCCAAAATAAATACAGAAGTAAACATTGAAAGGAACAGCTAAGAGGGTTGGAAGTGGTTGGTCCTTGGGAGTGAGAATTGGTAGTGAAAAGGGATGGAGCGAGATTTGCCATTTTTCATTATGAATGAAAAATTATGTTTAGGAAAACATGAATTTTGTGCATGAATTACTTTGAAAAATTATTTAAAAATTTGGATCCTGGACTTACAATGTGTATGTTGTATTATCGGTATTAATTTCTGGCTAATTTCCAGGGAGAATAAATAAAATCAAAATCTTTTGATATATTTTAAATAGATTGTGTTCATTTAAATCAACATTGCTTTTACAATAGTAGAATTTTGAAAATATATTCCTGGTTTACAATATCATTTTTATGATTTTCAGAAAATCACAAATCAAATCATAACACCAGCTTCATTCACGTTCTTTGATTTAAACTCTATTTAATAGTCAGCTTTAGAGTTTATTTCTGTAACATCTTTCGTGGTGTAGGCATTTAGATTCTTACCATCCCCTGACTGTGATATGTAGTAACATTTAGCTTCAGATAGTATATGTGACTTAATCTTAGCAATCACCCAAAATTGTCTCATGGCAGGAAGAAAGAATAGCCTATGTATTTGAAGTTATTGAATTACATAAAGTGTTATTTCTTTCTTAGATATGGAACAAAACAGGTGCAAAAAAACTCATGTGTGGACATGATGTTGAAGTAGGTTATATTAACCTTTTCAACAAGACATTTAGGACAGGCAGTTAATCTATGAAGCCATCAAGTGGAAAAAAAATCACAATCCTTACTGCTTTATTGAAAAACTGTCTAAAATGATATGTATCTGTATATATTTGGGTGTTAAGAAGTAAGACCCCTTTTGAAAATTAAAATGGTAATATATTAACCTTACTTGTGAAAAGTGGCCCTAACGGATTTTTCCTACTTGATGGAGAGTGTTTTCTCTAATGTGTCTGCTGTGGTTAGACTAAATCCCTAAATTAGGTACTCAACTGCAAGAGAACGTAGCAACTCTAGGACTCTGCAGAACTGACTGCTTATAACATTGTTCGTGCGAGTTGTTATTTGAAAACAATTATTGGAAACCTTAAATAGGTAGGGATTTGTATCCCATCAAATGAAAGTCTTGGTTTTTATGCTATTTATTCCTTATTTCAAGGTTTCTCTTGATCATCTGGACCTGAAAGTTCTGCCTCAAAATAGATGGAGCCTGTTCTGAACTGTTTTGTTTTTGTTTTTGTTTTTTTTTCCTTAAAGATTGGTGCAGGCTATTATATCATATTACAAAGATGAAGAAATATAATTAAACACTGGGAGAGGTGTACTCTTTGTCACTGTAAAGACTGAAAAAGTCTTTTTAATTGAGAGGGAAAACTAACTTCATTTCTTGAGAGAGAAAGAAAACATTTTGTGGGAATCAAAAAGAAAATAAAAAAGGATTGCCATTCTAACTGGCGTGAGATGGTATCTCACTGTGGTTTTGATTTGCATTTCTCTAATGACCAGTGATGATGAGCTTTTCCTCATGTTTGTTGGCCACATAAATGTCTTTTGAGAAGTGTCTGTTCATAGCCTTTGACCACTTTTTGAAGGGGTTGTTTGTTTTTTCCTTATAAAGTTGTTTTAGTTCCTTATAGATTCTGGATATTAGACCTTTGTCAAAGGGATACATTGCAAAACTTTTCTCCCTTTGGAAACAAAATATAAATAAATATGGTGTCTTAAAAAAAGAAAAGAAAAAAGAAAGCAGTTAACAAAAATCTAGAGATTATCTGAAAGGCAGTTGGAGGGCAACGCTGAAAATCCGAAAATGATGAGAACTGTTATGCAATTGCAAAGTCTAAATTAAAAATTGGTTAAAAAGTTGGGATTGACCTGTGGACTCTGGTCTTCATGTTTCTGTACCCAAAATACATGTAGTATTTCATGCTCCTCTAATTTAATAAATGGTTCTACACATCAGAGTAATTCCATCAGTGAAAAAATAGAGGATTCATGTTGTTTTAAAAGGAGATGTTCAGGTTGAGCCAGAGAATGCTCTTAATGAAATTTTTCCTTCATGCACATTTTTTTTCCGGGTAAAGGGAAGATTCAGGACCTTTTTCCTGGTGTCTAAAACCTGACTGTTGTTTCTGCCAATGGAATGTTGCTGTCTGCTCATTAACTGAGCTTAGGAGTTGGCTTGTTTAAGCTTCAGGGCATAAAGAGCCCCCAGAATTCCCAGAGGAGCTCTTACAGTTTTATATTAGCAAACCTCAAAGCAAATGCAGAATGTGGCCTTCCTATGAATTGAGCAGTGGAGCATCTGGGGGCATAAATGGACAGTCATTAATTGGCAAGCTCAGTATTCAAATAAAATTGTTAATACTCTTTACCACATTTGGCTCAGGAATGAAGAGAGTTACAGTCAAATGATACCTAAGTGATTTCCTACAGTAACTGTTTTCTAAAATATTTTATAATAGTAACGTGGCTACTTTTCAAAGATGATGATTGTTCTGTTCGAAAACATTTGGATGATCTCTAGTACAGAGTTGCGTGATGCTGAATCTATGCCTTTTCCATACTGGGAAATAATTAAATAAGAAAGTCATGGCTGGAATGCAGTGAGATTCATGCCAGGCTTTTTTCCACTTCTTGAGAGCCTATAGAAAGTTTCTGGGTCTCAGTGGAACATCTGTATAAGAGACTGATAGTCTCTTATAATCTCTTTTGTCCAGTTCAAGGATCACCGAAAGAATTGAGAACTTTTAGGACTGTGGAGGTATGTCATTCATACAGCGTTCTCCTTCCCTTCCCTCTTCATTTCCTCCTTTTCCCTCCTTGCTTGACCTAGATTCCACCAATGTGAAGGAATGGAAATAAAGCAGTTTAGGTCTGATTATGCAGAGGCCAAAAGGAGATTTCATATTTGAAATAAATTGGCAGGCTGGTTATGGCAGCTCATGACTGTAATCCCAGCACTTTTAGAGGCTGAGGTGGGCAGATCACTTGAGGTCAAGAGTTTGAGACCAGCCTGGCCAACATGGTGAAATCCTGTCTCTACTAAAAATACAAAATTTAGCTGGACATCGTGGCATGCACCTGTAATCTCAGCTACTTGGGAGGCTGAGGCAGGAGAATTGCTTGAACCCAGGAGGTGGAGGTTGCAGTGGGCTGAAATTGCACCACTGCACTCCAGGCTGGGCAACAAAGTGAGACTCCATGTCAAAAAAGTAAATAAAATAAAATAAAATAAATTGGCATTCACACAGAAAGGCAAAAATCGTATGAGTGCTTAGCATCTGCACTGACTTTGCTAATCACCTGATATTCCCTATTATAGTGAAATAGCCTGGAATGCCCATATGACTGCAAACTCTTTCTAGCTGGTTCTGTCACTCATTGCCTCAAAATTTCTTTTTAAAATGTAACTTGCATTTTTTAACATTCCTCCCAGGTGAGTCTTACTTGACCAATACACCAGTTTAGAAAACATGGGCTTTAAAAGTACAACCTTAGTATTTTGGCATATTGGAAATCAGGGAATATCAAAATATGCATTAACATGGTGACATGAGGAGCTTTATTCCATGATCCTGTTATTTTCTGAGAGTCTAGGTCATGGAATCAATTGAAGGCAGAATTAAGAAGATGATGTAATATTGCATCTCATACATTTTTAGTGAAGGACTCATTTTCTTGCTCCAGGTTGCACCCAGATAACACTTCTTGGTATAGTGGAGTTCAAGTGGACAGAATGTTTTCTAAAATTCTGGCAGGAGAAAGTTGTTATATTCGTTTTATTTTATCTTGTGCTGTAAGGGATCATGGCTACCGGGAATAATTAGATCTTACTGTACTAACACCTTCCAAGTAGAGTATTTTTGAGAGGGATCTGTGTTTGTATTGCTTTTAAAATACCCCTTTGCCCTCAGAATTAACACTGACAAGGAGCAGCCTTTCAGAGGGAATGAATTACCTGAGTACTGTTTTCACCTGGGATTGCTGTTTATTAATATTTATTCATGCTTTTAGTAGAACAAGAATCATAGTTCTTGCCCATTTCCAGGGTCATCATTTAAATCAACAAGAGCAGTTATAGGTGAATTTAGAACATCCCTCAATATAACACAACAAACACAAAGCATGTTTGGCTCAGTAAAACATATTTTCTTCCGTTTTTTTCACCCAACTTGCACCTTTTATGAAATTTTACCATAGTTTTTATTTTTGAAAGAGAAATTTGTCTGTGTATTTAAGTAGAGACATATCTCCTTGAAACTGGCTTTAATCTTTCTGATGAAAAGGGCTTTTGAACCAATATTTATGTGCTATGACTTCATGTCAAAACACTAAATGAAATTTCTAATATTTGCTAATAACTATCATAACAAGAAAAACATGACATTGCAGGTTGAAGTGTCTCAGAATTACAGAAAGACAAAAAATACCACATAATTATAACAATACTAGTACTTGTAACGTACAGTCAAAATATAATGCATCACAGCCTAGTTTCTAATTTATTATGAGACCTTTTTTTGTCACAGTCTTCAACAGGCTGAACCTTTTTCATGTCTGGATCATGGAAGAGTGGTGCCATTTTTTCCTTTCACAGACAGTAAAATGTCACTGGTAAATCATTACCCTCATCACCTCAAATAACTCAAAGTATGCCTGTCAAAATGCAGGAAAGAATTCACATGATTACAAATAGGCTTATCATCACCCATCTCAGGAAACAGTAAGTAGTGCCAAGTAGACAAGCACACCAGACTAATTTTAAGCCAGGAAAGGAGTCAGCTTTCACCAGGTTGAACATGTTGTTTGTTGGACATGACAACAGTCCTCCAAATTCCATATTGCACAGGTGGTGCCTTTGATTTTTCTCGTAGTGATTATAGAGATATATTGAGTCATCAACAGTTTCCAAACCAGCCTTTCTTATAATCAAACATGCATATTTGTTAGAAATCTTGGAAAACTTGAAATGTCCAGAAATGTACAGTTATTTGGACTCCCTGAGTTTATTTTTTTAGCCAACTAGCATTCCAGTCATAGTCATTCATTGTCTTCATTCCTAAGCCACATGACAAAAGCAGCCGGGGATGATGCTGTATCTAGTTTCTTGTACTATATGCTAATTCTCTTTAAGCCAGAATGTTGCTCACTGTGCCAAGCTCATAGCTCTTATTTGGTTTTTCCTTTGCATAATTTCTTCAGTTAAAGATTCAAGTGAATCTCAGAGTGGATTTATATGCCTGTTTGGAAAAGTCAGTGACTTTTCCATTGGTAAATGTGCCCTTTCATTTGTATGAGAAGCCAAAAGCAATTAGTATTCTAGTTGAGTTCAGATTATAGCAAATGATACAAGCATATGGCCAAATATTCTTTTTATGCCAAATTCTACTTACTAGTTTTCACTTCCAGAGTCAATACAGAAATCAATTCCATTGAAAAGGAAAATTCAATAAGAAAACCCTGTACCATATAACTGTAATTATAGATGAGCAATTTCTTTTGTAAAAGGAGAAAAAGAGCAGAAATATAAATAGCAGCTCCCTTATAGATCATTCAACAGAACATGAAATAGCTATGCAAACAAAATGGCTACGTTTTCATTATTCCTTACATCCCTTACATAGAAATTCACAAAGGATTTGAACATTCTTTTTTCCTGATGAAATCATTGTGATATGTCATCATGGTGGTGTATGTGCAGGAAGGGAAAAGCCTTGTAAATATGTTGAATAAAGCAGTAATTTAGAAACTGGATGCTTTTCCTCCAACACATTGATTTGATCATTAAAGCTTCCATCTGTGAGCTGGTATAGAAGATACTGAACTGAGCTGCCCTGATGTCTTTGGCTGTACAGACACTACACTCTCACCGTCCACATTACTTGTTTAATGACCTGATTACCAATACCTGCTTCATATGAATTTTACTTGAACATGCCTCAGTATTGTTGACTTTGTATGAAAAGCAGAGAATTATTTGAGACTGGCTTTCGTTTTTTTAACTGTATTATTATTCCAAGACTGTTTTTGCCCTAAATGTACAATTCAAAATTATTATAATGCTGTGCTTTTGTTGGTATCCAGATCGTGAAAAGCAGTTGTTTTATTTATACAGTAATTAGTTGAGAGGATTTAATATGTTAAATAAGGTGCTGAATTTTTGTAGAGTTAAGTCCTAGTGACTTGAACCTTAGCATTCATATTCAAATCAAGGAAGTTAATTAGCTTGTTTGCTAGCACCTTCTTCACCCTTGTGGAACCCTTCAATCCCTTCAATATATGGTCATTTCACAGACTTTTCAAATGCTTTCTTCAGAGAGGAGGAAAGCCTGGTGGTGATTAAGCCTGAAAACAGAATTGCTATTCACTTCCAAAGATGCATGTGGGCAAATATTATTTTTATAAAAAAGCCTTGAATCAAAATCTCATCATAAATAAGGTATTACTAAAAATGTACAAAATGAACAAAAATGAGGTAAATGAAGGAAAAGCATAAGTTTGAACATTTGTAATGTTTTAAAATTTATTTCATTAGGTAAAAAAAACTGTTAGGCTGAATGGGTTAATTCAGTCACTCTTTAACCTTTATTCTTCAAAGCAACATGATTCATTCACATTTATCCTCTTAGGAGGGAATCCAGCTTGGATTAATGCCAACACATCTAATTACTTGAACAGGGAATCTTCAAGTAGAATCTGGTGACTAACTCCACAGTTTTCATCAGGCTCTCTAAAGAGCTCAGATCCCAAAGGGTTTAGGACTGTCTGTTCATTACCAATAGAAGATTGGGGTATTGACAATAAGCCACGTTATTACCAAGTTCATAAATTCATCAGCCCATATTCAGTGTCAGATCTAACATAAACCCTTTCTGAAAGAGTTCGTTATGTTCTCTCTCAAGTTACATGGTTTTTTTTTTTTAATTTTTTTTTTTTTAATTTTCACTCACTGAGGGGCCTTACTAGTCCTTGTGTCCTGAACTTAGAAACCTAGATGTCTGTTATCTTTGCCTTTTCTTGTTTTATAACTCCCAGCCTCCAATCAATCATCTATGTTGTGTGGATTCAGCACTATGCATAGCTCTCAAATTTTGCAACATTTTTTTAATCTTCAAATATCCTCTTCATTTCTCACTGAGATTATAGAATTTGCTTCCAAATGGATCTTTGCCTACAATCCAGGACAAGTGATTTTTCTAATGTACAAATCTGATTAAATCACCCCTCCTGCTGTTTAAAACCTCTATGCCTTCCATCTGTTCTCTAACAGATATATTACTAAGTGGCACAAACACAAAAATTCGCATGATGTAATGTGTGACATAAAGAATGGAGACAATTTGATGTTTTTATTCTCTTTCTGTTATCACTTTTGTGATTAATTTCTGGCAATAGAATGGCCTATGTTTTAATGTACCATGACTTCTAAGTGACAATTCCATGTCAACACAGATGAAAAAAGTTCGTTACATGAGAAAGAGCTAAAAAGCCAACTTGAACTGCTAGGACAAGATTGTTGCATGTCATGATTTTCCAGAGAAAGTCATGTTTATTTGAGATCTGAAGAGACTGCCATAAGATAGGAGAAAGAGTGCTCTAAGCAGAAGAAATAGCATATACCACTAATTAAAGTCTGTTGCCTGGCAAATGTCTATCTCTGACACTAAGCTATATGTTTTTGAGGTTAAGGACAATCTTGTATTAAATGTTTAATGTATACTCATGGAGTTTTGAATATTTGTGGTGGATTGAATAAAAATGACCAAAATTGATCTTGAGAAATAAATATTATGTTTAAATTCCATATGAACACAGATGAAAAACAGTTTGTTACACGAGAAAGAGCTAAAAAGCCAAGTTGGGATTGTTTCATGTCATGTTATTCCAGAGGAAGTAATGTTTTTTTGAGATCTTAAGGGGCTGACATAAAATTGCAGAGTGTTCCATACAGAGGAAGTAGCATGCAAGATAAGACTGAGTTGACTGAATTAATTATTATGTTTGTAGACTGGTGCCTGGACTGGATTTAGAACTATAAATTTACAGCTTGGAGATGGGAAATTAGTTGATTATTTGCAAGTAAGTGTGTCTTTCTCTCTTTTCCCCATGAAAGAACATTTTATACTAAGCTTCTCTTTTTATGCTCATTATTAGCAGATAATACCTTGTGTAATAAGGACTTGATGAATTTTGATCAGGCTTTTGGCAGTATTGAATATCTGGGAACATTTGAATACTCAGATTTTAATATAAAATATCAAATGTTATGAAGTACAAAAGTTTGAGTATTAAAAAATTAATAATGTTTGCATCTTCATCTTTCAATGTATCTACTCCTAAATTAATCAATCAATTATTTAAGTAAACAAGCATTTTAATAGCTGGGTATAGTGCTATATTCTGAGGGAAATGAAGACAAGGGTCCTTCTTTTACAAAGCTTACAATGTATTGTGGGTGTCAGACACATGACCCTGAATTATAAATTAAAGATGATGACCTTGAACTTTGAAGTGTAAACTATAATTCCAGGCAAAATAGAGCAGGACATAATAATAGAGATACAAGTAATGAGGACAAAGAAAATTTATCAGTCTCATTGAAGAGACTCAGAAAGACTTTACGGAATAGTTGGTTTCCAAACTATACTTTGAATGATTGACATTTTCATAGGAAGACAAGATTGGGAAGGCATTCTATACTGATATAACAAAACAAACAAAAGCATGGAGATGTTAGAGTATATAATGTGCTTAAACAATTGAGACTAGTGAGATCCAAGAGGTTGTGGAGCCACATGATGGTAAAACATCAGTTCTTATGTATTGACCTATTTTTATAAATTTAAGAAATAAATGTGAGATGAATTAGAGAAAATAGTGTAACCATCTTTTTTAAAGAAGACTTTGGTAGAAGAGTAGAGCATTGACATACTTGGTGGGGGATCTAGAGTAAAATATTTGTGTTTATTTTGTTTAACCACATGCTCTATCTGCTGGAAAACTATTTTTTAAAGGAGATTTTACAGCACACTCATAGGCTAAACAGAATGTCCAGTAGATCCGAAAAGACAGAGGGTGCGGTTGTGGAAGAAATTCCCATAGAAGTCCATGGTCTGCTCAAAGAGGGTTGGATCCAGAGCACGGGTTGAGGGATTTGCTTTTGCAGCAGCTGAGACATTAATACCCGAGGGAAGTCAGAGTTAAAGTCTGCAGAGTTAGGGAGTTTGCAGATTTGGTTGTGGGAAGACGTAGAAGTTCTGTGATGCAATTTTAGAGGAATGTAGGTCGTCAGATCATGTTCTGTTCTTAAATATCTCCTCAGTGATGACTGTTGTCTCCTGCAATGCTCAGTGGTGACATGTTCGAAGCGGAGGATTGGATGCACCAGATGCATATAAAATATAACAAGCCACCTAATAACTTTCCCTCTTGCAATTCAGAATGGTTTTACATTCCCATTGCCTTGATTTAAGCCCTCATTATTTCTCTCCTGGATTACTTTAGTAACCCTCTAATTGTTTTCCCTGCCCTGGTCTCTATAGCCGACTCTCCAGACCACAGCCAGACTGATTTTTATAAAGCACACCTTATCACTTACCTTACTACTAAAGAAAATTTTTTAAAAACTCTTCAATCCCTATAAGATTGCATTCATATTCCCTACCATGGTACCCAAGACCTTTCCTGCTCACCTTCACCACCTCCTCTACCACTTCTTCACAGCTATGACTCTTGTGAAACTCAAGCAGATATGCTTGTGGTTTTCCTCAATGCCTCGTGTTGTTTTATGGTTCCATGCATTTGCCACATGCTCCCCTCTGTCAATAGTGACAGGTGTCCCCTGGTCTATGGGTCGAACTCCTCATTCTAAAATACAATGAACACACATGTCATCTCTTCCAGGTAGCCTTTTTTTTTTTTTTTTTTTTTTTTTTTTAAGACGGAGTCCCACTCTGTCACCCAGTCTAGAGTGCAATGGCACGATCTCAGCTCACTACAACCTTCACCTCCCGGGTTCAAGCGATTCTTCCGCCTCAACCTCCCCAGTAGCTGGGATTACAGGCATCTGCCATCATGCCTGGATAATTTTTGTATTTTTGTAGAGGCGGGTTTTCACCATGTTTGCCAGGCTGGTCTTGAACTCCTGACATCAGGTGATCCACCTGCCTTGGCCTCCCAAAGTGCTGGGATTACAGGCATAAGCCACTATACCTGGCCCCACATAGCCTTTTTGATAGAAGTAAGAAATTTTCCCTTTGTGCTCTGGCAGTACCTTGTCTCAATTGTGTTATAAAATTGATTGTGAAGCTCTGGAAGTCACAGATTAGATTCTCTTTCATCTGTGTGTCTCCACATCTAACGTAAGTGCTTAGGAAATAACTTTGATCAAAGCATAAACCAGTGAGTGAGAGAATTTGAGAAATTGAGGTTTTCATGTGTCTAGTGTGGGCACCAGGATACCATTCAGGAATAAACACATAAGGAGTTTTAAATTTGGGTTATAGGGAGATGAATGATAAGGACGACTAAACAAGCAAGTTAAGACTTTGATGAGTCATGGCCCTTGAAGAGAATGGAAGAAATGTGGAAGAATAGGCTGGGTCAGTAGCTGAAGGACATATAGGTGTGATGCCGGAGGGTGTCACAACAATTTTATGTCTTTGTCTCTTCCCATTGGCCTTATGCTCCTAAGTTTTCACCATACATTGGGCAAATTTTCAACCATGTAGCTAAATCAGTATTACATTAGCTCTGTCTACTCAGAGACAGATTTTTATTTTACCTCAAAAATGTATGAGATATTTAATTGCCACCTAGTATTTATACATGTTGATGGGGTATATGTGATATTTTGATGCATGCGTAGAATGTATAATGATCAAGTCAGGATAATTAGAATATCCATGACCTCAAGCATTTAGCATTTCTTTGTGTTGGGAACATTTCAAATCTCTTCTAGTCACCTTGAAATGTAAAATACATTGTTGTTAGCTATAATTGCCCTACTGTGCTATTGAACAATAGAACTTATTTCTTCTATCTATAGAACTTTAATTTTTCCTTGCTTTAAGAGATAAAATATTTTCTTGTGAGAAAACAAATTCTGAGTGCTTTTGTCTTTATTAGAAATTTCTACTTTTATGCGACAAATACTGTCAACCCATTTTTACTGTAAAAAAATTGTTTTTTAATTTGTAAGATTTTCAAAATGTGGCTTTATAATTCTGTGTTTAAAAATCCATTTAATTTTCTGCTCTTGCATTAATATGCTTAGGATAATGGCCTCTAGCTGCATCCACATTGCTGCAAAGGACATAATTTTCTTCTTTTTTCAAGGCTGCATAGTATTCTGTGGCATGTATGTATCACGTTTTCTTTATCCAGTCCACTATTAATGAGTGCTTAGTGTGATTTCATGTCTTTGCTATTGTGAATAGTGCTGCAAGGAACATATGAGTGCATGTGTCTTTTTGAATTATTTATTTCAAATTATTTATTTTCACTTGGGTATATACTCAGTAATAAGACTGCTGCGTCAAATAGCAGCTGTGTTTTAAATTCTTTGAGAAATCTCCATATTGCTTTCCACAGTGGCTAAACTGATTTGCATTCTTACCAACAGTGTGTAAGCTTTGTCTTTTCTCCACAGCCTCATCAGCATCTGCCTTTTTAATAATAGCCATTCTGACTCGTGTGAGATGTGATCTAATCATGGTTCTAATGTGCATTTCTATGGTGATTAGTGACGTTGAACATTTTTTCATGTTTGTTTTCCATTTGTACATCTTCTTTTGAGAAGTGTCTGTTCATGTCCTTTGTCCATTTTTTATTTGGATTATTTGTTTTTTGCTTGTTGATTTATTGAAGTTCTTTGTAGATTCTGGATGTTAGACCTGTTTCAGATGCATAGTTTGCAAATTTTTCCCCCATTCTTAGTTGTCTGTTTACCCTGTTGAATTTCTTTTGTTTTGCAGAAGCTTTTTAATTTAATTAGGTACCGCTAGTCAAGTTTTATTTTTGTTGCAATTGCTTTTGGGGACTTAGTCATAAGTTTGTTCTTACTCATAAGTGGGAGCTAAAATTGAATGCATGTAGACATAAAGATGCAAACAATAGATACTGGGGACCACTCTAGTTGGGGGAGGGAGGAGGGGGACATGGGCTGAAAAACTACCTATAGGGTACTGTGCTCAACAGCTCAGTGACAGGACCATCCATATCCCAAACCTCAGCATCATGAAGTGTATCCATATAACAACCTTGCACACGAACCCTCCATATCCAAAATAAAAAACAAAAGTTCTTTTTTTTTTTTTTTTTGAGACGGAGTCTCACTCTGTCGCCCAGGCTGGAATGCAGTGGCCGGATCTCAGCTCACTGCAAGCTCCGCCTCCCGGGTTTACGCCATTCTCCTGCCTCAGCTTCCTGAGTAGCTGGGACTACAGGCGCCCGCCACCTTGCCCAGCTAGTTTTTTGTATTTTTTAGTAGAAACGGGGTTTCACCATGTTAGCCAGGATGGTCTTGATCTCCTGACCTCGTGATCCACCCGTCTCGGCCTCCCAAAGTGCTGGGATTACAGGCTTGAGCCACCACGCCTGGCAAAAGTTCTTTTAAGTGTAAAGTGATACACATAGTTGTATCATTCGTATCAGGAGAAAATAGTGAATGACTGAGGAACTTTTTATGATTGCTTTTCAGAATTATTGTTGTTATTTTGCAACAGTAAAACCATCTTTACAAACAAAATCTTATGAGGAATTTTAACTGATAAAAGAGACAAAGCCATCCTGATGTGTTTGAAGGTGGAGGTACCAAAGGGGCAGACCTGCTATTAAATGTTAACTTTATTCTATTTGGCACAGAAATCTTTCAGGAACCTCAATGGATCCATCAAACACTGCAGAACAATTTTGATGAGACATAGGCCTACAGCAGTACTAATTTGAATAATATAGCATCTATTTCCCGACCAACATTATGGGAACTGTGGCTTAGTCATCCCTCTACTTTACTTTTTAGATAGATGGCTGATGATGGATCAGAGGTAGAACTGAGGGTGAGGCCAAAAGTTTAAATATCTCTATGAGGCTTGGCCCAGTGGCTCACACCTGTAATCTCAGCACTTTGGGAGGCTAAGACAGGATTGCATGAGGCCAGGAGTTTGAAACCAGCCTATGTAACACAATGAAACCCCATACTTACAAAAACTAAAAAATAGCAGAGGGTGGTGGCCCACATCTGTAGTCTCAGCTACTTGGGAGAGTATGAGGCTGCTGTGAGCTATGATCGCAGCACTGCACTTCAGCCTGGGTGACAAAGGAAGACCCTGTCTAATAATAAAAAATAAAATCTCTATGACATAAAGTGTCTAAAAATATTGTTTTTCTTTCTTGAAACCCTTGGGATGCTTGTCTTTTATAAGAACCTACAATGTAGGTGAAACCTCTGACCTTCAAAAAACTAGTGGGCACCAGTTTGGTATGTATGAGAAAGAAGGCAGAATGTGGGAGAGAAACTTAAAATACTTAGATCCCAGGCCAGTCATTTACACATTTATTTCCAGTACTGTGAGAAATAGGAAAAAATAAGAACAACACAGTGTCAGTCAAATTGACCTTTCCTTTATGTGATTATGGTGATAGTAGGTAGTATGCCCTACCTTGGCAAAATCAACAGGTGGCAACCCTATAGTGGTTCCCAAGTTTACTTTTTGGAAGATTACTGGCACCATTGAACCCCACAGTTTGGGAATTCTCTTTTCCATACCACAGGTATCAGCAGAGGTATTAGACATAGTCAGCCTCTAGATACAAGGAATGCAAGTGCATTCTTTCAAAGTTTTCGTTTTTTGTGTGCGAGGTGATTGGAATTTTCTGCTTCTATCATGTTGTCTCTTTCTCATAGACTCACTTTATCATTTAACAGCCAGTGGTAACTGACTTTTTATACTCTACTAGTAAACGTTGGTCACTGGATTCTGATGATCGTTACAAATAGAAAAACTGTGTGTGTGTGTGTGTGTGTGTGTGTGTGTGTGTGTGTGTGTGTGAGAGAGAGAGAGAGAGAGAGAGAGATACTTATGCTTCACCAGTCAATATCTGAGCTCTAAGTGGTTGATTGGAGTTTGCAGTTCGGCTAAGGCTATTCATAAACCCTGTACTTCATGCCTTCCTCTGCTAATGACAAGAAAGCTAAACAGTTAACTCTTCATTTTCCTCCAGTCCAGAGCAGTTAGTTGACCCAGTTCTGACCAGGGAGATGTAAGCAGAGGCTGCTGAGTGATGCTTAAGTTAAATTTTTTAAAAGGAACAGACCCTGTTGGCATTCCTCTCTATCCACAGACCTTTACCTGTCTCCCCCATCCCCATGGAACATAGATACTATGCCAAGGAATACATTAGCCCTCTGTCCCTAGGGGTGAAGGCCAGGCACTGATGATGGCAGCTAAGCAAAAAGAGGAATGAGCATGTGATGGTAGAACATTCTAGAAGAGCTGTGCAATGCTGGGCCTCCTGCTCTTGCACTTTTTGCTGTGTGAGACCAATAAAATTATTTATCTGTAAGCAAGCGTTAGCTGGGTTTTCTGCTAATTGAAGCAACATGGAATTCCAAACGAAAACAGGGTTCAGTTGGGCTGAATCTTAGTTAGATAACAATTTTCACAAAAGTGAAAGTTTAATTTTTAAATTGTGTTTCCCATATTACACATTTTATATTTTACGTAGTATACAGAATGTTTTTATTTGACCTATTTTATTTGGTAAGGTCTCAAAGCCATTTCAACCCTCAATTCGCAGTAAGAGTGCATATTTATTGCATAATTAACATAAACTCCACTTGAGGAGTGGAGTAAAAACATGTTTGTGGATGACAATCTGTGTTATCGAGGATGTTTGTAGTTATCTTACTCTGGATCTGAAATCTAGCTTTACGCTTTCATGGATGAGGCTCCAAATAACTACCTAATTTGATTCATTTATTATAATTTTGGCTCTACACTGGCATATCTCTCTCATTGTCAGAATAATTGGATCCAGAAGGCTAGCTATGCCCATGAGATCTAGGGGGAGAAAGTTGAAGTGATTACTTGGCCTATTTCCCTTCTAGGCTTTCAACTTGATGCATCAAGAAATTCTTGTGGTCCACTCACAGTCCAGTTCAGCTTGCTAAGCACATTGGTGTTGGGGGTCCAAGACACAAGTGGCAATGCACAGGGTCATTGTGCCTGTGTGCCCTCTGCACAGCCCCCATGAGGATTATTTGTAGAAGAGTTAGTTAATAGGAGAGTCGGGGATTCTAATGTCTGCCATAATTTGTAGAGTACGGTGAAGACAGGCACAAAGGACTAGAATTTGGGAAGCAGAATCTCTTAGGAATTTCACACTACAGGAACAGCTATACTTTCATATTTAATGTTCTACATGCAGGGAACATGGCTCTTGTGCTGAAAAGACACTCAAGTTGGCAGGGATGGGAATCCATTTTCCGAGCCAGAACAGACTCTGAAGGAGCACCTGTATATCTGCTGGGTAACATTCCACAGGCAGTGAGAAAGAATCCAGTCTTGGGAAGGATGGCAAGTTAAAATATTGAAAGGCCAGAAAGGTCTCACATCAAAATGAGCAAAGTTCCATTGTGCATGTATTTGGACTTCCTGACTAGCATGGTCTTTACTATGTTGGATTATCTTTTCTGTTTTGCTGACCTTTAGCCAGGGGTGTGGGGCAGGCATGTTTTTCAGCATTTATTATGAGAAGCCAAATTTGGAAATCCAGAATGTCAATCATAGGGAGCTTTTGTTATAAAGGGGATTTTCCTCACTTATTTATTGTTAATTTATTTGTTACAACTCATAGTCCAAAATGGACTTTAAGACAACCAATGTTTGGAATTTCTTGATGCTGAAAAATGACAACCACCACAACAACAATAACAATAACAACAAAAACAAACAAAAAACCAGTTAAATAGAGCCAAAGGAAACTCTGTAAGCTTTCTTGACTACTGAGCCTGATTACTTACATGTGAACAGAGAATTGCTGTTTGGATTTTGAAAGGAGAACTCTGGGAATGAGGGAAAAACACAATCAATAAAAAATTATTATTGAAGTCAGTACAGAAACTGGGAAACTGCAAGCAGAGAGGCAGGAGACTTACAAATTCAGAAAATAGGGCTCTCCCTACTCTGACTTGAGTGGTTTGAAGTTGACAAAGCCCAGATGAAAAGACAGGGAAACATTTGAGAGGACCACGACAGAGAAATGAGGGTCACATTCTGATGTGGTTGGAAAGGAGGTTCATCCAGGCATGTTTATGCTATTATCAAAATTGGAAGGGTTGCTCGCAGCCCAGTGAATTTCACAGCGGAGGAAAGCAGAGTCTAAGTGAGAATCCTGACATCGCAGTTTTCTCATGACCCCTTAGGAAATGGACTTAGAAGGAAGCAAGAGTAGAACAGCAAGTTCTGAAACCCATGGAGGTGGATTCTTCTCAAATCTGGAAATAAACAGAGGATCTTCTTTAGTAATTGGAAATTACAAGCTGAAAATATTTCTGAGCATTATAGTTACGGAATGGCAGAACCGATCTGACTTGGCATTTTGGTAGATAAATACTGAAAAAGCTAAGGATTGAGATCATAGAGAATATAAGGACCTGGAATTTAGGGGCTCACACATTATAAATGTGGATTAATCTGCTCATGGGAGAGAGAAGAGTCTGGAACAGAGACTTCTCTCAGTTCCACATTGAATTCCAAGAATAAAGGAAAAGACTTATTGGAGTAGTATACTAGGTAAGAAACTGTGCATAATCTCATGCATACAAATAGAAGCATTCTGCATATGTGACTATCATCTCTCATTGACCTCAAACAGAAATGTGAGATATGTTGGTCTAGACTTTAAGATAATAAAGCCATGCTCAAATTACAGGCTGCTAAACTGATCGTGTTTAGTGGTTCTGAGATTTGCCTGTGTTTCCAAATTTTGAGTGTTATTTATATGTATTTTGACAGCTCCCAGGAACTCTGAACAGATTGTGTTCAATTTGGAGAAGTCCATCATAACTTCAAATGGAAGTGTTCAAGGCTTCAGTCATCCCAGCTTCTGTTCAGGAAGAGACCCAGACTCCATCCAGGAATGGGGTCAGACCCTCGTCAAGCTGGGACTGAGCCATGTAATAAGAAAATATTTTCAACCGGTATTTGGAGGATGCCTACACTGTGTCAGGCATTTTTTTTTATTTTTTATTTTGTCGTTGTTATTGTTGTTTTTGAGACGGAGTTTCACTCTTGTTGCGCAGACTGGAGTGCAATGGCATGATCTCGGCTCACCACAAACTCTGCCTCCCAGGTTTAAATGATTCTCCTGCCTTAGCCTCCCGAGTAGCTGGGATTACAGGCACCTGCCACCACACCCGGCTAATTTTGTATTTTTAGTAGAGATGGGGTGCTGGTCTTTAACTCCCGACCACAGGTGATCCGCCAGCCTCAGCCTCCCAAAGTGCTGGGATTACAGGCGTGAGCCACCATGCCCAGCCAGCATCAGACATTGTTCTATGTGCTTACAGTCGAGCTTCTTGTACTCTGAAGCTTAGGTTCCAGTGGGATGTGACAAACAACATACAATAAGTATAGCAAAAGAAAGTATGTACTGTGGAAAAACGGAATGGCATACAGAGGATTAGGACACCAGGATGAAGATCTGGAGGCAGGTTGCAGTATTGAATAGAGCATTATGGGAGGCTTCATGTAGAAACTGACATTCAAACAGTGATTGGAAGGAGGGACAGAGTGAGCCTTCTGGGAAGGGTTTTGCTTGGGGCGAGCCTTCCAGACAGAGGTATGTAGGGTGTTAGAGGAACACAAGAGGCCATTGTGGCAGGACCGGGGTGATGGGAAAGAGTACTGGGAAATGAGGTCTGGAGGGTATTGAGGAATATTTTAAGCAACCATAGGGATTTTTGAATTTTACTTTAATAAAACAGGGAGATATATGAGAAATCTGAGTGAAGGGATGACATGATTTGACGTTTTATTTATTTTTGTATACATTTAAAGAGTTCAATGTGATATTTTGACACGTGTAAAATGTCACGTCATTAAATCAAGATTATTAGCCATATCTATCATCTGGCTTACTTATTTTTTATGGTGAGCCATTTGAAATTTGCCCTCTTAGTTATTTTGAAGTATATAATACCTTATTATTGACTATAGTCACTCTGGTATGCATTAAATCTTAAAAAATCTAGTCTTCTTGTTTATCTGAAACTTTGTACCCTTTGATTAGCAACTTCCTCAAATAACTAAATACAGAACTACCATATGACCCAATAATTTCGGTACTAGGTATATATCCAGAGGAACTTAAAGCAATATGCTGAAAAGATACTTGAACTCCTGTATTCATTGCAGCATTATTCACAATAGCCAAGATGTGGAAACAACCTATGTGTCCATCAGTAGTATGAATGATAAAGACAATTATATATACATATAATTATTATATATAGTTATTATATATAGTATATATATTTATATATAATTATTATATATAGTATATATATAAATGCTGTGTGTGTATATATATGTAAATGCTATACGTGTATATGTGTGTGTGTATATATAAAAAAATATATATATATATAGACAGAGAGAGAGACAGATTGAGAGAGACAGAGAGACAGAGAGCAAGAGCATTTCCCTGAATATACGTATTCATGGAAATATTCAAGGCTTCAGTCATCCCAGCTGCAGTTGTTCAAGAAGAGACCCGGACTCTCCATCCAGCCTTTAAAAAGGGGACATCCTACTTTTTGCCATACCATGGATGAATGGATGAATCTGGAGGATACAATGCTAAATGAAATATGTTAAGCCAGGCTCAAAGAGACAAATACTGCATGATCTCACTTCTCTCTGGAATCTAGTAAAGTTGAACTTAATGAAGTAGAGAGTAGAATGGTGGTGACTAGAGGCCAGGGATGGGAGAGTTGGGAGGGAGGGAATGGGGAGTTGCTTATCAGAGATTTGATGTATTTTAAATGGGTAATTCTTGAGTTTGTGTGTGGACAACAGGAAGCAAGGTAGAAGCCTCTGTCTAGTGTGGTAGCAGTGGGGATGAGGAGCAGTGGCTGGAATTTGGTGTATCAAAGGCAAAGTAATAGGACGAATTGATGTGCATTGTGAAAGACTGGAATAAGGGGAGTTTGGTGTGAACAACTAACAGGAAGGAATAATCATCTACCTAGTGGGGAAAGATACGGCTGCAGCAGACTTCGAGTAGGAGAAAGATCAATATTTGGGTATGAACCATGGAATACTATGCAGCCATAAAATGAATAAAATCATATTCTTCGCAGCAACGTGGATGCAGCTGGAGGCCATCATCCTAAGTGAATTAATGCAGAAACAGAAAACCAAATAATACCACATGTTCTTACTTACAGGTGGGATCTAAATACTACTCAGTAAACACATGGATGCAAAGAATGAAAACTAGCCACCAGGGACTGACCACTTGAGGGTGGAAGGTGGGAGGAGGATGAAACTCGAAAAACTACCTATTAAGTGCTGTGCTTAGTACCTGGGTGGTGAAATAATCTGTACACCAAACCCTTGGGACACACAAGTTACCCATGTAACAAACCTGCACATACCCCTGAACCTAAAATAAAAGTTGGAAAGAAAAGAATTGGCTAAGAAAGTGTTACATGTTAGATGCTTTTGCCCATTTCTGACACTTAATTATTATATTAGTTAATTTCTATGTGAGAACAAGAGAGTAACTAGAAGAAGGGGAAGAATTTGTGGTATCCTCAGATGGGATATATTTGGGATGTTTTATGGAGATGATTTGTATCTTTCAGATTATGATGTTACCTCTGTCATACTATGACCTTGTTTAATAAAGCCCATCTGATTAAAAACTGAGGTAGGAATAATCAAAGGAAATTTGGTTTGGAGATCTGAAAGACTAGGGAAAGCCTGAGAAGCAGATTAAAATTTTTATTAAAGTTTTTTGAAGATTTATGGGACTGAACTGTCCATCTTTTTGGTCCCAGGAATGTCAGGGATAAGCTTGCACAATGCTGAAAAGGCTTTTATGGCACAATGTCCATCTCGTGCTGTAAGGGGAACAGGAAGACCTTTGGTTTACCATTTAAGACCACTCAGCTAAATAAAAAGTGCCAAATAGGGAGGAGAGTCAATACCAGTCAAAAGCATATTTGAGAGACCAAGACTCCTTCTCTTTAATATACTTCCCTAATAAAAACATTGAAAAGTCAAATCTGGGCTATAACACAAATAAGTAGAGCCTTCTATGGGAGTAGCAAAGATGGCACAATTGCTGGCCTGAGTGTGAAATGTCTTTCTAGTGAATGACACTCTTGAAATCTCATGCAGCTGATATGGCAGAATATCCTGGGTTTCCTCCTCCTGGGAGAAGTTGCCCTCATCCACAGAAAGATCAGCAGGCAGCAAGGGCAAGACACTAGGAAGAGGAGGCTTGGCAAGCTGTGGTTTAGGGGGATTTGTCTCCCTGCCTTTTCTCACTGCCAAAAACCAGGGTAAGGAATTGGATTCATGTGCAATCCAGCCTTGGTCATTAGGTATATTAGTCAGATCCCAAATATAACCCTACTTCCACAGATGCCCCAGTGAACGCTTACTATATGTTTTATGAGTCAGAAATTCTAGTAATGTAATGAAATAAAGGATTAAAAACCTATATGCATTAAAATATTCTGTGTAAATATTTCATTTTATTTAATTGTAAATTGTAGAATGTATAATCTATCTTGTTTTTAACATACTGAGCACACCCTTGGACTAGAAGCACACAAGGTCCTAAATTAGCTGTACTCGAACTAAAGCACCTTTAATTTTGAAACACATGTAATCTCCTATCAAGCTTATTGTGGCCAATATATTTCTTCTTAAACCTTCTTATCTGTTTTTTTTTTTTAATCATATCAACATTTTGAAGGTAATAATGCACATAATTCAAGCCACAGGACTCTTGCTACCAAGATTTAAAGGGCATAGTTAAAAGACATCCCATATGGCTTTGAAGCCTTAATATTAATTTCCTTTAAGGGCTACATAGGTAATCAGCTATGGGTAATTAAATATGGTTCACTTGGTGAGTCCTTGTATATTCTAAACTATTTGGAAAACTGAAAACTCCCTGTAAGTAAAAGTAGGATTATTTTCATTTCAAAGACCAACGCTGAAAAGAGCACCCCACACAGGTAGTCTGTCAGCCACTAGTTTGCACATGTGACTGTGTAAAAATAAATTTCTGAGGGTAAAGATCAATGGCTTTCCCTAAAGAAGAACATAGGGACTCAATAACTAATTAGCTTATGTCTCTCTCTTGTAATTAGAAACCATGCTGGAATCAACTTTCTGGAAGTGTGAAATAGCTATTACGGTACACAGTGTACTTCTACCACCACACTTTATTTTTATACCTGAGATGTTTTTCTTTTCTGTGGACCTAGTTCAGCCAAGAATTTATATAAGAATTTTCTCCCATGTTCAATATAAATATAACTTCCTTCTCTAGGGTGAAACTCACACTTTTAAGAGGAATATTAGGAAAAGGTTTAGGTTAATAAGCTGAATGTTACCAGTCAAGAGCTCTAGAAGATTCTTATTTTTGTCTTCAAAGCCAAGCTGTGCCAATTTTCATTCTGGTATAGGCATCTCAGAATTTATTTGTTGACCTGAAAATAGTATAAGTTAATAGACAACTCTGTATTATCAAGCCAAACCCATTGAAAAGATCCATATAAGCCAATTGATCTACAGACTAAGCCTGATTTTATCCAAAGTAACATTTAAAAATAGATAGCTGAGTAGAATTAACTTAGTGAAATAATGATTGACTTGTGTTTTCACAAAAATCATCACAACTTGTTAAAAAAAAATGGAAAAACCTCAAACAATCCACCCACCAAATTATTTGATCTACTCAATACCAAATATTTTTCAATAAATTGCCCCGTAGTATTGATTATAGCAATAGGGTCTTGTCTTCTTCTGCCTTGTTCACTGTTGGCTTGTATAAAAGTGAGCCCAAGTGAGTACAGACTTGTATAAAAGTGAACCCAAGTTTGATATGTAGTCATTATCTCAGAATGTCTTCTTTTTCTTTTTATTTCAGCTCTTACTTTAGATTCAGGGGATACACATTCAGGTTTGTTGCATGAGTAAATTGTGTGTCATTGGGGTTTCTTGTACAAATGATTTAGTCACTCAGGTAGTAAGTATAGTACCTGAGAGGAAGTTTTTCAGCTCTCACCTTTCTCTCATCCTCTTTCCTCAAGTAGGCCCCAGTGGCTATTGTTCCGTTCTTTGTGTCCACATATACTCAATATTTAGCTCCCACTTATGTGATACTTGGTTTTCTGTTCCTGTGTTAATTCACGTAGTATTATGGCCTCCAGCTACATCCATGTTGCTCCAAAGGACATGATTTTGTTCTCTTTTATGACTATATAGCATTCCATGGTGTATATATACCAGATTTTCTTTAAGCAGTCCACCATTGATGGACATCTAGGTTGATACTATGTCTTCCTTATTGTGAATAATGCTGTGATAAATATATGGGTGCATGTGTCTTTTTGGTGGAAAATTTATATTCCTTTCAGCATATACCAAGTAATGGGATTGTAAGGTCAAATGTCGTTCTGTTTTAAGTTCTTTGATATATCTCTAAACTACTTTCCACAGTGGCTGAACTCATTTACATTACCAGAAGTAAATAATCATTCCTTTTTCTCCACAGCCTTGCCAGCAACTGTTATGTTTTGCCTTTTCAGTAACAGCCATTCTGACTGGTGGGAGATGATATCTCATTGCGGTTTTCATTTGTATGTCTCTAATGATTAATGATGTTGAGTATTTTTCATAGCTCGTTGACCATGTTTATGTTTTCTTTCGAGAAAAATCTGTTTGTGTCCTTTGCCTGTTTTTAATGGGGTTCCTTGTTTATTGCTTGTTGATTTGCTTAAGCTCCTTATAGATTTTTGATATCAGACCTTTATCAGACGCATAGTTTGCAAGTATTTTCTCCCACTGTGTAGGTTTTATGTTTACTTTTCTGTGCAGAAAAGTTTATTTTATGTTTATTTTTCTGTGCAGAAGCTCTTTAGTTTAATTAGGTCCCACTTGTCTATTTTTGTTTTCGTTGCAGTTGATATTGGAGATTTCATCATGAAATCTTTGCGAAGACCTGTGTCCAGAATGGTATTTCCTAGGTTTTTTCAATGGTTTTTATAATTCTAGGTCTTACATTTAAGTCTTTAACCCATTTTAACTAGATTTCTGTATATGATGAAACAAAGAGGTCTAGTTTCAATCTTCTGTGTATGGCTAGCCAGCTATCCCAGCATCATTTACTTAATAAGGAGTCCTTTCCCCATTGCTTGTTTCTGTCAGCATTGCCAAACATCAGATACTTGTAGGTGTGTGGCTTTCCTTCTGGGTTATCTGACCTGTTACTTTGGTCTATGTGTCTGTTTTTGTGCCAATGTCATACTTTTTTGGTTATTGCAGCCTTACAGTATACTTTGAAGTCAGGTAATCCGATGCATTCAGCTTTGTTCCTTTTGCTTAGGATTGCTTTGGCTATTTGGGCTCTTTTCAGTTCCCTATGAATTTTAGAATAGTTTTGTATAAATTCTATGAAAACATTACATTGGTAGTTTGATAGGAATAGCATCGAATTTGTGAATTGCTTTGGGCAGTATGGCTATTCTAACAATATTCATTCTTCCTATCCATGGGCGTGGAATGTGTTTCCATTTGTTTGTGTTGTCTCTGATTTATTTCAGCAATGTTTTATAATTCTTCTGGTAGAGCTCTTTCATCATCCCGGTTAGCTATAATTGTAGGTATTTTATTCTTTAGGGGGGTGGTTGTGAATAGGATTGTATTCCTGACTTGGCTCTCAACTTGGACGTTATTGGTGTATAGAAATGCTGCCGATTTGTTTGCATTTGATTTTGAAACTTTACTGAAGTTGTTTATCCATTCTACAAGCCTTTGGGCAGAGACTGTGGGGTTTTCTAGGTATAGAATCATATTGTCTGCCAAGAGGCACTTTAACTTCTTCTGTTTCTATTTGGATGTCTTGTATTTCTTTCTCTGGCCTGATTGCTCTGGCTAGAAATTACAGTACTATGTTGAATATTCATGGTGAGAGTAGACATCTTTGTCTTGTTCCAGTTCTCAAGAGGAATGTTTCCAGCTTTTGCCCATTTAGTATGATGTTGCTGTGGTTGCCATTATTGGCTGTTGTTATTATGAGGTGTGTTCCTTTGATGTCTAGTTCATTGAGGGTTTTTAACACAAAGGGACGAAAGGGATGTTGAACCTTGTGAAAAGCCTTTTCTGCATCTATTGAAATGCTCATGTAGTTTTTGTTTTTAGTTCTGTTTATGTGATGAATCACATTTTTTGATCTTCATATGTTGAACCAAACTTGCATCCCAGGAATAAAGCCTACTTGATAGTGTGTATTCAAGTTGCTAATAAGGATATACTTGAGACGGGGTAATATATAAAGGGAAGAGGCTTAATTGACTCACAGTTCCCCATGGCTGGGGAGGCCTCACAATCGTGGCAGAAGGCAATGAGAAAAAAAGTCACATTTTACATGATGGTAGGCAAGAGAGAGCATGTGTAGGGGAACTCCCCTTTATAAAACCATCAGATCTCGTGAGACTTATTCACTATCACAAGAACAGCATGGGAAAGACCTGCCCCCATGATTCAATTACCTCCCACCAGGTCCCTCCCATGACACTTGGGAATCTGGGGAGCTACAATTCAGGATAAGATTTGGGTGGGGACACAGCCAAACCATATCATTCCACCCCAGCCCCTCCCAAATCTCATGTCGTCACATTTCAAAACCAGTCATGCCTCCCTCCCCAGCAGTCCCTCAAAGTCTTAACTAATTTCAGCATTAACTTAAAATTCCACAGCCCAAAGTCTCATCTGAGACAAAACAAGTCCCTTCTGCCTATGAGCCTGTAAAATCAAAAGCAAGTTGGTTACTTCCTAGATACAACAGGGTTTCAGGCGTTGGGTAAATACAGCTGTTCCAAATGAGAGATATTGGTCAAAACAAAGGGCTACAGGCCCCATGCAAGTGCGAAATCCAGTGAGGCAGTCAAATCTTAAAGCTCCAAAATGATCTCCTTTGACTCCATGTCTCACATCCAGGTCACAGTGATGCAAGAGGTGGGTTCTCATGGTGTTGGGCAGCTTTGCCCCCGTGGCTTTGCAGGTACAGCCTCCCTCCTGGCTGCTTTCCTGTGCTGATGTTGAGTGTCTGTGGCTTTTCTAGGTGCATAGTGCAAGCTGTAGGTGGACCTACCATTCTGGGATCTGGAGGATGGTGGCCCTCTTCTCACAACTCCACTAGGCAGTGTCCCACTGGGGACTCTGTTTGGGGGCTCAAACACCACATTTCCCTTCTGTGCTGCCCTAGCAGAGGTTCTCCATGAGTGCCCCGCCCCTGCAGCAAACATGTGCCTGGACATGTAAGTGTTTCCATACGTCCTCTGAAATCTAGGCAGAGGTTCTCAAACTTCAGTTCTTGACTTCTGTGTGCCTGTAGGCTCAATATTATATGGAAGCTGCCAAGGCTTGGGTCTTGCACCCTCTGAAACCATGACCTGATCTGTACGTTGGCCCCTTTTAGCCATGGCTGGAGCAGCTGTGATGTAGGGCACCAAGTCTCTAGGCTGCACACAGCAGGGGGGCCCTAGAGCTGGCCTAGGAAACCATTTTTTTCCCCTTAGGTATCAGGTCCTGTGATGGGAAGCGTTGCCATGAAGGCCTCTGACATGCCCTGGAGACATTTTTTCCTATTGTTTTGGTGATTAACATTAGACTCCTCATTACTTATGCAAACTTCTGCAGCTGGCTTGAATTCCTTCCCAGAAAATGGGTTTTTCTTTTCTATTGCATCATCAGCCTTCAAATTTTCCAAACTTTATGCTGTGCTTCCTCTTGAATGCTTTGCTGCTTAGAAATTTCTTCTACCAGATACCCCAAATCATCCCTGTTAAGTTCAAAGTTCCACATATCTCTAGTGCATGGGAAGAACGCCACCAGTCTCTGCCAAATCACAGCAAGAGTCACCTTTGTTTCAGCACATTCCTCATCTCCATCTGAGAACACGTCAGCCTGGACTTTATTGTCTATATCACTATCAGCATTTTGGTCAAAGCCATTCAACAAGTCTCTAGGAAGTTCCAAACTTTCCCACATCTTCTTGTCTTCTGAGCCTTCCAAGTCTGTAGGAAGTTCCAAACTTTCCCACATTTTGCTATCTTCTTCTGAGCCCTCCAAACTGTTCCAACATCTGCCTGTTACCCAGTTTCAAAGTCACTTCCACATTTTTGGGTATCTTTACAGCGGGACCCCATTCTACCAGTGCCAATTTACTGGATTAGTCTGTTCTCACCCTGCTAATAAAGACATACCTGAGACTGGGTAATTGATAAAGGAAATGTTGTAAATAATTAATAATTGACTCACAGTTCCACATGACTTGGGAGTCCTCACAATCATGGTGGAAGGCAAATGAGGAGCAAGGTCATTTCTTACATGGCAGCAGGAGAATGAGGAGCAGTCACATCTTACATGGTGGCAGGCAAGAGAGAGTATGTGCAGGGGTACTCCCCTTTATAAAAGCCATCAGATCTCATGAGACTCATTCACTATCCTGAGTACAGCACAGGAAAGAACTACCCCTCCACCATGATTCAATTGTCCCCCACAGGGTCCCCCCCACAACACGTGGGAATTATAGGAGCTACAGTTCAAGATGAGACTTGGGTATGGACACAGCCAAACCACATCATCGTGGTAGATGGGCTTTTTTTGTTGTGCTGCTGGATTTGGTTTACTAGTATTTTGCTGAGGATTTTGGAGTCTAAGTTCATCAGGAATATTGGCCAGAAGTTTTCTTTTTTTTCTTGTGTCTCTGCCAGGTTTTGGTATCAGAAAGATTCTGGCCTCATAGAATGTCTTAGGAGGAGTCCCGCCTCCTCAATTTTTTGGAATAATTTCAGTAGGATTGGAACCAGCTCTTCTTTGTACCTCTGGTAGAATTCAGCTGTGAATCCATCTGGTCCAGGGCTTTTTATGGTTAGGAAATTTTTTTATTACTGATTCAATTTTGGAACTCTTTATTGGTCTATTCAGGATTTCAATTTCTTCCTGGTTCAATATGGGAGGTTGTATTTCTTCCAGGAATTTAACCATTTCTTCTTGGTTTTCTAGTTTGTGTGTATAGAGGTATTCATAATAGTCTCTGGGGTATTTTAACATTTCTGTGGGGTAGGTGGTAATGCTTTGTCATTTCTGATTGTGTTTATTTAGATCTTCTCGCTTTTTCATTTACTAATTAGCTAGCTATCATTGTTGTTTATTCTTTTGAAAAGCTACATTTAGTTTTGCTAATCCTTTGTATAGATTTTTATGTCTCAGTTTCATTCAGTTCAGCTCGGATTTTTGTTATTTATTTTCTTCTGCTAGCTCTTGGTTTGCTCTTGTTTTTCTAGTTCTTCTAGATGTGATGTTAGCTTGTTAATTTGAGATCTTTCTAACTTCTTCACGTAGGTGTTTAGCACTGTAAACCTTCTTCTTATCACTGCTTTAACTGTACCCTAGAGATTCTAGTATGTTGTATTTTTGTTTTCATTAGTTTTAAAGAATTTCTTGATTTCTGACTTAAATGTATTCTTTACCCCAATGTGATTCAGGAGTAGCTTGTTTAATTTCCAGATAATTGTATGGTTTTAAGAGATCTTCTTGGTATTGACTTCTATTTTTATTGTAATGTGGTCTGAGAGTGTGGTTGGTATGATTTTTTAAATTTGTTGAGAATTGCTTTATTGCTAAGTATGTGGTTAATCTTAGAGTATATGCTGTATGCAGATGAGAAGAATATATATTCTGTTGTTGGGTGGAGTGTTCTGTAGATGTCTGTTAGGTCCATTTGGTCAAAAGTCAAGCTTATGTCCTGAATATCTTTATTAGTTTTCTGCCTTGATAATTTGTCTAATACTGTTAGTGGGTCTTGAAGTCTCCCACTATTATTGTGTGGTTCTCTAAGTCCCTTCATAGGTCTCTAAGAACTTGTTTTATGTATTTGTGTGCTCCAATGTTGAGTGCATATGTATTTAGGATAGTTAAGTCTTCTGGTTGAATTGAATCTTTATCATTATGTAATGCTTTTATTTGCTTTTTTTGATCATTGTTGGTTTAAAATCTGTTTTGTCTGAAATAATAATAGTCACTGCTCATTTTTGTTTTCCAATTTCTTGATAAATCTTTATCTGTTTACTTTGAGTCTGTGGGTGTTATTTCATGTGAGATGTGTCTGTTGAAGACAGCATGCAGTTAGGTCTAGCTTTTTTTATCCAATTTGCTACTTTGTGCCTTTTAAGTGGGTCATTTAGCCCATTTCTATTCAAGGTCAATATTAATTTATGAGGATTTGATACTGTTATCATATTGTTAGCTGGTTGTTACATAGACTTGATTGTGTGGTTGCTTTATAGTTTCACTGGGCTAAGTGCTTAAGTGTGTTTTTGAGGTGGCAGATATTGGCCTTGTCTTTCCATGCTTAGCACTACCTCAAGGACCTCTTGTAATGCAGGTCTGGTCATAACAAATTTCCTTAGCATTTTCTTGTCTGAAAAGGATTTTATTTCTCCTGTGTTCATGAAGCTTTGTTTGTGAATACAAAATTCTTGGTTGAAATTTCTTTTCTTTAAGATGCTGAATATAGGCCCCCACTCTCTTCTGGCTTATAAGGATTCTGCTGAAAGGTCCACTGTTAGCCTGATGGGGTTCCCTTTACAGTGACCTGTCCTTCTCTCTAGCTGCCTTTATTTATTTATTTATTTATTTATTTTTTACATATTGACCTTGGAGAATCTGATTATTGTGTGTCTTAGGGATGGTGATCTTGTATCGTATCTCATAGGGGTTCTCAGAATTTCCTGAACTTCATGTTGACTTCTCTAGCTAGGTTGAGAAAATTTTCATGGGTGATATCCTCAAATATGTTTTCTAAGTTGCTTACTCTCTCTCCAGCTCTTTCAGGAATGCAAATGAGTCATAGGTTTAGTCTCTTTACATAAACCCATAGTTTTCAGAGGTTTTGTACATTCTCTAAAATTCTTTTGCTTTTTGATTTCTGCCCGTGTTGATTGCAAGTAGTGATCTTTGAGGTCTGAGATTCTTTCCTCAGCTTTGTCTATTCTCTTGTTAATGCTTCTAATTGCATTATAAAATTCCTGTAGTAAAATTTTTCATTTCTAAAAGTTCAGTTTGATTCTTTCTTAAAATGACTATGTCATGTTTCAGCTCTTGGATAATTTTACAGATTTCCTCAGATTCATTTTCAACCTTCTTCTGTATCTTATTGAGCTTCAGAATATTTTAGATTTGTAGAGATCTGTGATAGCTACACCTAGATGACTCCTTCATTCTTCAGGTCTTAAATATCCTGTCCTCAGAGAGGTTTTTGTTGACACAACCCTATCTAAAGAAGCCTTCTCTCTGTCCAAGTACTTTTTCTCTTAGACATCACTTTGTTTCATCTCTTGAGAGTATTTATCATAATGTTTAATTATCTAATTTTTTAAAAGTACTTTGGAATTATTGTCTGTTTTTTTCCCTTTAGAATGGAAATTCCATGAGAACAGGGACCTTGCTTATCTGGTGTATAAATACCTAACTCAATCTTAGGCATATAGTAAACACTCAGTAAATAATTGCTAAATGTGTGGATTAATAAAGACAGAAGACAGAGTACTGTCAAGATCAGTCAGTGTTGTCAATAATTGCTCAACAGTACGCTGATGTGATAGGGGAGTACAAAGAATTATGTGTCTTCCAGTAACTTTTTTTATTCCTATAAATTAGGCATTTATAAGCACACTTAGTTGTACAAATATTGCCCTATACGCTAGGTATGAAAGAAAAACAACTTTGTAATTCCAAACCAAATTTCTATTTTGAGCACTAGTTCAGCCGGTAGAAACTTAATTAAAACAGTTTGGCATTAACCCTACTGAGTTGTAATTTCAGTGGCTGAAATATCAACAAAGTGTCCACTGTTTATATTAGAATAGTGGTCATGATTTAGCCACAGTGGCCCCAGTGAGATGTATGTCACCCATTATTTAACCTCTCCTGTACAGATAAAAATACCCCTTGTTTCTGTCCTGAAATTTTCCATGTTATCTTCTTCCATATAATTAAACCTTGATCATCAGTACCATACCTCTATGTTGGCTCACAAAAATAGGGAATGACAGAGTGGAAGATAACTATTAGAAGCAACTTAAAACAACTATATTTGCTCCTAATTCTGCAGGTCAGCAATTTGTGCAAGGCTCTCCTAGGATGGCCCATCTCTGTTCCATGTAGTGTTGGCTGAACTTATTGCACATTTAGCAAGTAGGCTGCAGCTGACTTGTCTGAACACCCTCACTCACATGTCTGAAAGGAACTTGGGGCTATGAGCCAGGGCACCTCGGTTCTCTCCACACAGCAGTTGGGTTTTAGGAGAGCAAGTCCTAATGGACAAGCCTTTATTCAGCCTCTATTTGTATTGCATTTGCTAATGTGTCATGGGCCAAAGAAAGTCACATAGCCAATCCTAGAATCACTGAGGGAGGGAATGACACAAAGATGCAAACAAGGGGAGAAGTGAGTCATTATGGGAACACGCCAGGTGATGTTTGTAGTCAGCAATATGTCAGAGGCTATATCCTTTACAAAACATTGTTTTATCATAAAATAAATTTAAGACAAACCAGCTCAGAGATCACATAATTAGAAAAGAGAGGCTGGAGGTTTTATGTCAGTGCTTTCATGTCTGAGGCAATGTTGCCTGATAATGCATTGTTGGATGTATCAGTATGAAATCCAAGGCAGAGTTAAAAGGCTTTTTAAGTAAATCCTTGCTATGCAAAAGTGAAGCCACCACGTATTGAAAACAACTCATATGCATTCTAAGGAACAAAGAAGAACACATCAGGAATTAAGGCAGTGTTTGTGGCTACTTAGAAAATCATTAGCTTAGCAAATCTTTCTTATGTAATTGGTATTTCAGGCAGCTTAGTGGAAAGAGATGTTATTTTGCTTTTATTAAGCATCAAATATTTAATACATTCATATAACACATTTTGAGGAAAATCACCCTTATCCAAGAGGCAATCTTGACTGTGCCATGCTATCAAACTTTATTGCTCATTTTGCAGTCATGAGGAAGAGTTCATAGTTCTAATGAAACAGGAAATATTTTGATTAGCATAGCAATTTTTTATTGAAACATTTATAGTACTCTAAAATGACTAAGTAACAATAATTAATGCCATATTCACTTCTTATTGTAAAATAAAGATGGTTATTATCATCATGAAGTCTAAGATAAAATGGGTTGCTTTATTGCGAATCAAGTCATGAAGTGGAACATACAGATTGTACAAAGCCATTTCTCTAATCGGTTCCCTGCTCACAGCCAGGGAACTGTTGTTTGGTAGTGCAAGCATCACACAAAGCGAAGTATTTCCTATATGTTAATGGAAGTCTATGGGTGGGACAAAGTTGTAAAATAACAAAGTGAGACAGAACCTCCAGAGACAAGTATAAACAACTTGCTGAGTGCATATTCTGGTGCATCAGATAAAACTGGTTAGATAACAATATAACTTTCCAACCTAGCCATCTAAGAATCACCACTACAGCCCTATCTTAGCATAGGAAAGACAAGAGAAACTAATGTTTAACATATTTGCCAAGAAGTAGTCTGATTATTTCATATGCACTATTTCCCTTAGACACAGGAAAACTCCGTGTCTGCCAATCGATTCATGATACCGTTGACTAATTGATAAAACAGTTCTTAAAATTTTTAGGCTGTGATATATATATATATGTGTGTGTGTGTGTGTGTCTGTGTGTGTGTATATATACACGTATATACACACATATATACATATACATATATACACTTATGTATACACATATACACACATGCATGTACACAGATACATGCATGTATATATACACATACACACAAATACATATATACACATAGACACACACACACGTACACACACATATATACACACATACATACACAGCCAAAAGAGGAAAATAAATGGAAAGCGATGGAAGAAAGGGGATGATTTTTATATTTTTTCCCCTACAGTGCATTATTATTATTTATTAATGCAGTTCTGGATTTTCTTACAGTGGCTCTGTCTGCTAGATAACTATCTTTACATGAGCAGACCATAAAATAAAGCAAACACTTAACCTTTTACTTTTGCTTATTTATTATCATCAAAATTACTTATGTGTAAAATCTGTAGCTTAATCACATATTTTATTTTATTTTATTTTTATTTTATTTATTTATTTACTTCTTTGGATAGGATCTCATTCTGTCGCCCAAGCTGGAGTGCTGTGGTATGATCACAGCTCATTGCAGCCTTGAACTCCTGGGCTCCAGTATCCTCCCATTTCAGCCTCCTGAGTAGCTGGGACTGCAGGTGTGTATCACCATGCCTGGCTAATTTTTGAAAGTTTTTTGTAGAAATAGAGTCTTACTATATTGCCCAAACTGGTCTTGAACTCCTGGCCTCAAGTGATCCTCCCACATCAACCTCCCAAAACACTGGGATTACAGGTGTGAGCCACTGCCATTGCTAGTCTTTGGTTTGAACACCATATGTTGCACACTTAGCAAATAGACATTTGGATAGTTTCCAATTTGGGGTTATTGTGATAATGTTTCTGTGAATATTAATAGAGTATGTTTTGGAAAGATACACATTTTGGTTTAGTATATATTTTTAGTTCAGAAGATGTGCAACTGATTAGCTTTGGTAGACAATGCCAAACAGTTTTCCAAGGTAATTGAATCAATCTTATTTCCACCATTGTGTATGAGTATTCTGGTTACTTAACATTCTCAACCACATTAAATATATATTTTTAAATTTTCATTTTAGCAATTCTTCTGTGTGTGTAATGGTATTGCATTATGGTTTTAATTTTCTTCTCCCTCATGACAAATGTTACCTTTTCGTTATTGGTCGTGGGTCCATGCTGGAGTAGAGTTTTTAAAGAGCACTTTTCTTTGCACAAAGGAAAGGTACTTGGAAGAATGATAGTGTTTCCTGACTGCTTCAGCCAGAGAACAAAAGCAAAAACAAAAACAAAAGTGACAGAGAGTGTCTTTTTTTTTTCTTTTTTTTTTTCTTTTTTGATACGGAGTTTCACTCTTGTTGCCCAGGCTGGAGTGCAGTGGTGTGATTTGGCTCACCGCAATCTCTGCCTCCTGGGCTCAAGCAATTCTCCCGCCTCAGTCTCCCGAGTAGCTGGGATTACAGGCAGTACCACCACACCTGGCTAATTTTGTATTTTTAGTAGAGAGGGGTTTCTCCATGTTGGTCAGGCTGGTCTCAAACTCCCGACCTCAGGTGATCCACCCACCTCGGCCTCCCAAGGTTTTGGGATTGCAGGTATGAGAGTGTCTTTTGTTGTTGTTCAGCCTATTTGCCCTTATTTGAAAAATAAACCTGGCTGGGAGGATTAGGCCCTGTGATTGGCCAGCCTGGGTCTCACCCATTCTTCTGTGAGCAGAGAGGGGGATGAACTGTGATCGGGAGCTCCCACTAGAGCAGTTTAGTGGAACTGGGGAAAGATCAGCTATGTAAAATATAATGTACAAAACAGTAGTTCTGCTGCATTTAGGAATCAGTCTATTTGAGCACCTCTCTTAGTAACACAGATACACAGTTACACCCATTGCCTTGAGTAATCCTATAATAGGAACTTTTATGGCCTGATAAAGGATGTACCAGCACAATCCCATTGGTATGCTGTGTTATTTCAATGTCATTAGAACCTCTGAGAAGGACTGAGTTTTCTCAGCAGAAAATACCTCCAAGAGCCCCAAAGGGAGGTAAAGAAATATTGATTAGCAAGAACATTATTACAACAATGGGTAGGGCTGCATCTGAATGGGCAGTATCACTTTTTAATAGTGATTTACTATGTCAGCTAAGAAGCAGTGGCAAAGAAGCAATAGCAATCCAAATTGGGGCTTGCTATTGGATTGATCCCTCTCCAGTATTCCATTTACATGCAGTTTGTAATAAAGTAGTCTGGCTTTTTTGTAGAGTAAGATTTATCATATATATTTTTCTACTTTTTCCCATAACAATACTATAGATCTATTTAATTTAATTTAATGATTGACTAGTACTCAGAGTATTTTATTTCATAGAACTTATCCAACCAGTCTCTCCTTGATGGATGTTAAGAGTTATTTGTATTTTTTTTACTATCATCAAAAATGCTTCAATTAATATCATTGTGAACTTGTTTGTTTCCTGTGGATAAATACCTAAAAGTGGAACCTCTGTGTCAAAATGATTCACATTTAATATTAAATACTGGACAGATGTCCTCCCAAAAGATGGCACTAATGTAACAAACTAAAGAATTCCCTGTTGGAAAATATTTACAATATTTGTAAAGTTTTCCTTTAACAGTGCTACAGTAACCATTCTTAAAGACAAATCTTCGTACATATGTGAATATTTCTGAAGCGAAGAGTACTAGAAATGTAATTGCTTGGAGATATGGTTTGGCTCTGTGTCCTCACCCAAATGTCATGTTGAATTGCAATTCCCACGTGTCAAGGGAGGGACCTGTAATCCCCACATGTCAAGGGACAGAGGTTATTGGATCATGGGGGCTGTTTCCCCCGTGCTGTTCTCATGATAATGAGTGAGTTCTTACGAGAGCTGATAGTTTTATGAGTATTTGGAAGTTCCTCCTTCTTTCTTATCTCTCCTCCTGCCTTGTGAAGAAGGTACCTGCTTCTTCTTCCACCAGGATGGTAAGATTCCTGAGGCCTCCCCAGGCATGCAGAACTGTGAGTCAATTAAACCTCTTTCCTTTATAAATTACCCAGTCTCAGGGAAGTTCTTTATAGCAATGTGAAAACCGAATAATACACTTGGTCAGAGGGTATGCACATTTTAAAATTTGAATTAATAATACTGAAATGTTCTCCAGAAAGTGCTGTCTGTTCAAATGTTCACCCTTTTCAAATGTTAGTGCCTGATTTCTCATAAAATGTTTAATGGTCATTATTGTCAATCTTTATAATTTTTGCAGCAGGGTGGGTAACAAATTATATCTTGTTTTATTTTACTTTTGCCTGATTGCTAGTGAGATTGACAATCTCTTCATATTTTTTTTCATCCAGTTGTGTATATTCTGTAAGTTATCCATGCAATGCATCTACTTGGATTGCTCTTTTCCTCAGGAAAATGATTTTAAATTAACTTTACATATATATAAACATAGTTCTACATTCTCCTGAGAATTTTTATTTTTCTTAAAGTTTCAATAAAATACAAGTGACAGAGATGGTGACTTTTTTGCTTTTCCTACTCTTGTTTCTACTTACAGGCCACCTCCAAGTTGCTCTGTAAATAAGCACATTAATTTTTAGATTATTGAGATGAATTTATTTTATGGTCACCACCCTGCACTCTAGATGCTCCAGAGGTCAAACCGTGTCCCTTGCTGCTAGGAGACAACCAAATATATTTCATCAAATTTGTTGAAACAGTAAAATCTTTTCTTACTTTGCTTTCCAGGACTGATATTGTTTCAACAAAAATTTTTCACAAAACATGGTGTGGAATCACATCTCTGAATTATGTTTGGATAAATAATATGAGTATTTCATTCACTTTAAAAGATATGGTACTAAATTATTAAAGAAAGGATGCACCTAAGACCTTTTAAAGAAAGAATCATCATATGAGGATGTGAATGTGAAAAAGACGATATGGGGGAAAGAATTGGAAGGCCTGGGTTTGGGCCCTTTTCTGGCACTAACTAGCAATCTGTTGGCTTCCTTTTCCTTGTAATACGTGTAAGTGGTATTTGATAGTTTCTATGGTTCCTTTCTTGTGTTGCCTTCTGTGCTGTACAGGACAATTTTATGCCCTGTACTTTCTTAGCATGCTGATGTTCACAATGAAAATAATCTTTTGAGATCAGTGAAAGGCTGGTCACTTGTCCTTATGAAAGGACACCCAGACAATGGCCTAGAATAAAATCAGAGGGGTTACCATAATCTTCCCCAACCACATAACATTTTTGATTCTCTACTCAAAACAGCATTTTTACAGATAATTGGAGACTACAGCAACCATTCCAACTGGCAGTCAGATTTATAGAGAATTTAAAACTTAATTCAGCAGTGAAATTTGTCAGTCAGAATGACTGACATCTTAACAACTCCAAACCTACGTTTTAATTTGTCATTTGGAGACCAATCATTCTTTGTCAGTTTTAAGCTGACTCGATACAAACTTTTAAACTTAAAACAATGTAAATATTAAAAAACAGTAAAGTGTTCTCTTTTGAAATTGGCAAATCAGATTTTAAAATATGTCTTAAACACGTGAAAGAAAGAATGCTCCCATTGACATTCTAGCATTTCTATTCTTGAGCTCTCTTAACTGTATTTGCTTCAGTGAACCAGGAACATATAAATCAAAGTCCTGAGTTGAATTACGAGACCTATAGATGATGATTTTAGCCATTAAATTATAAAAGGCTCAATTTTAAAAAAATTGGAAAAAATCTCTACTTAATGCAGTTTACTTCATTGAAATTGTTATTTTCATGATTGGGGCCAATTCAATAGAAAGTAACAGAAGATGCCCTTAAGTTTACAATACAATGTGAGCACAGCAGGCTATGTGCAGTTGTTTAAATAAAGCACTACATTGGTAAAATGCAATATTTTGCATGTCTTTTATATATTACCCAGAAATAACTATGTGTTTCATGTATCTACTAAATCTTCGTGTAAAAAAAGCAAGAATCCTAAAATCTGAGTATCTCTTTAAGAAGTTATGTCACAAGGAGACCCTTTAAGAAAGGTGCCAACTTTTAGGAAAAGCAGAATTAATGCTATAGTAATAAGTTCTTCAACTATGAGTGAGAGAAAGCTATTGTGAATTAATAGGCATATCAATATTTGACATCCTTTAAAGGAAATGCATCTTGCTTTGTTTGCTTCAAGAGAGACAGTATGGTGGGGGTTAAGAACATCTGACAAATTGTTCAGAGGTGCCAGTACTAGTACTGGCACCTACAATCTATGTCACCTTAAAAAAGTTACCTTTATGGGCCAGGGTTTCCTTACCTGTAAAATGAGGTATTGGGTGGTTCTTGAAGTTCCTTCTGTCTCGAATGTTCTGACTCCAAGATCCGCATTCGTCATGATGAATTTTCTAGTGTATGAATTACTTGCTGGATGTAGTCAAAACGCTTTTGGAAGCAACTGTGATATTCCCTACCATTCATTTATTCATCAAACATTATTAATTAATATATTCAAAGTATGCTGTAGGTATTAGAAATAGAAAATGAATAAAATACAGTCCCTGGTCCCAAGAAATATATATGTCATTTGATAGGAAGCAGCTGTGTAACAAAATAGGGCTATAAAGTGTTCCAGATACTCTGTTAAAAGTCTGTACACAACATACAATACACAAGGGTTACCCGCCAGGGAGAAATCAGTGCTACTTTTTGGTTAGGTACAGGGACAGGTCACAGGAGAGGCTTTGTAGAGGAGGACATAATTGAATGATGTCTTAAAACACGAGGAGTTCACTAGAGAGCTAGTGGATGGTCAGGTGTAGGTGAGAGAAGAGAACTGAAGACTTGTTGTACCGAAACGGCAATAAATTACAATTTTAGGTTCAAGAAGAAAAGAACATTTGATGAATTAAATTGTACTTTGCATATAAACACCAGAGAATTGTGATTATTAATTAATGTGTTGCTCACCTCCAATATGTAGGAAGATGTTTGCAATGCAGAAAAAAGTAAGAATTTCTCCTTTTGAAGGCATTCAAACAAACAAAAAAGCTTCATATTTTGTAGCTAATTGCTTTTATTTATTTTTTTCTTCTCCAGTTCATGTAGTGGATCAAAACATAAAACAGAAAGGCTCTCCTGTTTACATCTATTTATTTATTTATATTTATTTTGAGACAGGGTCTCACTCTCTCACCCAGACAGGCTGGAGTGCGGTGGCACGAACAAAGTTTATTGCAGCCTTGTCCTCTCAGGCTCAAGTTATCCTACTACCTGAGTCTCCCAGGTAGCTGGGAGTATAGGCACACGCCACGCCACCCCACCTGGCTAATTTTTTCTTTTCTTTTCTTTTCTTTTATGTAGAGATGGGGCTTCATCATGTCACCAGGCTGGTCTCGAACTCCTGGGCTCAAGTTATTTGACCATCTCAGCCTCCCAAAATGATGGGATTACAGCCATGAGCCACTGTGCCCTATGTTTTAAAACTAAAGAATAACAAACATAGATTGCATATTGCTGTTACATACTTTTGCACCCTGCTATATCTATACCCGAAACTATGCTTTATCAAATCAGAATTCCAATAGAACAGATTATGACTGGTAGGTTAATGTTTGTTATTTAACAGCACGAAGTAAAACAGTGGGCTCTGACCCTGCAGCATGTTGGCCATTAGCCACTGCAATTTCCTTGGGTTATTGGTATTGTATCATGACGTATATGATGACTTAACAGTTTGACATGCTTTGTACATTGTATTTACCTTACCTACTACTCACAGAGATGGCTCTTACATACCTACAAAGACTATGTCTCCATCAAACTATTGGAAGTCATGATGAATCTGTTATTCTTTGATATTTGTGTCAGTCCTTATGAGGGGATACTTGGCTGTGACATGGGCTCTAATGACAGGGCTCCCATGTGCCCCTTGAGCTGCTTATTTCCAGACTTTGTGTGATGCACGCACATGTTTTGCCTTCCAGACTGGATTATAAACTGCTCTGAGGGTAATAACCTTGTTTTACTCATTTTTCTGGGGAAAAAAAAGAAAGAAAGAAAAAAAAAACTGCCTCTTTGTTATCTTGGAGCCTGATAGAAGGCTTCAGATACATATCAAATGATATTCCAGTGTTTGCTCTAGTAATGGCATAAACACACAGCATGTACCACTTCAATGTGAAACAAATTAGTGTTTCATATTCTTGTCATTGGGACGTGTGTTTTATTAATTAGCAGATTAGCTTGAAGTTAGCCAACCTTGAACTTGAATCTGGTTCTTCCCTGGGAGGGATGATAAAGAAGCACAGGATTACTAGGGGACCTGTTTATAGTCCATGCCCAGTATTCCAAAAACCTTATCTCCTTGAGTCCTTGGAACAACCATGAAAAGTATGCCCAATATTTCCTTTTACAGGCGAGAGAACTAAGGCACAGACATGTTAATTCCCCAGGTTTCCACACCGGGTTAAGTGGCACAGCTGGGATGCATAGGTAGACATTTTCCAAAGCTTGTACACTGCTCCTTCCCTATGTACCACGATTCCTGTGTGCCCCAGGATGTGGTGTTAGCATCTCTGTACCTTGATTGTCCTATTTCTGAAAATGAAGATGTGATGGTTAATTTTATGTGTCAGCTTGGCTAGGCTTTGGTGTTCAGTTGTTTAGACAAATACCAGTGTAGATGTTTCTCTGAACAGTGGATGTGGAGTTAAGTAAATTATCCTTCATAATGTGGGCGGGCCTCATCCAATCTGTTAAAGGCCATAAGAGAAAAGATCAAGATTCCCAGAAAAGAAAGGAATTTTGCCTCCACACTGCAACATAGAAATTCTGCCTGATTTTATAGCCTTCAGACTTGAGACTCCAACATCAACTCTTACTGTAATTTCTAGCCTGCTGGCCTGCCCTTAAGATTTCACAGTTGCAGTCTTCACAATTGCATGAGCCAGTTCCTTAAAATAAATCTCCCTCTGTCTTTCTGTTTCTATCTCTCTCTATATGTACACATATACACACACACACAAACATACACACACACGCACACGCATGCACACATACATTTGATTGGTTCTGTTTCTTTTTTCTGGAGAACAGTTTCTAACAAAGAAGCTATTTCATGCATTTAAAAACCAGTATTAAATGAGATAATTCACTTAAAAACACCTAGTATTCACTCAACAGAGTATCACCATTTCTCTACTACTATTTTTGTCGTTCCCTACCTTCTTCTTTAATTAAAAATTTTTTTTTCTTTCTTTACCCTTTCCTTTGTAATAAAACATTCTTTAATGCATACAAATGTACCAACTGTACAGCACGGATATTCTATTAAAAGTAGAGCAATATCGCATGACTATTAGTGCCTACAGTGACATTTACACATTTACTTTCACAAGTGAGTAATGATAATTCATACGCACCACATGGCTGTGAGTAATTGCTCCCTTCTGAAGATAAAGGTTAGAATAGTCTGTAGCCATCATAAGTTATTCACTGTGTGTGTACACTTTCATAATATATTTCCCACAATGTTGCTCTGTCTATTTTCATCTAGCCATTTCTCATCTTTATGCGACACAAACTTTACATCGGAAAACATTTTATTATTGATTTCTTCATTGGATAAGTAGTATGGTGAATTTGACACTCAATTCACTTTTTCCTTGATAGCAAATTAGAAAACATTGGAGTTATGAAAGCCTATATTGAGAATGTGTCTAGGGATGTATAAGATGAGAGAGAATAAGAGAAGGGGCAAGAGAGAGAGAGAAGGAAGGAGGAAAAGAGAGATTGGAGAGGGCATCAAGAAGGATTTTAACTCTTAAACTATTACCAGCTTCTAATTAATGATACCTGATGTTGATGAAAAAAGTTGAGTTCTGTAAAATATTTGAAGATATTTATTCTGAGCCAAATACAAGTGACCAGGGCCATTGACACAGCCCTCAGGAGATCCCAACATGTGTCCAAGGTGGTCAGGCCACACTAGGTTTTATTCTTTTTAGGAGAACATAAGACATCAATCAATACATGTAAGAGGTACATTGGTTTGGTCCGGAAGGTGGTAGAGGGGGACTTCCAGATTATAGGCAGATTCAAAGATTTCCTGATTGGCAGTTGGATGAAAGAGTTTATCTAAAGACCTGGAATCAATAGAAAGGAAATGTCTGGGTTAAGATAAGGGATTGTGGAGACCAAGGTTCTTCTTATGCAGATGAAGCCTTTAGGTGGCAGGCTGCAGAGAATAGATTGTACATGTTTCTTATCAGACTTAAAAAGGGGTCAGACTCTTAGTTGATTCTCCCCTGGATCAGGAAAAAGCCCTGGAAGAGGGAAAGGGGATGCTCTACATAATGTAGATTTTCTCCCACAAGAGACAGCGTTGCAGGGCTGTTTCAAGATAGGGCAGAGAAACATGTTTGGAGTTTAAATATTCTGATTTCCTTCTTTGTTGTGTGATGTTATGCCGGGGTCAGGTTGGAAAGTGAGCCACATTATAGAGTGTTACATGAAACCCGTCTGATGAGACCTCATGGTTTGTAGGGTGTAACTGTCCAGGCCCCTTCGCTAGGAATTTGTCAAGAAAAGAAAAAAGATCAGAGTTTAGTCCTCACTGAAATCTAATTTACAAGATGAACTAAATTTGCAATACTCTTGGGAAGACAGAATATAGATAGGATTTATACCAAGGTGTGAATTGTAAGCAGCTTCAGAGGAGGAACTGTGTCTTGATCACTATTGTCAACTCAACTGTTAGCACATAACAGGTGCTTAATAAATATTTTGATTGAATAAATGATGCAAGAATCAATTCTGGAGACTGAATTTGATGAGTTAGGTAGGAGTGTCAATGTAGCTGGGATTTGATAGCAGAGGTGGAGAAATTGATGGTGCAGGAAAGGGAAAGTTAACAGTGAGAGAAGCTTTGCAATAGAATAAGCAAAGTTTACACATTTTATCATCCTGCCAAGAACAGATCAGGATCTTGTCAAGTTTCTAATCTGCACTGAGTTCTTGGGCATTGTGATGGCTAATTTCATGAGTCAGGTTGGTTGGCCCTGGGGTTCCCAAATTAAACATTATTTCTGAGTATGTCCGTGAAGGTGTTTTTGGATGAGTTTAGCATTTGAATCCGTAAAGAAGATCTCCCTTCCCTAGGTGGTGTGCCATCATCCAGACTATTGAGAGTTTGAATAGAAAGAAAGGAAGGGAAGGAGGTATTCTCCTTTCTTTCCTACCTCACTGTGTGAGTTGGGACATCTCATCTCATCTGTGATTTTGGAATGGGGTTTACACTCCTGGCTTCCTTGGCTCTCAAGCCTTCTGACTTGAACTGAATTATGCCACCAGCTTTCCTGGGTCTACAGCTTGCAAGTGGCCAATCATGGGACTTCTCAGCTTCCATAATTGTGTTAGCCAATTTCTCATAATAAATCTTGCTCTCTCTTTATATACACACAATTGTGTCACTTAGTGATGGGATACATTCTGAAAATGCATTGTTAGGTGATTTCATAGTTGCAAGAACGTCATAGTGTGTACTTACACAAACCTAGATGGTGTACCCTGTTATATATCTAGGCTATATGATAGAGCTTGTTGATCCTAGGCTATAAACCCATACAGACTGTTACTGTTCTGAATACTGTAGGCAATTGAACACAACAGGAAGTATTTGTGTATCTAACCATATCTAAACATAGAAAGGGCACAGTGCAAACACAATACAAATGATTTTTAAAAAGTGGTACAGCCATCTGGGGCACTTATGAATGAAGATTGCAGGACTGGAAGTTGCTCTGGGTAAGTGAGTGAGGGAGCGGTAAGTGAAAGCGAAGGCCTAGGACATTGATGAACACTACTGTAGACTTCATAAGTGCTGTACACTTAGGCGACACTAAATCTAAGAAAAATAAAATGATTGTCCTGCGATAGCTGCGATGTCACATGGCAACAGGAAATGTTCAGCTTTATTATAGTCTTATAGACTACCTTCCTACCTGTAGTCTGTTGTTGACTGATACTGCATTATGTGTCACATGACTTTACACACACACACACACACACACACACACAGTGTTACTAGTTCTGGCTCTCTTTCTTAGGAGAACCCTGACTCTTATAGATATGTACTGCAGTGTTGAGTCAAATGACTAGCCAGCTACGCTGCCAGTCATAGCTGAACTAAGAGCATCCCCTGCATTCAGCCCAGGAGGCAGGGAACCTGTTGGGATGGCAGGAATCCAGTGACCACGCACCACTGCTTTCCTTGGCTGACGTCTTGCTCTGGTAGTGAATACAACGTCCCTGCCATTGCTAATGCAATGTCTGTACTCACTGCTGCACTGCTATCCTGAAAGAGTTAATCAGCTTTCATAAGGAGCCTAATTTAGAACCTGGCAACAGCTTCGCCACTGAAAGAAATATGGCTCACTGCATGCCAGGTGATATAAATTAATGTTATATATGATGAAATGTCCTTTTAGATATTATGTGTAATTTTGAGTATTAGGAAGTCCCAGTAGGCTATTTTTTTAGAAACCAATCTACAAGATTTCATCTTATATTCCTTCTTTTAAAAAAAGCACTGGGAAAAGGTTATATGAATAGTCATATTTTTAACATAGCAGGTAGACTAAACATATAAAAAGTTATTAATAATAGACTGAAAATATCTATCACACAAATAACAGGCAAAAGGTTAGCATATATTACATAAAAAGCTCATACTTTTTCTTTGATTAAAAAAATACAAAAAACAACCAATGAAATCCCCAAAGATTCTTGTAACAGGAGATATCATTTGTTAATATGCACATGGAAAAATGTTCAACTAAGCCACAAAGAAGTTACATTTAAGGCATCTATGAAATCACCTCAGATTCTAGTTATGTGATCCTGGAAAAATTATTTAATCTCTCTGCTTCAGGTTTTTCATATGTTAAATGGGGTAAAAATATGACACAGGCATACTATGAGAATTTAATGTATTTTTATGCATGTATTAACTATACATGAAAAATGCTGAAATACTACTTGGTCCAGAATATGAATTGTTACACTTATTTATTACCATGATTACCCCAAAATTTAAAAAAATGATCACATCACATCCTATAAAACATGCTATGAAATGTTCACATGCCTATCTTGCAGCTATTATGTAAATGGGAATAACTTTTTTGGAAATCAACCTGAAATGATGGTTTAAGAATTATAAACATTTATGCTCAACACAATAATTCCAATTAAGGGTATTTACCCTAAGAAAACAAACTCAAAGAGAAAATTGTAACTCCAAGCACAATTTATATATTCCTCATACTCCTAGAATGCTTAAAATGTTTTTCATATGAAGAAATATGATGCAGTTGTGACAGACAATAATTATAAAGATGATTCAGCCAACCAAAAAAATTACTATGATAAAGCAAGAAATGCAAAAAGGAAATAAAATGGTCCCTGTAACAAAGACAATTATTTATGATTTTCCATTATTGGTAACTCTTTCTCTTTTTTTTTTTGAGACAGAGTCTCACTCTGTCACCCAGGCTGGAGTGCAGTGGCATGATCTCAGCTCACTGCAACCTCTGCATCCTGGGTTCAAGCAATTCTTCTGCCTCAGCCTCTGAGTAGCCGCGATTTACATTTTTATATTTTTAGTAGAGATGAGGTTTCACTATGTTGGCCAGACTGGTTTTGAACTCCTCATTTCAAGTGACCCACCTGCCTTGCCTCCCAAAGTGCTGGGATTACAGGTGTGAGTCACTGTGCCTGGGCCAGTAACTCTTCTTTCTCTGTGTCCCACCCCATCATGTGGCTCCAGGATAGAGGGAAAGGCAGATGCCACTTTGGGAAGGAATAGGATGTTATTCCTTGGAGGACAGAAAAAGGAAACTAATTCCCTGCTTTTTCCATTCCTATGGAGACAGAGAAGGAGTTCCAGAAAGTGCAGCAATGAGATATGCCTGTCATTACCTCCCCTCAGAGCAGAAATATTGCAGGGAGTGGGTGTTATTAGATACCATTGTTTTGCCTTGTGTTGGAAAAGAGCTTGACACATAATCTATGGGATATTCAGTTCAACGAGGAGCTACTTAAAAGCTGTGACTGAGACCCAGGAAGGTGAGAGCTAAGATGGTGTCAAAAATACGGGAAGGTCGCCAGAAACAGGAGGCTTTCATGGCCTGCTCTCTATTTGGAACTTGGCGTGGTGGAGAATGGAGAAGTCTGCCATGCACAGCAAACGTGCGGCAACACAGGGTAGCAGGATAAGCTTTGGTGACTGAGAGCCATGGAGCCACCATGAGCTCCCATTGGCATGGGATGGGTCCAGGGTGAGGGAATATGCAGTCTGAGCTGTGAGAGAGTAAGGACGTGGCTGAAAGTTGTGATGGTTCATTTTATGTGTCTGCTTCACCTTGTCACATGGTGCCCAGATTAGACATGATTTCTGGATGAGTCAGCAGGTGTTTCCAGATGAGGTCAGCATTTGAATCAGTGAATTCAGTACTGTAGATGGTCTCCTCCAAGTGGGTGGACATCATCTAATCTGTTTGAGGCCCTGAATAGAAGAAAAAGTGGAGGAAGGAGGAATTCACTCCTTTTATTTCCCACCTGCCTGCTTGAGCTGGACATCAGTCCTCTCCTGCCCTTAAGCTGGGATTACCTCATCACCTCTCCTGGTTCTCAGGTCTTTGGTCTCAGATTGAAATGTATCACTGGCTTTCTAGGGTCTCAAGCTTGTGGATGAAACATGAGATTTAGCCTCCATAATCGCATGATAAATCTCTTTATACACTCACACATATGAATTGTTATATATCTATACATATCTGACATATACATATAAATATGCATAAATCTGTGTGTGTGTATACACATGAATTGTTATATATACATATATAGATCTACTGGTGCTGTTTCTCTGGGAACTCTACTCTAGAGACTTTCATGAGGAGTTTGCCTTGTGTTGTAAAAGATCTTGACACATAATCTATGGGATGTTCAGTTCAATGAGGAGCTACTTAAAAGCTGTGACTGAGACCCAGGAAGATGAGAGCTACTATGGTGTCAAAAATACGGGAAGGTCGCCTGTCTCTGTCTAAGGCAAAACAAGTCGCAAATGCACTGCTGCTTGCTCAGTAGACACCAAAGTAAGGGACATTGGTAGGCAGAATAATGACCTCTCTAAGATGTCCTTTTCCTAATCCCTTGAACCTGTGAATATATTACCTTAGATGACAAAAGAGCTTTGCAGATGTGATGAAGTATCTTGGGATGGAGATTGTCCTGGATTATCCTTATGGGTCCAGTGTGATCACAGAGGCCCTTAGAAAGGGGTAAGGGGAGGCAGGAGTGTCAGAGTCACAGAAGGAGACTTGGTCGTGGGACCAGAAGTCAGAATGATGTGGTCATGAGCCAAGGAATCTAGGCGTCTAAAAATGTGGAATGTGTCTTCTAGAATCTGGAAAAGGCAAGGGAACATTTTCTCCCATAAGATCATACAGAGGCATTATTTTAAGCCACTAGATTTGTGGTACTTTGTTACAGCAGCAACAGGAAATTAATACGGGACCCACGGACTTGGTCTCTGCTGAAGGGAGGCCCAGGTCAGCCTCCCTTCATTGGAGCCCAATAGGCATACAGTAAGTGTCCTGTGGATTTCCAGTCCAGAGTGTGCCCTGGCCCTGTGGGCTCATGGTGCTCTCATACGCCAGGCGCCATCTTGGGGAGCAGTGGGATGGTGGAGGTGTAAATGGGGAGGACCTAAAAGTCAAAGAGTATTTCTCAGAAAGGTACTGACTTACTTTCATGACACAGTTTAAACCCAAACAGGCATAAATGTTCCATGATGATCAAGCTTAAACTTTTCTTCCTACTACTTACTTGGAGGGAGCTCACAGGAAAATAGATACTCCTAGAATTAAACTGAGGCAGGGTGGGTAGCTACTCGGCTGTGAATCTGTGCAATGCTCACACGTAGAAATAATGTTAACACCAAGTTTCTGTCATGTGCCAGGCACCATCCCAAGCACTTTATATTTATTATCTAATTAAATGCTCACAACAATACTGTGAGGAAGGCACTAAAATTACCTTCATTTTTACAGATGCGGAAACTCAGGTATCAAGAAATTAAACAATTTGCCAAAGATCTCATGGTTTTTCAGTTGCAGAGCCAAAATGTGGACATAAACAAGCCTGAAACAAAATACAGAGAAATGAAAACAGTTTGATTTATTCTGTTGGCAGGATTATAGATTTGTTCTTTTTGTTTTAATTTTTGTTAATGGCAAAATAAACCCCATGATTGCACTTTTTTATATTTAACATTGGCAATTTCCAATCTGTGAACAAATTGTATTCTGAAATTATCAGCCGGGGGAGTTTGAAAAGCAAGTGGTTTGCACAGAGACTGCTGTATTTGAATCTCTCTCATTTTTTAGAGATGTTACATTGGGAAACTTAATCATTATGAATCTCAAATTTTTTATTTATAAAGTGAAGATAATAATACTTGTATGGAAGATGTTTTTTGAATACATGCCTGAAACGTAGTCACTCAACAAATGCACTTCCCTTTCCTCCAAAAAATCTTTATTTTGATAGTCTTCAAAACAAACAACCTAATTTCCTATTTAAAACAATAAATTTCCTGGTGGTGCGTGTGTATTTCAAAACATCATGCTATATATCTTGAATATATAAAATAAAAAATTGCAGCTCAGCCAATACATCTGTGTCGTTCATGATTCACCAGAAAGATTACACTAGGAGTGTTATTTCAACTCTTCACACCTCATAGTCCTAGTATTGCTTCCACAGGATAATGAAACCTCAGTTACCACTTGGTACAACAAGGATAAGTGGTGTAAGGCCCAGAAGTGAGAATGCTCTCTGCTCTCCTGTTTTCACTGCCCAGCAGCTTGGCAATGAGCTCTGTGTTAATATTGTTAAAACCATGCTGCCGCTGGTGAGTAGGGAGTGGGAATGGAGAAAGAAGAGGGGTGTAGGAGAGAGCATTTTCAAAAAGGGGTTGGGTAGATATTAAATATTACTGGGCAATTTTAGTAAACTCTCTGCAGTTGTGGCTACTCTAGAGAAGATAAATATTCTTGTGGTTTCATCATGGCTGAAGGACCACTGTTTCCATCAGGCCCTAGTGTTGACTGTCTATTTCCCATGGGTACGGAAGTCATTCATAAAATAGAGCACTTAAAGTGGCTTCTTATGGACAGTGCAATGTACAAAGCCTTTCTCCAAGCTTATAGGTACCATGTATGCATTCACCTGTGAGAACCTACTCTGTGGTTAAGGATACTGCACTGGGTAGCAACATGGACATAATTACTTAATTAAGACATTGTTTCCCATGGAGGGTTTTATCTGTGTTACACCCCAAACTGCTCTGTTTTAAATGATATTAAAAAAGGTGTATTGGGTTGAGAGGCTAGGAAAAAGAAAGCTAAAATCATCAAGTGAATAAATAAATGCATTCAACTATAAGGCCAGCCATGAAAACTGAGCTAAATTAAAAGGCATGAGAAAGGTAAGAAGCATGCTGTTAGATGTGATCTGAAAAAGAGGTAGAGGGTAGATGGTGTACTAATCAATCATGCTATCTCAAGCAGTCCTACAGCAACGAATTCCAATATTTTTGCCCTAAGGTCATTGCCATGATTTCATAAAGGGAAGAAGGTAAACAGATCTTTTCTGTTACTTCTGTTACTTTAAAAGAAAAAAAAAATAGAAATATGCAAGAATGTTTTTATTTCCCTGCCACCAATGGGTCTATAAGGGTCTGTTACTTTTCAGAAATCTTAGGTTGACATCATCAAATAAGTTTTTCTTTTTCTTTCTTTCATTTTCCAGCCTAGAGAACCAAGTTCCTGTATTTGTACTGTTGCCTTTATCACTGTGATTACATTCCTTCAGTCGAACAGCTTATTCATGTGAAACCATAAGGCATGAAATAAAGAATATCCCACTTTTCATGCTTCTCATCTTCAGTGAAACCATGACAAAAATAATGAAGACAGACTAATAGAAAAAAACACTAGGAAGCTAGTTTTAATCATTTGAGACATCAGTGCTCTCTACCATTTTTTGCTCGAAGCTTCCTTTAAGACGTCCGCTTTAGTAAACCCTGGACAGCTGGCATTCGGGTTGATTACATAATAGTTTGGGGGACACAGCTACAGAATTATAGCATTAGAATTTAGCAGGCTTAACGCAGAAAAGAAAATCATCAGCAGGAGTCCGTGAGTTGTGGATGAAACTTGTTGTGTGCACACATCCAGGTCTCAAATGTTGGAGGGCACGGAGCAACCTCCTATCAAGAAGATTAGCACCTAGAGGTTATATGAAAAATTTCAGTGAGCCCTGGATTAACTCTAAGCCTCAGTGTTTAACGGCTTGATGGAATGCAGCAATTTTCTACTATATCAGCCGGGCCATACCGAATGACACAGCTGACAAGTAAACCCAAGGAATCGCCCGCTCACATCAGGGTCCTCAAGAAACTTTGCCTTAACAGACTTGCATTGTTGGGGTAAATGTGAGAACACACAAGTTAACAAGGGCGACAGACACAAGAAACTAGGACAGGGTATACTGGGGGAAATTCTAAAGCACGAAGAGCTTATTTAGTCATCTTTAATTGCTTTTCAGTCAAAAGATGATTTTTACGCTGAATATTTTATTTATTTATTTTTGCGACGGAGTCTTGCTCTATTCATCCAGGATGGAGTGCAGTAACACGATCTTGGCTTACGGCAGCCTCCATCTCCCAGGTTCACGGGATTCTCCTGCCTCAGCTTCCCTAGTAGCTGGGACTACAGGCATGCACCACCACACCTGGTCAATTTTTGTATTTTTAGTAGAGACAGGGTTTCGCTGTGTTGGCAAAGCTGGTCTTGAACTCCTGGCCTCAAGTGATCTGCCCGCCTCACCCTCCAAAGTGCTGGGATTACAGGCATGAGCCACTGTGCCCGGCCTACACTGAATATTTTATAAATGATATACCCATTTGGGCAGAAATTACTTTTGGCACATTGTATGTATATGTGATCTTGTTAACAAGAAGTGATGAGTAAATAAAGACAGTATGTAAGGACTACAACTTTGAGTTATTTTATTTCAAAGAATTATGTCCCTGAGCACCTAAAAACAAGGGCTAGGGGTGAGTGTACACAATTTAAATGCATCTGGATAAAATTCAAACGGCCCCCACCCCGGCTGTTTAATCTGCACGTGGCATCAAACATATGAATATTTGGAAGTGTTGGCTCTTTTTTTCCCCAGGTATTTTGAGGCTTCTGAGCACAGAGAATCAAGTTAACAGGAAGTATAGAATGAGAAAGGTAAAGAGTGATTGCACCTAAAGAACTTCTTAACTTAAAGGGAGGAGATTAATGATGGTAAATTTAGGATCCGGGGTAGAAATGCCATGAAGGCAGCTCCATCTCCTTTTTTCTTTAGCTGCATTTGAGATCCTTATGAGCTCAGAGAGTTCTTTTACTAACTACCGGGAAGTCATGTTTGTTGAGTGGGCAAATAGTTATGCAAATGGTTGAAGATAGCCACAAGACTGTTTTAAAAGGATTCCTAATTTTAAAAAGCCACATAGGCATTGCAAGGGAATATTTCTTTCAAACAGGGCTTTTGCTGTTCTTTCCTTTCATATTGTATTCATTTGAGTTAGCAATAAAAAGATGGGAGAAATGACAAAACAACCCTTAGAAATGTCTCTGACCAAGAAAATGATAACCGAGATAAATCGGCAGCAAAACTTTTGTATTTGGGTGTCAATGCAGAATGAATAAGCTTCCCAGAAAGTTCTTGGAGTATGGCTAAGCACTTGGTGTCGGGCTCAAGGCTAGACCATGCTGATGCTGTGAATTCTCCACGGCTCCAGACAGACAGGTTGAGATAACATAAGTTGCCCATATGCCTAGAAGAGCCTGAGACATGAACTTGGGGGCCAGGAGGGAGCCATGAGTCCATGCCTAGGGTGCTAAGTGCCACATCCCCACTTCCTTCCATAAGAAAAGTGGTGATGGGCCAGGTGCAGTGGCTGACTCCTATAATCCTAGCACTTTGGTAGGCCAAGGTGGTAGGATCACTGGAGCCCAAGAGGTGGGATCACTGGATGCCAGGAGTTTGAGACTAGCCTGGGAAACATAGTAAGACCTCGTCTCTTAAAACAAATTTTTTTTTTTTTTAATTGAATGGGCGTGGAGATCCATGCCTGTGGTCCCAGCTACTTGGGAGGCTGAGGCGGGTAGATTGCTTGAGCTCAGCTGTTCGAGGCTGCAGTGAGCTAAGATGGTGCCACTGAAGTGCAGCCTGGGTGACAAAGGAAGACTCTGTCTTTAAAAAAGAAAAAAAAGAAAGAAAAAAAAGTGGAAAATGGTTAAGATTAGTTTGGGGGACAAGGAAGTGTGAAAGGATTGAGTTGAAGGAACTCTAATAAAATCCATACTGCATTTCTTACCCTACTGCGACCACTTTTATCTCCCTGATTATTCCCTTATCCTACAGAACGCCTATTTCTTCTTTTATAATAATAATAATAATAAAGTAGGCAATGAATGATATGGACCCTGAAAACTTCACATAAGAAACTTCTCAAAAGCTCCACTGTGTCATAAAAGGAACTCAAATCACACCAAAGCATGTCATTAGGAAACCAAATTAGAAGAAAATGTAAGATTTATCTATTCCTTCATATAGTGTTTTCTTGAAATTTGTGTCTGAGTGTCAGTTCGGATTAGGCTTGACCACAAGTCCAGTGGTGTGAGAAGCAAGGATACGGGGAATGCAAGTCTAGAAAGCATAGAGATGGCATTAATAAATGCAGGCAGAACTGCTAAAAACATGGAGGCAGGTGAAAACTTTTATTTGTACTGTATATATTGTAGCATCTGTTGTTTGAAGATGCATTCAGGAATTAAGATTTAAAACACTCAAAAAAGCAACTCCAAAAGATCCATATGGGTAGATTAAATTTCAAGATTCGGTAGCAAAATACTCTGATCATTAATGTTACCAACTGAGGAAAACTTTTGATTTCTTAAGCTGAAAGATGAGCAAAATCTACAGCTGCAGTTTCCCCAACTGCACTAAAAGTGCAGCATACTGAGCATGGCCTGCTGTCATCGCGTTATTACATCAGTTCTCTAGGTAATTACTCTAATGGAGCAGCACCAAATTTAGCAGATTTTCCTCTCCCTAAATCTTTAGGAATACCTTAAATGCTTCAGGGTAGGTAGGTTTTATTTAATTAATTAATTATTTTTTTTACTCCTGATTAATATAATAAGCATCATTAATCAAAAACAATATTCATTTATTCGGGTTTTTTTCTATTTTTTCTATTACAAGATATCTTTATTAGCACTGCTAAGTTAGATAAATGATAAAGGTATAAATGATCTGTTAAATAAGGTCAATTTAATGTCTATGTTTTCCATTTTGTATCTCATGGAGAATATATCCTTCTCTTTCACTTCTTTTTTTTTTTAATACTTTAAATTCTAGGGTACATGTGCATAATGTGCAGGTTTGTTACTTATGTATACATGTGCTATGTTGGTGTGCTGCACCCATTATCTCATTTATATTAGGTATATCTCCTAATGCTAACCCTACGCCCTCCCCGCTCCCAACAATAGGACCCGGTGTATGATGTTCCCCCTTCCTGTGCCCAAGTGATCTCATTGTTCAATTCCCACCTATGAGTGAGAACATGCGGTGTTTGGTTTTCTGTTCTTGCGATAGTTTGCTGAGAATGATGGTTTCCAGCTGCATCCATGTCCCTACAAAGGACACGAACTCATCCTTTTTTATGGCTGCACAGTATTCCATGGTGTATATGTGCCACATTTTCTTAATCCAGTCTGTCACTGATGGACATTTGGGTTGATTCCAAGTCTTTGCTATTGTGAATAGTACCACAGTAAACATATGTGTGCATGTGTCTTTATAGCAGCATGACTTATAATCCTTTGGGTATATCCCCAGTGATGGGATGGCTGGGTCAAATGGTATTTCTAGTTCTAGATCCTTGAGGAATTGCCACACTGTTTTCCACAATGGTTGAAGTAGTTTACAGTCCCACCAACAGTGTAAAAGTGTTCCTATTTCTCCACATCCTCTCCAGCACATGTTGTTTCCTGATTTTTTAATGATTGCCATTCTAACTGGTGTGAGATGGTATCTCATTGTGGTTTTGATTTGCATTTCTCTGATGGCCAGTGATGATGAGCATTTTTTCATGTGTCTGTTGGCTGTATGAATGTCTTCTTTTGAGAAGTGTCTGTTCATATCCTTTGCCCACTTTTTGATGGAGTTATTTGTTTTTTTTTGTAAATTTGATTGAGTTCTTTATAGGTTCTGGATATTAGCCATTTGTCAGGTGAGTAGATTGCAAAAATTTTCTCCCATTCTGTAGGTTGGCTGTTCACTCTGATGGTAGTTTCATTTGCTGTGCAGAAGCTCTTTAGTTTAGTTAGATCCCATTTGTCAATTTTGGCTTTTGTTGCCATTGCTTTTGGTGTTTGAGACATGAAGTCCTTGCCCATGCCTATGTCCTGAATGGTATTACCTAGGTTTTCTTTTAGGGTTTTTATGGTTTTAGGTCTAACTTTTAAGTCTCTAATCCATCTTGAATTAATTTTCGTATAAGGAGTAAGGAAAGGATCCAGTTTCAGCTTTCTACTTATGGCTAGCCAATTTTCCCAGCACCATTTATTAAATAGGGAATCCTTTCCCCATTTCTTCTTTCTCTCAGGTTTCTCAAAGATCAGATGGCTGTAGATGTGTGGTATTATTTCTGAGGGCTCTGTTCTATTCCATTGGTCTATATCTCTGTTTTGGTACCAGTACCATGCTGTTTTGGTTACTGTAGCCTTGTAGTATAGTTTGAAGTCATGTAGCGTGATGCCTGCAGCTTTGTTCTTTTGACTTAGGATTGTCTTGGAGATGCGGGCACTCTTTTGGTTCCATAAGAACTTTAAAGCAGTTTTTTTCCAATTCTGTGAAGAAAGTCGTTGGTAGCTTAATGGGGATGGCATTGAATCTATAAATTACCTTGGGCAGTATGACCATTTTCACAATATTGATTCTTCCTATTCCTGAGCATGGTATGTTCTTCCATTTGTTTGTGTCCTTTTTTATTTCACTGAGCAGTGGTGTGTAGTTCTCCTTGAAGAGGTCCTTTACATCCCTTGTAAGTTGGATTCCTAGGTATTTTATTCTCTTTGAAGCTCTTGTGAATGGGAGTTCATTCATGATTTGGCTGTTTGTCTCTTACTGGTGTATAAGAATGCTTGTGATTTTTGCACATTAATTTTGTATCCTGATACTTTGCTGAAGTCTCTTATCAGCTTAAGGAGATTTTGGGCTGAGACTATGGGGTTTTCTAAATATACAATCATGTCATCTGCAAACAGGGACAATTTGACTTCTTCTTTTCCTTTCCTTTTTTCCTTTTCCTTGATTTCTTTCTCTTGCCTGATTGCCCTAGCCAGAACTTCCAACACTGTGTTGAATAGGAGTGGTGAGAGAAGGCATCCCTGTCTTGTGCCAGTTTTCAAAGGGAATGCTTCCAGTTTTTGCCCATTCAGTATGATATTGGCTGTGGGTTTGTCATAAATAGCTCTTATTATTTTGAGGTACGTTCCATCAATATCGAATTTATTGAGAGTTTTTAGCATGAAGGGCTGTTGAATTTTGTCAAAGGCCTTTTCTGCATCTATTGAGATAATCATGTGGTTTTTGTCTTTGGTTCTGTTTATATGCTGGATTACATTTATTGATTTGCGTATGTTGAACCAGCCTTGCATCCCAGGGATGAAGCCCACTTAATCGTGGTGGATAAGGTTTTTGATGTGCTGCTGGATTCGGTTTGCCAGTATTTTCCTGAGGATTTTTGCATCGATGTTCATCAGGGATATTGGTCTAAAATTCTCTTTTTTTGTTGTATCTCTGTCAGGCTTTGGTATGAGGTTGATGTTGTCCTTGTAAAATGAGTTAGGGAGGATTCCCTCTTCTATTGATTGAAATAGTTTCAGAAGGAATGGTACCAACTCCTCCTTGTGCTTCTGGTAGAATTCGGCTGTGAATCCGTCTGGTCCTGGACTTGTTTTGGTTGGTAGGCTTTAATTATTGCCTCAATTTCAGAGCCTGTTATTACTCTATTCAGGGATTCAACTTCTTCCTGGTTTAGTCTTGGGAGAGTGTACGTGTCCAGGAAATTATCCATTTCTTCTAGATTTTCTAGTTTATTTGTGTAGAGGTGTTTATAGTATTCTCTGATGGTAGTTTGTATTTCTGTGGGGTCGGTGGTGATATCTCCTTTATCATTTTTTATTGCACCTAATTGATTCTTCTCTCTTTTCTTCTTTATTAGTCTTGCTAGCGGTCTATCAATTTTGTTGATCTTTTCAAAAAACCAGCTCCTGGATTGATTGATTTTTTTGGAAGGTTTTTTGTGTCTCTGTCTCCTTCAGTTTTGCTCTGATCTTAGTTATTTCTTGCCTTCTGTTAACTTTTGAATGTGTTTGCTCTTGCTTCTCTAGTTCTTTTAATTGTGATGTTAGGGTGTCAATTTTAGATCTTTCCTGCTTTCTCTTGTGGGCATTTAGTGCTATAAATTTTCCTCTACACACTGCTTTAAATGTGTCCCAGAGATTCTGGTATGTTGTATCTTTGTTCTCATTAGTTTCAAAGAACATCTTTATTTCTGCCTTCATTTTGTTATGTACCCAGTAGTCATTCAGTAGCAGATTGTTCAGTTTCCATGTAGTTGAGCGGTTTTGATTGAGTTTCTTAGTCCTGAGTTCTAGTTTGATTGCACTGTGGTCTGAGAGAGTGTTTGTTGTAATTTCTGTTCTCTTACATTTGCTGAGGAGTGCTTTACTTCCAACTATGTGGTCAATTTTGGAATAAGTGCGATGTGGTACTGAGAAGAATGTATATTCTGTTGATTTGGGGTGGAGAGTTTTGTAGATATCTATTAGGTCTGCTTGGTGCAGAGTCGAGTTCAATTCCTGGATATCCTTGTTAACTTTCTGTCTCGATCTGTCTAATGTTGACAGTGGGTTGTTGAAGTCTCCCATTATTATTGTATGGGAGTCTAAGTCTGTTTGTAAGTCTCTAAGGACTTGCTTTATGAATCTGGGTGCTCCTGTATTGGGTGCATATATATTTAGGATAGTTAGCTCTTCCTGATGAATTGATCCCTTTCCCATTATGTAATGGCGTTCTTTGTCTCTTTTGATCTTTGATGGTTTAAAGTATGTTTTATCAGAGACTACGATTGCAACCCCTGCTTTTTTTGTTTTCCGTTTGCTTGGTAGATCTTCCTCTATCTCTTTATTTTGAGCCTATGTGTGTCTCTGCACGTGAGATGGGTCTCTTGAATACAGCAAACTGATGAGTCTTGACTCTTTATCCAGTTTACCAGTCTGTGTCTTTTAATTGGACCATTTAGTCCATTTACATTTAAGGTTAATATTGGTATGTGTGAACTTGATCCTGCCATTATGATATTAACTGGTTATTTTGCTCGTTAGTTGATGCAGTTTCTTCCCAGCCTCGATGGTCTTTACATTTTGACATGTTTTTGCAATGGCTGGTACCGGGTGTTCCTTTCCATGTTTAGTGCTTCCTTCAGGATCTCTTGTAGGGCAGGCCTGGTGGTGACAAAATCTCTAAGCATTTGCTTGTTTGTAAAGGATTTTGTTTCTCCTTCATTTATGGAACTTAATTTGGCTGGATATGGAATTCTGGGTTGAAAGTTCTTTCCTTTAAGAATGTTGAATACTGGCCCCCACTCTCTTCTGGCTTGGAGAGTTTCTGCTGAGAGGTCCGCTCTTAGTCTGATGGGCTTCCCTTTTTGGGTAACCCGACCTTTCTCTCTGGCTGCCCTTAACATTTTTTCCTTCATTTCAACTTTGGTGAATCTGACAGTTTTGTGTCTTGGAGTTGCTCTTCTCGAGGAGTATCTTTGTGGCATTCTCTGTATTTCCTGAATGTGAATGTTGGCCTGCCTTACTAGGTTGGGGAAGTTCTCCTGGATGATATCCTGAAGAGTGTTTTCCAACTTGGTTCCATTTTCCCCGTCACTTTCAGGCACCGCAATCAGACGTAGATTTGGTGTTTTCACATAATTCATATTTCTTGGAGACGTTGTTCCTTTCTTTTTACTCTTTTTTCTCTACACTTCTCTTCTCGCTTCATTTCATTCATTTGATCTTCAACCACTGATACTCTTTCTTCCAGATGATCGAGTCAGTTACTGAAGCTTGTGCATTTGTCACGTAGTTCTTGTGTTATGGTTTTCATCTCTATCAGTTCTTTTAAGGACTTCTCTACATTGGTTATTCTAGTTAGCCATTCATCAAATCTTTTTTCAAGGTGTTTAATTTCTTTGTGCTGTTTATAAAAACATCATTTCCTTCCCTTATGACTTCAGATTTTTTGTCTTTTTTTTTTGAGACAGAGTCTTGCCTTGTTGCCCAGGCCAGAGTGCAGTGGCATCATCTCGGCTCACTGCAACCTTTGCCCCCTGGGTTCAAGTGATTCTCACACCTCACTCTCCCTAGTAGCTGGGATTACAGGCATGCACCACCACACCTGACTGATTTTTGTATTTTTTAGTAGAGATGGGATTTCACCATGTTGGCCAGACTGGTCTCAAACTCCAGGCCTCAAGTGATCCATCTGCCCTCAGCCTCCCAAAGTGCTGGGGTATTACAGATGTGAGCCACTACACCCGGCCAGATTTTTTATTTTGTGGTTATGACTTCAAACATATGACCTTGTGGTTATCACACCTAGGTAATGGGCTTGGCTGAGATTTCTTTGTGACATGGTAAAAATGTTAAAGAGGAACTATTTCTGTCTTGGTTTTTACTGTGGTGCCAATACAATACCAAGGTGGCTATCAGACCCGCCCTTCAAAGGGAGAATTTACAAATGAACTTCTAGAGAAATTGTTCTATGATTCTTGGATCACTCAGCCAGACAGGATGTAAAAGTAGGTCAGAGTGGAAAGAGGAAAGGATTTGGGAAGAGATTTCTTTGTACAGAGTCAGTGCTCTGATGCTAGTCTAGTCACCACCCCGTGAATCTAACGAGGAAGCTTCCACAGGAGCATCTTATAGCTCTCTAATTGCAGTTTGGAGACTTGCAGAGCCGAGTATGAACTCCTGCAAAAGACGACGGCAGAAAAAGAAGTGGCTGCACTGGGTGCCATGCCATCCTGGAGTCTGTGAAGGCAAGGAGTGAACAGATGTTTCTCATGGACCAAATGTGGGTGAAGAGGAGAGAGAGATGGGTGGGTTTGCCTTGAGTCCTGTGAAATGGTATGAGTTGGAGAGATGGTAGGCCTCCAGCAACAAAAATCAGGAAATAAATGCTGGCTGCTTTGAGGCTGAGGAAGGAGTCACGGGTTGGCTACTAGCATCCACCTGTGTCAGGGGACTTTGTCAGAGATGCTGGGCAGAGTATGTCCAAAGAGCCTGAATAGGGGCTGCAAGAGTGTCCCCATTGAAGATGCATGGCCAATGTTGCATAGAACCTGTGTTTAATGGTATCAAGGTCTTTCCAGCCCTCTCACTTCTTTCTGCACCTGCTCCTAGGGATAAGAAACCAAGGAGTTTGAGTGGGGCGAGATGATTACTGCATTGCAAGGCAGGGAAATAAAATTCTCTTCTCCTTTATAATCTCAGGCTTTCAACTTGAGGCAAGGGCAGATTGCCAAGTGAGAGTTGTTGCCCTTAAGTTAGTTTTTACATATTTTAATTTTTCAAAACAAGACTGCTTATTCTAATTTCTGAATGAGATTGTGTTTGCAATGGGCCTTAGGGACATTGATTACCTAAGATGGAGCAGAAGGTAAGGAGCCTGCTGGGACTTGCCTTCTGAGTCAGCTGAGGTTACCCACCTTGACTAAAGTGTATAGGGATGATGAGAGAGAAAAACTCAAGTTGTGTGTTTTTTTGTTGTTTTTTGTTTTGTTTTGTGTGTTGAGGCAGGGTCTTGCTCAGTCACTCAGGCTGGAGTACAGAGGTGTGAACATGGCTCATGGTAGTGTCAGCCTCCTGAGTTTAAGCAATCCTCCTGCCTCAGCCTCCTGTGTAGCTGGGACTACAGGCATGCACCACCAAACCTGGCTAATTTTTAAATTTTTTTTGTGGAAATAGGGTCTCATTATATTGCCCAGGCTGATCTCAAACTCCTGGCCTCAAATGATCCTCCTGCCTCAGACTCTGAAAGTGCTGGGATTACAGGCGTGAGTCACTGCGTCTGGTCTAAGGTCATGTTTTGATGCATCAGTAGCTGTGCTGATTACAATATCTAAAGACCTGTGTCACAATTGCTCTGGTTGTTTTACTGTTCGTCCTTTCAAGATCCTGCTACAGAAAACATTGGCTGGCTCAGTTACCAGTGGACTAAGCTGGGCCAATCCACATGGCACCATGTTAGAACCTAAGACAAAAGAAAGTCAGTAACAGTGATCTTGTCCTTGTTTAATATTCTGATATTTTATCATCATGAATTTATTCACATTCATTTTTATTTAAAAATATTACTTTAAATATTATTTATCTTGATTCCAGTTTTTGGTGTTCCCTTAAATTTTTGTGTAAGGTGAGTCTCTTTGGTCTCCTCATCCTAGTCCTGGCTCTGTTTGGAGCAGTTAATTTTTCCAGGGGAAGAAAGCTTAGTTTCTATTATTTATGGTAACAATCTTTTTCTCTCCCTTCCTCATACATTATCATTTTGCTGCCAGATTTTTTTGGTGTCTCCGGACCCTTCAGGAGACTGTCACTTTCCAGCCCACCACAGATCAAACCCAAAAAGTCACTGCACTATTGCTGCTTGGGATAAAGTTACAATTGTAAATGTGGCTAAAGCTAACAGGAGCTTTTTTTTCTCTAATAATAAATCTTTTAATGTTGCAAACCAGGGGTTGATAAGCTTTTTCTGCAGTGGGCCAAATAGAAAATAATTAAGGCTTTGTAGGCTATGTGGTCTCTATTGCAAATACTCAGCACTGCCATTCTAGCACCAAAGCAGCCACAGAAAAAAACATGAATGATTGATGTGATTGTTCAGATAAAACTTTATTTACAAAACAAGTGCAGTCTAGATTTGGCCCACAAGTTTTAGTTTGCAAACCCTTGCAAACTAATTTGCCTCCCAAGGTGCTGGAAAGTTCTAACTTTTTAACACATTACTGGGATATTAAAGTGCTATCTATATGTCTCTTTGCAATTTAAAAAGGAATAAGAATGTTTGGGACAATTGCTTTAGAGATCTGTATGTCACTAAGATATTTTTTACTATGGGGGCATTGATTTAGCTTTGTTTTTAAAATTAATCTTTCTGATATGTAAACATCTATCAGGATGGCTACCTTTTTTCATAATAGTTTTTATCTATCCATATGTGTCGATTATGTAAATTAATTCTTTAAAAAACTGTGCAATTGTTATCATTCCCACTTCAAAGATGAGATAAGGGTCATAAGTCAAGCAGCTTGCCTAAGGCCACAGAGTGAGTCTTCAGTAGATTTTAGATATGAGACATGTCTGTCAAACTCCAAAGCCCATGTGAATGCCCCGCTGTGGCCCTGTGCCCCTCCACTAGAGTCCTCCTGTTGGAAAAAACATGCAGGGTAGCTTAATTAGAGCACTCTTTTGGACTAATCTGGAAGAAAAAAATAAGGAAGCCATGGTCTTAAACACTGGCAAATTACCCAGAAATGAGAGCAGCAAGCCAAGAGCAATTATTTTGATGACCACAAATTGAACTGAAATTGAAGGCTAAGAATCATTTTATTTATTTATTTATTTTTTATTTTTTTATTTTTTTATTTATTGAGACCGGGTCCCACTATGTTGTGCAGGCTGGCCTTGAACTCCTGAGTGCAAGCAATCCTTGCACCTCAGCCTCTTGAGTAGCTGGGACTACATCCAGCTCAGGATAGTTTTGACTCTCTGTGGCTTAGGGAGCTCAGACTGGGCTCAGATGCTTATTTCCTATGGAAGTTGGTACGTTTTGTTTTATACTCAGCCACAAAAGTGAATGACCCTGAGTACTTACTATAAGGTACCCTTAGGTGACTCACTTTTACATTTTCTAATTATGTTAACTATTTTGGTGGAGAATGACTGAATATATCTCTTAGACTTGGACTTAGGTTTGCACTGGCAACCTTAAGCATTGTTGAAGTGGAAAAAAAGTAAGAGAAGCCTAAAACATGCATATTTGATCTCTGTATTTGGAAAAACAACACACACATTTATATATGGACACACACGTGTATGTGCTTGTGTCTGTATGTGTGATAGTGTAAATGCAGTGACCTGTTCTTCAATATCTATTCTGCTTTTCTTGAAAACATGGACTTGCCCTTCAAGAATTCATCGTTGCAAGCTTTCTAATTTTCAGAGTGTTAGATATTGTATTAGTTCTCATGCTGCTAATAAAGACATACGTGAGACTGGGTAATTTATAATGGAAAGAGGTTTAAATGACTCACAATTCCACGTGGCTGGGGAGTCCTCACAAACATGGCTGAAGGCAAAGGAAGAGCAAAGTCTCGTCTTGCATAGTGTCAGTCAAGAGACAGCGTGTGCAGGGGAACAGCCCTTTATAAAACCATCAGATCTCATGAGACTTATTCACTATCATGAGGACAGCACAGGAAAAACCTACCTCCATGATTCAATTCAGTGGGTCCCTCCCATGACACGTGGGGATTAGTATAATTCAAGGTGAGATTTGGGTGGGGACACAGAGTCAAACCATATCAGATATATTCAATTCCAAACTCTTTTTGATTTTAAAATAGCTTCATGTTTTAGTGAATTGTTAATTATTAGGATGACATGTAAGGATATATTTTAGCCTCAACTGAAACAAAATAGCAGCACTGATCAGCTTTACTCTCTCTGTCAGCCTGCGCACTGTGCCTTGTATGAGGAAGGCAGGGGAGAAGAAGGTGTATGTTCCCCTGCCTTTGGAGCATCTATCTAATGCAGACATTGTTTCCAGTTTTCTTCAAGAGTAACGTTGCCTGTTTTGTGTTACGTAGAAAATGGAGGAAATGTTCTTCCTTTTTTCCTTCTTTTTTTTTTTGAGACGGAGTCTCGCTCTGTCTCCCAGGCTGGAGTGTAGTAGCATGATTTTGGCTCACTGCAACCTCTGCCTCTCGGGTTCAAGAGATTATCCTGCCCCAGCCTCCCGAGTAGTTGGGATTACAGGTGCCCACCATCACGCCCAGCTAATTTTTGTATTTTTAGTAGAGACCAGGTTTCACCATGTTGGCCAGGCTGGTCTCGAACTCCTGACCTCAGGTGATCCACCTGCCTTTACCTCCCAAAGTGCTGAAAAGTTCTAACTTTTTATCACATTGCTGGGATATTAAATTGCTATCTATATGTCTGTTTGCAGAAACTCTGAGAGCTCAGGAAAATGAATTTGTGAGAGTAATTAGGGTAAAATTTCTAAAGCACAGAAATTCCGGCCAAATACAAATTCCTAAACAAAATGAAAAGCTAGAGCAGTGAATGTTAGAGAGAGCTGGGAAGCAGGAGGTGACCTTTCTGGCTAGCTGGCTCTGGGATGTGCCATCTAGACTTTTAACACTCTCAAGTGGCAGAGAAGGCCCTATACAAATAAATCATTGATTGTATTACTTCAAATGTTCATTTTTATGTTCTAATATTATAGGGCTACTTCATTAAACACCAAGCAGAACGTCTTCTCACAGTTAGTTTTAGCAATGCCCTGGCTATTTTGTGAGCATGCTTGACCCAGGTTGTGTGATCCTTTCAAAGCCTTCTATTGTTTTCATTTCTCTTTTTTATTTGAACACTTTGTTTTGATGAGACCTTTTCATCTCTGGTTCCTACATAATTCTGCATATATTTTCCTTTAATAATATTTCAACTAGTAGCACAAAGTTTCCAAAGAAGCCTGAGAAAATTAAAAATGCTAAAGAAATATCTTGATTTTTACAAAATTATATCTAACATTCCACTGGTTTCAAATATTTGCCTTTTCTTCCCTCCCTCACCAGCGATTAGAACAAATAGAAAACATGTGGGAGTTAAGACCTCATTACAGTAATTCTTTCTTTGGTTTCTCTCAGGGAAAAAGATTTTGCAGATTAGTAAGAACTGGTCAAGTTTTATTTTATCTTGTATTTCTTAAATTCATGGAAGGATGCTTATAATGATCTAACAAAACAAAGTATTCTTTTTTATGTGTTTTTCTTTTGAAACAGGGTCTTACACTATCACCCAGGCTGGAGTGCCGTGGCATGCTCACAGTTCACTGCAGCCTTGACCTCCTGGGCTCAAGTGATCCTTCCACCTCAGCTTCCCGAGGAGCTGGGACTACAGGGGTGCCCCACCATGCCTGGCTAACTTTTGTGTTTTTTTGTAGAAACAGGATTTCACCATGTTGCCCAGACTGGTCTAAACTCCTAAGCTCAAGCGATCTGCCCCACTAGGCCCTACCAAAGTGCTGAGATTATGGGTGTGAGCCACCACTCCCTGCCTAACGAAGTATTCTTAATATTCATGTTCTTATCTCTGAAGAGTAACAGGAAACTCCACCAGTCTATGCCTGTGCAATGTGCCATCTTCCTTCCCCAGGCATCTCCTTACCACTTACAGTAAATTTCTTGAAGTTCCTATGATGGCATTCTCTCAAGTCTTTGTGTGACTGGTTATCTCATTTACTTTAAATATGTTCCTTGGAAGAACCAACCACTGAACTTGATAGCCATCATTATCAAATATACATTCATTCATTTATCATCTATATACACTGCATAAACACCCTGAGTCCATGGAAAAATCAAAAAGACCAATTGTAATGGAGCAGATGGTTCTAGATGAGGTGAGCATCTGGGAAGGCAGGGACAGGGGAAGCTCTGCGGCAGAAGCCCTCAGTTGCAGCAAAGGGGTCAGTGGTTTGAAGAGTATGGAGGAAGTTTGTATGTATGTTAAATCTAACTTTTAAATTTTTGGTTTACATTACAAAAATGTCTTCAGGAGGCTGTTTTATCCATCTGTATATAGGCTTACTGTGTTCGTGTGTAGCCAGAGGACAGCTAAATCTCCCAGGTTTAGAAATGTGACAAGATACCAGCTAGATGCTCTGCATTTGTTGACATTACCTGTGGTCTTGATGGCTTTTTTTCTGAATTGAGAGTACTGGGAATGTGACATTTATTGTTTTGGTTTTATAGTATCTAGGCTTTAGTATTAATAACTATGAACACAGGAAGACTGAAAGCTCACAACCTTCCTTCTGGAGCTGTAGACCCAAAATCTGGAAATTAATCTGTCAGTGAGCATGCAGGAGGTAACAAGGTGGAAGAGTCGAAAGATCAACAATCAGATTCCAATATAAGTCAATATAAAAGAGTTTATTTTGTCTTTTTGTTTCTCCATAGTCTATCATGGTAATACGGGTTTACTTTAGTGCCAAGGTCCCTGGCAAGCAAACTCGCTAGTAGCCCAAAACCAAACAAAAGTGATAGTAAGAGATGAAACTGGAGCTGCTTCCACCTTTATATTCCCTCTTCTTCTGTCCAAGATCTTGGACTACACTTTGTTGCAGAGATTCTTCCTAATCCTATAATGCTTTTCCATTTACCCTCTTTCTCTAACCAGAATATCATACTCATTCACCCACTCAAGAACACTATCTACTAGAAATAATATGTGGCAGTCAGTGTTCAGGTGCTGGAATGGAAATTTGTGGCTCAGCCTTGGAAAACCCAACAATATTTTTTTGTCCACAAGACCTAGCAGTGTGTCCTTGGCTCTGACTCTCCCTAGCAACTACTCTCTCTCTCTCTCTCTATATATATATATATAGAGAGAGAGAGAGAGAGAGAGAGTATACATATATATACACACACACACATATATATACACACACATACACACATATATACTATATGTATAGACACACACATATATATGTACATTGAACACTAAAGTTTTTTAAAGAGTAGCCTATACCCACATCTGTACTTCTTCAACTAGTATGTACTTCTAAATTCAGCTGATCACTACAATGTAACTTGTTGCTAAAGTGATGAGTGACCAATTCTATGCCAATTACAATGGTCATTTTTCAGCTACTGCCCACTTGGCTCCTCCCTTCTATTTGACATTATTGGTTCATCTTTGCTTTCTAAAACCTATCTTGGTTCCCCTCTCATCTCCTCTCTTATCACCAATTGTTTTTTATTTGCTTTTCCTATCTGCCCTTTAATTGTTCATGTACCTCAGGCTTCTGTTCTTGTTCTTCTTTGACTTACAAATCTTTCCTAGAAGATCTCAACCACTTTAAAGTCCATAAGAATGATGACTAGTATATTGATATTTATAAATATTGTATCAATAATTTAACAACTAAGTGACATAAGACATCAATAATTATCAGTTTTTGAGTCCATACTCAATTCTTCTTTGACTTACAAATCTTTCCTAGATCTCAACCACTTTAAACTCCATAAGAATAATGACTAGTATATTAATATTTATAAATATTGTATCAATAATTTAACAACTGAGTGACATAATGCATCAATAATTATCATTTATTGAGTCCATACTCAATTCTAGGTAATTTATATATTTATTATTACATTTACACATGTATTAATTTACTTCTTTTGGAGCATTGAAAATGCAACAATATTCTCTATATTTGAAAGTTGAGAAAACTGAATATTAAAGAGGCTGTAACTTGTTCCAAGCCACACAGTCAGTGAGTGGCAAAAGTAGAATTTGCCACTCACTGGCTGTGTGCCAACCCCTTCTGTTTGCAAGGCCCATCCTCTTTCTACCATGACATGCAATATGGTTTGGCTCTGTGTCCCCACCCAAATCTCACCTTGAATTATAATAATCCCCACGTGTTGTTGGAGGGACCTGGTGGGAAGTTACTGAATCATGGGGGTTGGTTTTTTCCATGCTGTTCTCTTGTTAGTGAATAAGTCTCACAAAATCTGATGGTTTTATAAAGGGTTCCCCTGCACATGCTCTCTTGCCTGCCACCATGTAAGACGTCCCTTTGCTCCTCCTTTGTCTTCCGCCATGACTGTGAGGCCTCCCCAGCCATGTGGAACTGTGAGTCTATTAAACCTCTTTCGTTTATAAATTACTCAGTCTCAGGTACGTCTTTATTAGCAGCATGAGAATGAACTAATACAACATGTTATGTCTCAGCGTATTCTCTACTTTAAAATCGATTCCTGTGTTTTTTTTTTTTTTTTTTTTTTTTGGTCTACTGATGATCAATTCGCCTATTTAATAAAACAAACTGTTATGGGATCCCCTTGTGTGACAGTCTCTAGGCTAGACACGTAACATAGAAGAGACCCAGTTTCTCTTGGGCTTTCATTTCCACAAGTAACTAAATTGCATTGTGTTAAAAAAGATTATCTTTCTCCTTCGCCAGCCATATCAGCAGGTTGTCCTCTATTCCCTATCTCATTGCTTCTCAGCCCCGGATCCCCAGCAGTTTCCCCTTTGAGGCGTGGAAAAAAGTCAAATACCTGGCTTTCACCCAAGTCCTGCTATTTCATGACATCTAGGAGTAGGTCAGGGCAACTTTACTGGTGACTTTTGACATACAGACATGTTAGAGAACCCTTTTCATGTTTCAAATCATGGCATTATCTGATCTCTTGGAGTTGCTCTAAAAACTTATTTATAACCCCCTCCCCATAGTCATTTAGTTATAACATTTTGCAGATGCCATTTCTCAGGTGTCTCTTGAAGACATTGTCTTTCTTTTTATTCTTTCATTGAAAGTACTATATTTTATATCCTTGTCATTTTTTTCTAGATACTGAAATAGGTTTTAAACAAATCTTTCCATCTCCCCTCTTGAATAGATCTACACTACCACCACTGTGATACTTTCAGAATGTGTATTTAATAATACCATTGCCCAGCTGTAATCCTTCCATAGTACTTGTTACCTATAGGATAAATTCCAAACCCTGCAGATTGGTGTATAAACCTTTCAACAATGTATCTATCACCACTCTATTTTTGCAACCTAGCTTCATCCCCTACCTTGGTCCTTATTAAGCTTCAATATAATTGTTTACCTGTTTAATGACCAAATAAAAATAATGGATTTAGGATGTAGTCACACAAACCATTTCACTGCTTTCTCCCTATGCAGCAGGACAGGACACTACGCAATTATCAACACAGGTATATGCCTACTTCTGGAAATATTTTGAAGTATGTAACTTTCTAGGTGAAAATATTTTCTTTATATCCAGTATTTTTCCCCCAACTTTATTGAGGCATAGTTGAGAAATGGACATTGTATACATACAAGGTGTGCAATGTGATAATTTGATATATAGGTACCTTATAAAATGATCCTCACAAACTAACACATCCACACATCCATCACTTCACTGATGTGACGTGTGTGTGTGTGTGTGTGTGTGTGTGTGTGTGTGTGTGTGTATTGGACAGATCTACTGTCTTAGCACATTTCAATTATACAGTACAGCATTATTTACTATAGCCACCAAGCTATGCATTAGATCCCCATAACTTATTCCTCTTATAACCAAAAGTTTGTATTCATTGACAGTTCCCTCATTTCTCCCACCCCACATTCCCTGTCATTCACCATTCTACTCTTTGCTTCTGTGAGTTCAACTTCTTTAGATTCCACATATAAAAGCATACAGTGTTTGTCTTTCTGTGTGTGACTTATTTCAGTTAACATAATCTCTAGGTTCATGCACGTTGTCTCAAATGGCAGGAATTCCTCCTTTTTTGTGGCTGAATCACATTCCATTTTATAGATATACCACATTTTCTTTATGTGTTCACATGATCCAGCAATACTACTTCTGGGTATATATTGGAAGGAAATAAAATCAGTATCTAAGCAAGCTACATGCACTGCCATGTTCATTGCAGCATTATTCACGATAGCCAAGATACAGAAACAACCTAAGGATAGTGTTTTTCCTGATAGTTAATGTGATGAACTCAGGTTCTGGTGGAGACAGGGTGATCACAATAATTTTCCCTCTCACAGTTGCAGACAGGACTGAGTTAACAACAATGTCTGAATTATTCAATCACTTTTCTAAGAGTAGAATAACACAAACACTGTGTTTTGGGTGTTTAAAAAGTATCTGTCTTCCTCCTTATGTTGAATGCTTCCTGAGGATAGGACTTGTGCTACTTGGTTTATCAAGGCAACTCTTCCACCCATGGACAGTGTTCAAGGAGTAAGTGGATGTTCAGAAAATATTTTCGACTGCCTGTCTGATTGGCATTTATATAAAATATTTCTAAAGAGCAATTATTGTCCCCCCACTTGTTCACAGACGTGCTGATGCATGTGGAGGAGCCTCACTGTATCTCTGGGATTTTAGCTGAATGACTTGTTCAAATTTCCCAGCTGTTACCCCACTGCTCTATTCACTATTGTGGAAGACAGACAATGAATGAAAAAATATCCCATTGATATTTTAGACAATTTAATAAAAGTATATTTTACATCATTTACAATTAAGTCTCAAGTTTGTGGACTCCTATAATGTGCTTTAAACATTTGAGTATAGATTCATTGGATCCAGAATATTCTCTTCAGTAATGACTTAAAATTCAGGAGTTCAGAGGAAAATATATAGGGGTGTGTGTGTGTGTATTTATACACCTGTAATGTATATGTGTGTATATTTATACACCTGTAATATATATATGTGTGTGTGTATTTATACACTGTAATATATATGTGTGTGTGTGTATATTTATACACCCATAATTATAATATATATTTTATATGTGTATATATATAAAGTCAATTTCAGGTGTTTCATAAAGAGAGAAGTAGTTTCTTCTAATGCTGACTGAAGCAACTGATATGTATCCTCATGCAAGTGATAAGATTACCTTTCTCATTATCTTGGCTTGCCAAACTCAGAAAGTTATTAATAGATGCAAAATGATCCAGTCTTTTAAAAAAAATCCAGCTACTGTTCTCATTTCATGACCTCTTACTGCAGAGAAGTCCATATACCCAGTTAATGAAGTATTACCTATTATTAGGTCTAAATTTACTGCCTACTAATTTCATTGAGTGTCTCTCTGCTCTCATATTGTAGAATAGGATAAAAGGGAAAGCTCATTCATTTTCACCGTGTCCTTCGTTCTTTGGAATCCCTTATATAGTTCTCTTCCTTTTCTCATTTTCATGCTTAAAAATTTGTTGATTTGCATTTTGAAAGGGCGGATTATTAGTGTGTTTTTCAAAAGTAGACATGTAATAACTAAAGCCCTTTCACATATTTATTTCTAGAAAAAAAAAACTAGCCAGAAAACAACAATTATGTGTTAATTCAGATTTATTTCTGGGAGGCTCGAACAGTTATTGTGGCAGAGCAGCATGCCTGTTCACTAGTTTTCAGTTCTGTCTTGGATAAGGTCCCTTCTGTCTTCTGGAAGGTTGTCAGATATCACTAGGGGGTCTCTCAGTGATGCTTCATTGTGCATTCCGTATCTTTTATTTCTCTAGTAAAATTTTGGTTGCCTATAAAATGACTATGATGCTTCCTGTTTTTCTCTTAACAGGTAGAAAGATCTATAGCTTTGTATAGTATGAAATGACAAAGACCTGTTATTGAAATACAATTGAATTTTAAATAGCCACACCGTCTAAAACCTCCACTGTGGTGAAGCCAGTAGGAATAAAGACCGGGTATTTTGTTACTTTTCCAGGCTATGGGAGGCAAAGATCGTGTGTAGTTACTTGGTAGAATACTACTGTCTGCCATCTTAAAATACTTTTTATGAGAAGATCCCTGTTATATTTTACTCTGGCTGAATTGTCTATGAAAGGCATTGAAGGGTTGGAATAGAGGAAGGACTAGGTCATAAGCTCTCTCTCTCTCTATTCTATCAATGAGTCCTTCATCCCTAGATAGTGCTAGTCTTTCTAGAGATAATACGACTGTGAACTTCAAACAGCCACTATCCAGCAGAAGTCACATTGACTATGAATAAAATAATTCATTTTGTTGAATTTGCAATTTCTTGGTGTCATCAAGTTAGTGGACTTATTCTTTCTCATCTACCTATTTCTGAAATTGTAACTTGTATAATATTGACCATGAGCAATATACCCTCTACTATTGCCTAGAGGACATGCCATTGTGTTGATTAAATGGGAGGGTCCCTTCTCAGGACAAGGAGCAGTTACCAGTTCAGAAGAATGTTGACATTGCAGAATAAATACAACTGACAGAAGATGATGATGAGAGAAAGAGAGAGAGAGAGAGAGAGGTCTGGTTAAAAGACAGAGATGCATTCCTATCCGAGTGCTAACCAATCCGATTTCTGGGTAGTTATCCAAAAAAATGGAAATCAGGATCTCAAAGAGGTATTAGCACGGCATGATCATTGCAGCACTATTCACAGTGGCCAAATGTGGAAGCAAACTAAGTGTCCATCGACAGATGAATAGATAAAGAAAATGTGGTATATGTATTTATAGATAGTGAATTATTATTCTGCCTCCATAAAGGACATTCTGCCATTTGCCACAACATAGATGAACTTTGAGGATATCATGCTAAGTGAAATAAACCCCTAACAGAATGACAAATACTGCATAATTCCTCTTACATGAAGTGTCTAAAATAGTCAAATTTATAATATCAAATCATGAAATGGTAATTGCCAGGGGCTGGGGGAGAGGGAAATGGGGAGTTACTAATCAACGAGCATAGCTTTTTATTTAAATGATGAATAAGTTCTAAAGATTTGCGAGGTAACATTGTACCTATAGTCAAACATGAAATTAATAAAGTAAAATGAAAACAAAAACAGAACTGCTGCATCAAGCAGCCTTGCCAGAACTAATGAAAACGAATGGATTGCGATCCATCTGTAATCTGCAATAAGGGCATTGAAGGGAGGAGGGATGTCCCAGCAGAGAGCAGGTGTCATGAGGCAAGGCAGGTCCTGGGGTTAGGTTCCACCTCAGATCTGTCAAGAATGAATTCACAGTTGGTGGCAACTTTCTAAGTGACATAAGGATTTGCTGCAAGTGCCCTACTAATATTTATTTCTCTAGCTTTCCAATGTTGTATTAGAACTATTCCTACCTGTAATTTCTAGAAAGGTTTCTGTGAACTTGATCAAAACCTAACTGAGTCTTTGGTACTGAAAGTGAGGTACTGCTATAGCAGTGACCTGAAATATTTTTCACTTGCTTACAAGCAGTAAAGAAACTGATTTCAGAGGCTGAAAAAATAGTGGCCCATGTTATGCAAAATATTTTAAAAATACTATCATCTGCTACATCTTGAAAGATAGACTTTGCACGTTCTCAGCTTGTAGCTCTAGGGGAAGAGGCTGGAAAACAGAACTGTAGTAGTATATACTTGCAAGTGTTAGTCGAATTGGCAATGTATTTTAAGAAAAAGATGAGCCCAGGAAAGAATTATCTAGTTTGCAAGCAGACATGAAAAGATGGGTAGCATCCTAAGATTCAGGGCCTTGAAAACTTGAAAAAATAAACTGCTTCTAGAGATTTTAAAAAGGATTTTGCATAACAAAGATTGAATAGAGCTTCTCAGCTGGATCAAGTGACTCAGGGAGCTCAGAATAAGGATGCGATTGTCCCTCTCATTGTTTTATGAAGCATCAAGGTAGTCATCATACATTGGGAATTATGCTGAAAAAGTTTTTTGATGGTAGATATTAGTACATGGAGTTGGCTGAAGACAAATGGATTAGTAACCCATGAAGTTATTGAGAAAATTATATTGAGAAATAACTCATGAGCCTATACCAATAAGACCTTTGTCCAACACTTAAAACAACCAATGGGCCTCCAACCCTCCCTGAATACAAGACAGACTTCTAGGGCTGTGAAATGCCTTCAATTAGAGCATGTTTCTGACCCCTGGACTACAGATATTGCCAAGGAGGATAATGAATAGGGAAGAGCTCCCCAGAATATGACCCAAGAGCCACTAAGCACAACGAACGAGGATGTTCCTCCTGACAGCAGAGGCAGGGCTGAGGTAAGGAACCTCACCTCTCCCCTGCATGGGGGAGTGGAGACTTCACAGATTCTTCCAGAGGGATCTAAACATTGCCATGAAGCAGTGACTGCTTTGTGCCCACATTATTCTCCTTTGGATGCATTCTGTCCTTGCCCCAATATTTTACACTGGGAGAATGTGCAGGGAACCAAACTCTTCCATTTTTAACCCAAAGATTGCCATGTAAACAAGAGCTATTTATAGATCATGTGGCGGTTTATATACACTATTCTGACATCCCAGACTCTCAGCTGGATGCAGTGACTAGCTGAGTTGTCTCCCTTAGGGAGGGGTTGAGGGTGTTCTATATGTGGGAAATCAAATACAGTGGGATTTCTGTATGGGCACACTGTGGCAGAAACAATAAGATATATCGTCATACACATTTCCTCTTCCCAACTGGTAAGAAAAACTAGACTTTCAGGTTTCCTTGCTCATAGTTTGGTGGACATGTGGCTGAGTTATGAATAATGAGATGTGCTTCAAAGAGATGGAAGCCAAGAGGTCCTCTAGCTTCCTTATCCAGGCAGTGATGGTCACGCATTGACAGGTGCGGTGACACAGGTAGGTGAAACTGGGTCTCAGAGTCACTGCTAGGATCTCGGATTTTACTGTGTTATGCCACTGAGCTTGTCCTGTCTTGACTTACCATTCAATTGAAGCTAAATGCTTGCTCCTTTTTTTTTGGAGATGGAGTCTCGCTCTGTCAGGCTGGAGTGCAGTGGCGTGATCTTAGCTCACTGCAACCTCCGTCTCCTAGATTCAAGCAATTCTCCTGCCTCAGCCTCCAGAGTAGCTGGGACTACAGGCACATGCCGCCATGCCTGGCTAATTTTTTGTATTCTAATAGAGATGGGGTTTCACTGTGTTGCCCAGGCTGGTCTCGAACTCCTGAACTCAGACAATCTGTGTGCCTCGGCCTCCCAAAGTGCTAGGATTACAAGCATGAGCCACCACGCCTGGCCAATCCTTGCTACTTTAAGCACATTTAATTATATCATTCTGTCCTGAATAAAATTCAGTTTGAGCTAAAGGTTTACCACTTTGGGTACATCTAACATCCCTCTTGTCCTAGTCAAATTACAATTACGAGACCTGCACATCTTTGGATGAGTATTGCCATTTTCATTTTTCCACTATTTGAAATAAAAAATTGGAGTAAAAATTAGTAGAAGACTTCAGTAATTTCTTAAACCACTATAGATACAGAGGGCAACCTCATACAAATAAATTGTTGGCTGGCAGGAAAAGCTACATAAAAACTTACTAACCTACAGACATATAAAAATAATTCAACCCATGAAAGGTAATGAGATGATATCACTGTATAAGGTGGTTTTGCTCAAAAACAAGGAATACCTGCAAAATAAGTAATACATTGATTATATTGCACAGAGTGGTGTCAGCAGTTTTCTTCAGAATATTTTATCAACCTCTGCTAGACTTGGTTTAAAAACCTCTCTAGGCATTGTTACACACAGAAACTCGAGCTGCATAGACATTCCTGCAGTGAGGAAAATGTTCTCTGTCTGTTGGTGCAGGGCAGTAGCCACTAACCACACATATGGCTACTAAACAATTGCAATGTAGCTAGGGCAGCTGAGGAATTAATTTTTTATTTTATTTAATTTTTATGAGTTAAATCTAAATAGTATCATGTGGTGAGTAGTTAGTGAGTTGGACAGCATAGTTGTAGAGCTTACCTGCTCACTGGAGTTCTAATTCTGTGCCCAATGTGGGAAAATTTGGGGCTTATTTCTTTCTGGGTATCTACACATTTTCCAAGGTCAATGTTAACAGTCATTTTTCAAATGGTGTTAAGAACTAAGAAAGCACAAATGAAGATTTTTAAAAATAAAATAGAAGTCAGTAGATTAACACCCCCTACACACATTGTTTATAGAGTAACAAAAACTTATCCTTATATTTTTAAAATTTAATAACCAAAGAATAATAATTTAGAATACTAAGGATAATTCTCAATTGGGAAAGGAATATAACATGACTAAGGTAAACAAAGACAAATCATCTGGTTATTGACTATCCAATCCATTTTGTGGCGAGGTATATAGCTTTTCCTTTAAAAGGAATCTAAATAGCTGCTGTCCCATGAGGATGGGGACATTAAGTATTGCAGAAGCTGTGACTATTCAAAAGAGTTGCTGGTCATATTGATTTATACCCTCCTTTATCTTTTCCCCCATGAGGGGCCATTTGGAATATATTATGTGAGAACCAACCAGTAAGAAGAGGGTGGCGAGTGGTCACTGAGGCCACTCAGCTATTTTATAGGCAGCTGAGACCTAGTCAGCCTTGTAAGTCGCAAACTAGCAACTCTGTTCAAATTCTAAGCTCCCTGCTGTTTTTATATAAGCTATAACAAGAGGCGAGAATACACATATTCTTAAAGAATGCAGGAAAATTACTCGGAGGCAAAAAGGCAGAGCAGAATCAACGCTATTTCTACTTAGAACCTAACATTTTCCTCTGAATGATTTTTCTTCCCCGTGTTCAGGAGTCCGGCAGATGGAAAACCAGAATAAACCATTTCCTTTCCTTACAATTTGTTTTCCTCCTGCCTGAAAAATCTCTAACAGGCTTTGTAGCTCGTAGGGAAGCACAGTTGCCTTCTGCTGTGAGTGGGCCTTTCGGTGTTGAGCTTGGCTCGCATGATTTTTCCACTTATTCTAATTACTCAGGAATGTCTGCCTCTCTTCTTTCCCTCTAGGAACTTCTCTGGGTCTTTGCACAAAAATGGTCTCTTCCCAGACTATGCAAGGCCTAGTGGAAGAACATTGTTTTGCTGAAATCTACCTCCTGTAGACCTTTGATATACGAGAGAGACGCACGTACATTTACTCTGGGAAAATAAAACAATGGTGAATTAATTATCAAACTTAAATTTTAATTTAGAATTTTTAAGAGAACACCTCACAAGAGGCTGAAATAAAAATCAATGATTACAGAGAAGCTCTGCACCACAAAATTAAAACCTCAAGTTTATTTGTTTTTGACCTTTTGTAGATGGTGAAACTGAGACCCAGAACAGTTAAGTACCTAAGGCCAAACATGTAAACCGATGCTTGTAAAATCGGTTTCATGAGACGGTAACCACATCCCTTATTTTCAGCCTTCTATTATGTGCACTGAGGACTGTTTAGGCTGAGGATTTATCATTGCATCTCTACGTGAACTAATCATGATCAGTGTTATCCCACATCTGAGTGTGTGAGGACAGTCAATACTCAAGATATCAACAATACTGTCGACTGGATGGAAAATTTTGTGAAAGAGAACAATTTACACCTTCATAGTGGAAGGCTGAGACTTCTCATTATCTCCCAAAATTCTCTATACAGATGGATGAAAAATGCATTTGTTAATATTGCCTCCTGTCCCTTTGGTGAAATTTACTAAAGATACAATTACAAACAAAGCAAATCACTCGCACTAAGCCTTATATTCATTTGTTTTTTTTCAGTGACCGACCAATGTATCTTTCCATTTATTTAAACACATCACTTGCCTGCAGAAAGCCTGTTGACAGACACTATTACATTTGGAGCAACGGGGTATTATATTTTCTGAATTTTCCAAGTTTGAAGAATTTCCAGAAATGGCCAACTGTAAGTGAATTTTTGTGTATTGTTAAACTTCAAGAGGGTTTGTTTTAAATGTGGAAGAACTCTCAAAATACTTAAAGCAAGGAATGGATGTGGTGAAAGTAATATATTAACAAGTCAAAAAAGAAAAAGCAACTAAATGGCCACATGTATGAATATCTTCTAAAAAGAGCTTACAGGATTCATTCAAATAAACAGTAGAGCTGGAAGCTAGATGGCTGAGCTGTGTTCTGAACTGTAAAATTGTCACATACATTTTCTTACAGCATTATAGGAATGGGTCTGGCAGACAATCTAAGGACATCAGTGAGTGCCAATAGCCCAGATACCCACAGAGCTCCACCTCAAAGTGCCAAGTGAAAATCCATTCATCCAGCAATGGCTGTATCTGTTTGCAAATTAATTTACTTGAATAAATTCCCGTTCCCTGGAAAACAAATTCAGAGAGGACACATACCCTGCTGATAATCCAAGTAAAGTGTGTCTTACAGATGGAAGATTAACATGGCCAAATGTTTGATAGTACTTTCTTAAAAAAAAAGGGGGGGGGGGCGGGTGTTCTTCCCACTAATAAAATGCAGCTGTGAAAAAGAAAAGCTAGCAGCAGACGGTCGTTCTACCAAGAAAACAGTATTTTAGAAACAGAATGATGATATATCCTAACTCCTGATGTGGAGTGTGTGTGTTGTGATGGACACATGGGAACGGGTAATGAAAATAGAGATGCTTCTACTTGAGAGTACACGAGGCTCTCACTCACAGCCTCTCCATTTAACAAACGTACATATTTTTTATTTAGTGGAAGTATATTTGAGTTAACAAGCTCTCTTTCTCTCTTTTCATGAAAGTACCCATTTTCACCTTCAAATCGATCATTGCTTAGAGCAAATTACTCTAATGTGATTCATTTTCTCCTCATACCTGACCAAGATCGCTCCGCTGCAGAGCAAGAGTTTGGGGATTGAGCAGACAGAAGGGAGTGCTGAGTTTGGGAATTAGGGAACTGCAGGAATACACGTCCCAGGGCAGACAGGAAGTGCACAGAGGACACCAGAAAGGCAGGGAGTAAGAAAGAAGCATCAAAAATGAGGTGAGGACCTCGAGGAAAACTGTGTTCCTTCAGCAAAGGTGGCATGAATGCTTTGCTTGACTGCCACTTGTCTTCACTTTAGGATATTGCTAATTCTCAATCAACTAGAAAAAGCTGACATCTCTATAAAGAGAATAAATTCATAAAATGCAAAAGACGGGGCAACAGAGTATTTAGTAAGCAGTGCATCATTTTTATTAGAGAGGTACATCTAAACTAATTGGAGGCAAAATTAGTTTGAGTGAATGATAGTTTACATGGCCCAGGCAACTTTGTTTTTTGTTTTGTTTTGTTTTTTTAGATATACTTTAAGTTCTAGGGTACATGCTCACAACGTGTAGGTTTGTTACATATGTATACATGGGCCATGTTGGTGTGCTGCACCCATTAACTCGTCATTTGTGTTAGGTATTTCTCCTAATGCTATTACTCCCCCTCCCGCTACCCCACGGTAGGCCCCAGTGTGTGCTGTTCCACACCCTGTGTCCAAGTGATCTCATTGTTCAATTCCCACCTGTGAGTGAGAACATGCAGTGTTTGGTTTTTTGTCCTTGTGATGGTTTGCTCAGAATGATGGTTTCCAGCATCATCCATGTCCCTACAAAGGACACAAACTCATCCTTTTTAATGGCTGCATAGTATTCCATGGTGTATATGTGCCACATTTTCTTAATCCAGTCTATCATTGATGGACATTCGGGTTGGTTCCAAGTCTTTGCTATTGTGAGTAGTGCTGCAATAAACATATGTGTGCATATGTCTTTATAGCAGCATGATTTATAATCCTTTGGGTATATACCCAGTAATGGGATGGCTGGGTCAAATGGTATTTCTAGTTCTAGATCTTTGAGGAATCACCACACTGTCTTCCACAAGGTTGAACTAGTATTTATAGTCCCACCAACAGTGTAAAAGTGTTCCTATTTCTCCACATCCTCTCCAGCACCTGTTGTTTTCTGACTTTTGAATGATTGCCATTCTAACTGGGGTGAGATGGTATCTCATTGTGGTTTTGATTTGCATTTCTCTGATGGCCAGTGATGATGAGCATTTTTTCTTTTTTTTTTTTTTAATTTATTTATTATTATTATTATTATACTTTAAGTTGTAGGGTACATGTGCATAACGTGCAGGTTTGTTACATATGTATACTTGTGCCATGGTGGTGTGCTGCACCCTTCAACTCGTCATTTACATCAGGTATAACTCCCAATGCAATCCCTCCCCCCTCCCCCCTCCCCATGATAGGCCCCGGTGTGTGATGTTCCCCTTCCTGAGTCCAAGTGATCTCATTGTGCATCCATGTCCCTACAAAGGACACAAACTCATCCTTTTTGATGGCTGCATAGTATTCCATGGTATATATGTGCCACATTTTCTTAATCCAATCTGTCACTGATGGACATTTGGGTTGATTCCAAGTCTTTGCTATTGTGAATAGTGCTGCAACAAACATACGTGTGCATGTGTCTTTATAGCAGCATAATTTATAATCCTTTGGGTATATACCCAGTAATGGGATGGCTGGGTCATATGGTACATCTAGTTCTAGATCCTTGAGGAATCGCCATACTGTTTTCCATAATGGTTGAACTAGTTTACAATCCCACCAACAGTGTAAAAGTGTTCCTATTTCTCCACATCCTCTCCAGCACCTGTTGTTTCCTGACTTTTTAATGATCGCCATTCTAACTGGTGTGAGATGGTATCTCATTGTGGTTTTGATTTGCATTTCTCTGATGGCCAGTGATGATGAGCATTTTTTCATGTGTCTGTTGGCTGTATGAATGTCTTCTTTTGAGAAATGTGTGTTCATATCCTTTGCCCACTTTTTGATGGGGTTGTTTGTTTTTTTCTTGTAAATTTGTTTGAGTTCTTTGTAGGTTCTGGATATTAGCCCTTTGTCAGATGAGTAGATTGCAAAAATTTTCTCCCATTCTGTAGGTTGCCTGTTCACTCTGATGGTAGTTTCTTTTGCTGTGCAGAAGCTCTTTAGTTTAATGAGATCCCATTTGTCAATTTTGGCTTTTGCTGCCGTTGCTTTTGGTGTTTTAGACATGAAGTCTTTGCCCATGCCTATGTCCTGAATGGTACTACCTAGGTTTTCCTCTAGGATTTTTATGGTATTAGGTCTAACATTTAAGTCTCTAATCCATCTTGAATTAATTTTCATATAAGGAGTAAGGAAAGGATCCAGTTTCAGCTTTCTACTTATGGCTAGCCAATTTTCCCAGCACCATTTATTAAATAGGGAATCCTTTCCCCATTTCTTCTTTCTCTCAGGTTTGTCAAAGATCAGATGGCTGTAGATGTGTGGTATTATTTCTGAGGACTCTGTTCTGTTCCATTGGTCTATATCTCTGTTTTGGTACCAGTACCATGCTGTTTTGGTTACTGTAGCCTTGTAGTATGTGTCTGTTGGCTGTATGAATGTCTTCTTTTGAGAAGTGTCTGTTCATATCCTTTGCCTACTTTTTGATGGGGTTGTTTGTTTTTTTCTTGCAAATTTGTTTGAGTTCTTTGTAGGTTCTGGATATTAGCCCTTTGTCAGATGAGTAGATTGCAAAACTTTTCTACCATTCTGTAGGTTGCCTGTTCACTCTGATGGTAGTTTCTTTTGCTGTGCAGAAGCTCTTTAGTTTACTTAGATCCCATTTGTCAATTTTGGCTTTTGTTGCCCTTGCTTTTGGTGTTTGAGACATGAAGTCCTTGCCCATGCCTATGTCCTGAATGGTATTGCCTAGGTTTTCTTCTAGGGTTTTTATGGTTTTAGGTCTAACATCTAAGTCTTTAATCTATCTTGAAGTAATTTTTGTATAAGGTATAAGGACGGAATCCAGTTTCAGCTTTCTACATTTCGCAGCACCATTTATTAAATAGGAAATCCTTACCCATTTGTTGTTTTTGTCAAGTTTGTCAAAGATCAGATGGTTGTAGATATGTGGTATTATTTCTGAGGGCTCTGTTCTGTTCCATTGGTCTATATCTCTGTTTTGGTACCAGTACCATGCTGTTTTGGTTACTATAGCCTTGTAGTATAGTTTGAAGTCAGGTAGTGTGATGCCTCCAGCTTTGTTCTTTTGACTTAGGATTGTCTTGGCAATGCGGGCTCTTTTTTGGTTCCATATGAACTTTAAAGCAGTTTTTTCCAATTCTGTGAAGAAAGTCATTGGTAGCTTGATGGGGATGACATTGAATCTATAAATTACCTTGGACAGTATGGCCATTTTCATGATATTGATTCTTCCTATCCAAGAGCATGGAATGTTCTTCCATTTGTTTGTATCCTCTTTTATTTTGTTGAGCAGTGATTTGTAGTTCTCCTTGAAGAGGTCCTTCACATCCTCTGTAAGTTGGATTCCTAGGTATTTTATTCTCCTTGAAGCAATTGTAAGTGGGAGTTCACTCATGATTTGGCTCTCTGTTTGTCTGTTATCGGTATATAAGAATGCTTGCGATGTTTGCCATGGATTTTGTATCCTGAGACTTTGCTGAAGTTGCATATCAGCTTAAGGAGATTTTGGGCTGAGACGATGGGGTTTTCTAAATATACAATCATGTCATCTGCAAACAGGGACAATTTGACTTCCTCTTTTCCTAATTGAATTCCATTTATTTCTTTCTCCTGCCTGATTGCCCTGGTAAGAACTTCCAACACTATGTTGAATAGGAGTGGTGAGAGAGGGCATCCCTGTCTTGTGCCAGTTTTTAAAGGGAATGTTTCCAGTTTTTGCCCATTCAGTATGATATTGGCTGTGGGTTTGTCATAAATAGCTCTTATTATTTTGAGATACATTCCATAAATACCGAATTTATTGAGAGTTTTTAGCATGAAGGGCTGTTGAATTTTGTCGAAGGCCTTTTCTGCATCTATTGAGATAATCGTGGTTTTTGTGTTTGGTTCTGTTTATATGCTGGATTACGTTTATTGATTTGCATATGTTGAACCAGCCTTGTATCCCAGGGATGAAGCCAACTTGATCATGGTGGATAAGCTTTTTGATGTGCTGCTGGATTCGGTTTGCCAGTATTTTATCGAGGATTTCTTCATAGATGTTCATGCGGCCGGGTACCCCTCTGAGTCGAAGCTTCCAGAGGAACAATCAGGCAGCAGTAATTGGTGTTCAGCAATATTCGCTGTTCTGCTGATATCCAGGCAAACAGGATCTGGAGTGGACCTCCAGTAAACTTCAACAGACCTGCAGCTGAGAGTCCTGACTGTTAGAAGGAAAACTAACAAACAGAAAGGACATCCACACCAAAATGCCATTTGTACATCACCATCATCAAAGCCCAAAGGTAGATAAAACCACAAAGATGGAGAAAAATAGAGCAGAAAGGCTGAAAATTCTAAAAATCAGAGTGCCTCTCCTGCTTCAAAGGAACGCAGCTTCTCGCCAGCAACAGAAAAAAGCCCGATGGAGAATGACTTTGACGAGTTGAGAGAAGAAGGCTTCAGATGATCAAACTTCTCCGAGTTAAAGGAGGAAGTTCGAACCCATCGCAAAGAAGCTAAAAACCTTGAAAAAAGATTACAGGAATGGCTACCTAGAATAACCAGTGTAGAGAAGTCCTTAAATGACCTGATGGAGCTGAAAACCATGGCACGAGAACTACGTGATGAATGCACAAGCTTCAGTAGCCAATTTGATCAACTGGAAGAAAGGGTATCAGTGATTGAAGATCAAATGAATGAAATGGAGTGAGAAGAGAAGTTTAGAGAAAAAAGAGTAAAAAGAAACGAGCAAAGCCTCCAAGAAATATGGGACTATGTGAAAAGACCAAATCTATATCTGATTAGTGTACCTGAAAGTGAAGGGGAGAATGGAACCAAGTTGGAAAGCACTCTTCAGGATATCATCCAGGAGAACTTCTCCAACCTAGTAAGGCAGGCCAACATTCAAATACAGGAAATACAGAGAACACCACAAAGATACTCCTCAAGAAGAGCAACTCCAAGACACATAATTGTCAGATTCACCAAAGTTGAAATGAAGGAAAAAATGTTAAGGGCAGCCAGAGAGAAAGGTCGGGTTAACCACAAAGGGAAGCCCATCAGACTAACAGCAGATCTCTCAGCAGAAACTCTCCAAGCCAGAAGAGAGTGGGGGCCAATATTCAACATTCTTAAAGAAAAGAATTTTAAACCCGGAATTTCATATCCAGCCAAACTAAGCTTCGTAAGTGAAGGAGAAATAAAATCCTTTACAGACAAACAAATGCTGAGAGATTTTGTCACCACCAGGCCTGCCCTACAAGAGCTCCTGCAGGAAGCACTAAACATGGAAAGGAACAACCAGTACCAGCCACTGTAAAAACATGCCAAATTGTAAAGACCATCGAGGCTAGGAAGAAACTGCATCAACTAATGAGCAAAATAACCAGCTAACATCATAATGACAGGATCAAATTCACATATAACAATATTAACCTTAAATGTAAATGGACTAAATGCTCCAATTAAAAGACTAGCAAATTGGATAAACAGTCAAGACCCATCAGTGTGCTGTATTCAGGAGACCCATCTCATGTGCAGAGACATACATAGGCTCAAAATAAAGGGATGGAGGAAGATCTGCCAAGCAAATGGAAAACAAAAAAAGGCAGGGGTTGCAGTTCTAGTCTCTGATAAAACAGACTTTAAACCAACAAAGATCAAAAGAGACAAAGGCCATTACATAATCGTAAAAGGATCAATTCAACAAGAAGAGCTAACTATCCTAAATATATATGCACCCAATACAGGAGCACGCAGATTCATAAAGCAAGTCCTTAGAGACCTACAAAGAGACTTAGACTCCCAAACAATAATAATGGGAGACTTTAACACCCCATTGTCAACATTAGACAGATAAATGAGACAGAAAGTTAACAAGGGTATGCAGGAATTGAACTGAATTCTGCACCAAGCAGTCCTAATAGACATCTATAGAACTCTCCACCCCAAATCAACAGAATAGACATTCTTCTCAGCACCACATCACACTTATTCCAAAATTGACCACATAGTTGGAAGTAAAGCACTCCTCAGCAAATGTAAGAGAACAGAAATTATAACAAACTGTCTCTCAGACCACAGTGCAATCAAACTTGAACTCTGGATTAAGAAACTCACTCAAAACTGCTCAACGACATGGAACTGAACAAGCTGCTCCTGAATGACTACTTGGTACATAACAAAATGAAGGCAGAAATAAAGATGTTCTTTGAAACCAATGAGAACAAAGACACAACATACCAGAATCTCTGGGACACATTTTAAGCAGTGTGTAGAGGGAAATTTATAGCACTAAATGCCCACAAGAGAAAGCAGGAAAGATCTAAAACTGACACCCTAACATCACAATTAAAAGAACTAGAGAAGCAAGAGCAAACACATTCAAAAGCTAGCAGAAGGCAAGAAATAACTAAGATCAGAGCAGAACTGAAGGAGATAGAGACACAAAAAACCCTCCAAAACATCAATGAATCCAGGAGCTGTTTTTTTGAAAAGAACAAAATTGATAGATCACTAGCAAGATTAATAAAGAAGAAAAGAGAGAAGAATCAATTAGATGCAATAAAAAATGATAAAGGGGGTAGGGTATCACTACTGATCCCATAGAAATACAAACTACCATCAGAGAATACTATAAACACCTCTAGACAAATAAACTAGAAAATCTAGAAGAAATGGATAAATTTCTGGACACATACACCCTCCTAAGACTAAACCAGGAAGAAGTTGAATCCCTGAATAGAGTAATAACAGGCTCTGAAATTGAGGCAATAATTAATAGCCTACCAACGAAAACAAAGTCCAGGACCAGATGGATTCACAGCGAAATTCTATCAGAGGTTCAAGGAGGAGCTGGTACCATTCCTTCTGAAACTATTCCAATCAATAGAAAAAGAGGGAATCCTCCCTAAGTCATTTTATGAGGCCAACATCATCCTGATACCAAAGCCTGGCAGAGACACAATAGAAAAGAGAATTTTAGACCAATATCCCTGATGAGCAACTATGGTTTTTAGAATAAGTGTTAGTGAATGGTGTTTTATTGCTTTCAAGGGCAGAGAGTAACTGGAAGTGGGTTTGTGATTAGCATATCTAATGTCCATTTGGGGTGAAACCATCATTCTGAAATCAAGCCCCATAATTTGTCCTGCCCCTGGTCATATTACTCCCCCTCTCCCATTCTCATGACATCAGTGTTTTCCTGGGTGCCATGTGACTGCATCTCATGGCCACTTCATGCTCAGTGCATTCTAGTCCTCTGAGGTCATTCCCAGTCTCCTCTGATACCTACAGGACTCTGTGTACCTACTTCTCTGACCCCATCTTGCATCATTCTCTACCTTCTAAACCCCATTCACTATCGTCTTCTGAAAATCCCCAGTATCTTCAACCTTTGCTGGTATTGCTTCCCTTCCCTTCTTGTTTTAATGGAAACTTGGTTCTTCCCCGATGCTTTGCCATGAAACTCTCTCAAGGGGAGCTGTTTTCTTTCCCAAATATCACATGCCACTATCTGTGAAGGTGAGGTAGGTGTCCTCTTTGATTCCCATTCATGTTCCCAGACTGTGTGTTCTCTCTAGAAATGTCCAGGTTTGATTATCATATAGTACCCCTCTTTCATGTACCTATTCCCATCTTCAGTTTATTGGTCATATGTCCATTTCACAATCCTTCACCCAGTTCACGTGTTCACTTCCTTCTTTATCCAGATTAAATTATATGTTCAGTTATTATAATCACTCCCATGCGTACACTCTCATCTCTCTTGCACTACCCTCACCATATACCTGTTTATCCAACTACCTTGGATAACCCTGGCTCTTCCCCTATAGAGGCAGTCAAGGATTGCTGAAGGAAATCACACACCACGTTCATAACCCACTAACCTCAGTGGGCTCTGAATGTTTCCAGGCAATCATGCTATTTATTTTCTGACTTTGTTTACTCACTCTGCTATACAATTGTGTCATCTCTTCCTCCCTTTCCTTCCATTTTTGCCCTATAACGATGTATATATACTCTACAGGCCATCATTCTATACCTCATTTAAACCACTGTTATCAAGGGTTTACCCTTAAAGATCATTGCTGAATAATCACTTTGCTGAATCCGGTGGTTGAATCTCAGCCTCCGTCTGACTTGACCTCTCAGAAGCATTGAAGACAGTGCATTACTCTCCTCTTGAAACACTTCCTTTACCTGGCTTCCAAGAAACCAGTCTCCTGAATTTTCTCATACTCTTCAGTGGTGCTTTCTCTGTCACTTTTATGTTTTAAATATTTTCTCCTTATCTTTCTGGTCCTTAATGATGGCATCCCTCCAGACTTAGTCCTTGGACATCTTCTCTTTCCTGTCTTTACTCACAAGAAACTGAAAATTTTAAGTACTCTATCCACTTGCACATAAGAGGCATCTGAAACTTAATCTATCTAAAATGGAGCGCTTCATATTTTACCTTCTCCTGACCTTAATCTTCTCTTTCTGTAGTCTCAGTTAATGACTTTGTCTTTCCACTTGCTTAGGTCAAAAATATTGATGTTATTTTTGCCTTCTGGTTTTCTCTCACTCCCATTATTGAATCTACAAGCAAATTCTAGTAGCTGTGTCTTAAAGCATATCCAGTGACCACTTAACCCCAGCTGAGTTACCTCTCTAAATTATGACAACACTCACCCACCTGGGTGGTTGCAACGGCCTCCTGACTGGTTGCCCTGCCCCTCTGCAGGGCAGGCAGAGTGGTTCTGCTGCAACATAAAGCAGAGCATGTGCCTTCCCTGATGGAATTCCCCCCAGGACTCTTGTCTTACACAGGATACCAGGTGAAGGTTACTACGGCCTAAGGGCACAGCATGGGCATGACCTGACCCTGCTTTAGGTCTCGGACCTCCTCTTCCCTCATTCATTCATCTCCACCTGTGTTAGCCTCCTCACTATTCCTTTCTTTTGGCCAAAAACCTGGAAATGTCACAAAGTAAGCGTTATTTGATACTTGGAAATAAGTATCAATTGAATTAATCAGCTACAGCTTGAGAGAGGCTGTTGCTTACACAAACATAGACAACAAGAAATCATTGGACCTTGAATGTGAATTCAGAACTGCCTCGTTCCCAAACCTATGCCCTTTCCAGCCTGTGAATAATGGTGCTTTTATTAGAGCATATTTCCAAGCCACTTTGGAGGATGGCTCAGAGCTGGTCACTTAAATAACCACCAAAAACTGATTTTCAAACTTTAGGGTTCTTGGAAAACAGTCTTCCCTGAGTTTACATATAAACCATAAAAAGACAGAAATTTTAGATATTTTTTCTCCTTGAAAATGTATGTTGAACATTTTGAACCTTTAAGACATGGTTGGCTGTTTTGTTTTTATTTCTCATATGTTAGTTTTGAACTGTATCTTACCTACTACAAACTCAGCCAGCAATTATCTTGTTTATTATAACTTTTTTTCCTTAGAAAAGAATAGAGCTTTTCTACCATTATTGAACCTCCTATAGATTTTGGCTTAAAGAAAACCTTTTGAACTTACAAGAGGTTTTGAATTCATGAATACTAAAATAAATGTATGGTTCTTGGTAACTGATCCTCAAGATGGAGAAGGGAAAAAATGATTCTAGCACAGATGAACATATTAACCACAGTTTCAATAAATAAGTAAACACTGATTCTTCCAACTGCTGCCAGCTCAGAAGTGATTAACCAGAGGGCTGCTTTCTAACATTCATATTCATAAAGTCTCTTTAGAATTAGAGGACAAAGGGCCTCTTTTATAGTTAAACAGGTTACAGCCAAGCAGAGAGTCACATATCACACAATATGAGTGTGTCTTTCAGAGAGGATGCATTTTCTTTCAGATCCAATTTTCCTTTCCTGTCATCTCCTTCCTCCCTTCTGCTATGAGTTCCCAACAAATGCAGTCTCCTTGGAGAGCTGCTTCAGATTCTCAGCTGTGCTGCAGCTCTGGGCGCAACAGGGACCACTTTTCTGTCCCAGCTGATAATTTTGCAAGGAAACCTGGTGTGAAGAACGGTACTTGGTGCCAAGCCCCCTGCTGATGAAGGACCCAGCCTCTGAAATGAACGACCCGCTATTTTGTTCTCCTGGAGTGCTTACTGGGTCACGTGGCATCTTTCTTTAGCGAAGAGACTCTCTGTTGTTGTTTTAAACAATACAAAAACACACTCAGGGGCCAATGGGAAAATTTGTTGGTGCGGAAACAATTTATTATTTTAAATGATATTTCTAGAGAGATTATTGACCTTTTTTCTGATCTTTCTTGAAGAAACTGCATTTCCCTTTCTCCCATAGACTAATTCAAGACAAATGAATTTGTAAGCTCAGGGCACTCATTCCCTTTGGAAGCTCCCTGGCTTTAAAGATGTCTATTGTATGAGAATCACAGACTTCCGAGTTCTAGGGGACGTTATCAGGAAAAGTAATGGCAGTGTGGTGGCCAGAGTATGAGACACAAATGCAGATTGCTAAACCACATGACAGCTTCTGGGACCCTTCCCAGACTTCATTTTGAAGATCATTTGTAATTATGTGTGAGGCTTAATCTCTCCTTAGGGTTTGGGCAGAGGCAGAAAGGTGGAATGAGGGACTTCATTTTTTGTCTGTATGTCTGATTGAATTAGTTAATCAAATTTACTCCCTGATTTGGAATCTTGTAAACACAGCCTGTTTATCCCAAAGTTACTTTAATTGAATAGCATTGACCTTAAAGGCCTAAAGAAGAAAGGCCAGGGGCTCTCGGACCTTTGGCCACAGACTGAAGGCTGCACTTTAGGCTTCCCTACTTTTGAGGTTTTGGGACTCAGACTGATCCACCCCTGGCTTCCTTGGTTCTCAGCTTGCAAACAGCCTATCATGGGAACTTGTGATCGTTAAGAGTCAATTCTCCTTACTAAACTCCCTTTCATATATACCTCTATTCTATTAGTTCTGTACCTCTAGAGAACCCTGATTAACACAGACGCATATCAAAGAACAACATAATTGTATAAATTAAAAATCAAAAACTCATTGTAAAGTAAGCCTCTTGGAGGGAAAGCTATTTCTTTATCTTATGGCCAAATTCTTAATATTATGAGTCATTACATTATATAACCCAGCGATTTCAAGGTGAGGGGCATCCGAATCACTTGGGGATGGGAAGCCTGTTATGATGCAGCTTGCTTGGCCCCACCCTTAGAGTTCCTGGTGCAGAGGTCTGGGATGGAGCTCAAGAGTGTACATTTCTGACAGGTTCCCAGGAGATGCTGATGATGCTAGATCTGGTACCACACTTTGAGAACCACCCATTTAACCCATTGTGTAAACTTTTTCCTGGGATTTTTTTAATAAATTACTTACAGGATGATATATTTAACTCTTTTTTTTTTTTTTTTTTTTTTTTTCCTGACAGGGTATTGCTCTGTCATCCAGGCTGGAGTGCAGTTGCACAATCATATCTCAGGACAGCCTCAAACTCCTGGGCTCACGTGACGTGATCCCTCTGCCTCTGCCTCCTGAGTGGCTGGAACTACAGGTTCCCGCTGCCTGGCTTGGCCTTTTTTTTTTGGGGGGGGGAATGGAGTCTCACTCTGTAGCCCAAGCTGGAGTGCAGTGGCATGATCTCAGCTCACTGCAATGTCTGCCCCCAGTGCTCAAGCAGTTCTTGTGCCTCAGCCTCCCAAGTAGCTGTGACTACAGGTGTGTGACGCCATGTCTAGCTGATTTTTTATATTTTTAGTAGAGATGGCGTTTCACCATGTTATGTAGGGTGGTCTTAAACTCCTGAGCTCAGGCAATCTGCCTGCCTCAGTCTCCCAAAGTGCTGGGATTACAGGTGTGAGCCACTGCACTTGGCTTACATTTAACCATTTGAGATGCAAAAAAACTTTTCTGTCAAACAATTTATATACTGTATATTTTAACCACAATTCATATTTTATATTTAATTTAAACTAATTGATTTCAAAGGAAATTTTAGACATAGCGGGAGACAGCATGGAAAGTGTTTCTCAGATTTGTATAAGATGTGGATCTGCTTATTAGTGTAATAATGCTAGTTTATGTTGTAAGAAACTCATTATGCTTATGTAACATAAATCTATAATTGAGAAATATGTTGCAATTTTATATAATATTAAAATATATAAATAAGTGTAGAAATTCATAATAAATTGTATATAAGCATACAATTATATAAAAATATAAAATAATTTCATAAAAATTGTATTTGAATAAAAGTATAAAAACAAACTCAAATTAGGAACTTTAACTCAATGTGACTAATGTGCTATTTTGAGGAAATTAAGCCGATGTTTCCATTGTGGCTGTGGCAGGATCTTTCTTCAGTGTGTCACACCACTGTGGTGTTGTGTGAAGGAGATATTTTTCACTCTTTTCTGTCTGAACTCCTGAGAAATATTCTTCAGTCAGGGTAATGTGCCATGATTTGGCCTTTCCTTATATTACAATCATCTGTTCAGTCTGCCTGTTTTATTATTGTTGTTTTCTTTCCCTAAACTCTCAAAACTTAAGGTAGCATTATCTAGTGCCAATGTTAAGCACCCGTTCATTTAGAAGTGCTTGTTTTTTGATTGCCTGCTCCATTTCTTCAGGCACTGTTATAGGTATGGTAGAAAAATAATCCAGACCAGGACTCTGCCCTCATGGAGCTCACTGAGTGGGATAAGGTTGCAGGGAGAAGGTGACGAAGTAAAAACGTAGGTTGGAGAAGTAGCCTGGGCTGGGCTACATGGGGGCTCACAAACCCCTGTGTGGCATTTGGATTTCCTTTGAATGGTAGTGGGGAGTCACTGGAAGGTTTTGTTTAGGGGGTTTACGTTATTAAAAAGAAAGCTGGCTATTATGCAAAGAATGACTTGTAAAGGGGAAGACTGGAATGTAGACACAGACCCTGAAACAGAAGCAATTCTTTTTTTTTTTTTTTTTTTTGAGACGGAGTCTCGCTCTGTCACCCAGGCTGGACTGCAGTGGCCCGATCTCCGCTCACTGCAAGCTCTGCCTCCCGGGTTCCTGCCATTCTCCTGCCTCAGCCTCCTGAGTAGCTGGGACTACAGGCACCCGCCATCACGTCTGGCTAATTTTTTGTATTTTTAGTAGAGACGGGGTTTCAACATGTTAGCCAGGATGGTCTTGATCTCCTCACCTCGTGATCAGCCCACCTTGGCCTCCCAAAGTGCTGGGATTACAGGCGTGAGCCACCGTGCCCGGCCCAGATGCAATTCTTTGTTTTAACATGATCATCCAGGTGACATGCAGCAGGCAATATGCTATTGCTTTTAAGATAATACTCAAAATTCAAAGATACGTAAGTTTATCAGGAAGATAGGGAGAATATGAGTGCTCCACTACTTTTCTTTAATAATTTTAAAAATTATACAAAACTGTGAAGCCCCTCCATATTTCCTCGGGATCTTGTATAGCAGACTTCATTTTATAAGATTCTGGGTAGGCTTTGCAGTCAGCTATGGTTTCAACATTGGTTGGGCCACTTACATAAATTGCTTAATCTTGTAGGGCCTGTTTCCTCCAAAGTGGGACTAATAACTCCTCTAACTCAGGCTCTTGTGGGGTGGGGAGTCGGGCACAGAGAGTCATGGCACTGAGCATTGGGACAGTCAATTTACATATATTTGCATGCATTTAAATAAAGGTGTCAAGAGGAAAATGTAACATGAAATGAAAGCAGGTTAAACACTTCATGATTCAAGAAGACTAGGGCAGTTATAATGATCGTAGGTGGGAAAAGAAAATCAGGAACTTGAGAATGGGTCAGAAAGAAGGTGCCTTTCTCTCAGTCTTGGTTTCCTTCTACTTGTGCTTTTTGAGTATGCTATTAAATAGGAAACTCTCACTGAGGGGGGGAAAAGTCTTTCCCAGCTCTCCAAGAGGCATCCGTTCACTTCTCTGTATTCTTGCTTAGTAGATAAGGATAATTTTCATTCAAGAAGCTAATCCATTGTTATAATTTCCCTATTGAACTTTAGGTCAACCCCAAACTTGTATCCATTGTGAATCAGTGAACTCTGCTTCTTGTTGGAATTATGATGATAGTAGTTTCATAGCCATTTATTAAAATCAGCACAGCTCACTTCCATTTGCTTTTAAATTATGCGACAATTCTAATAACTATAATGGCATTTTTTTTGAAGAATCCTTAAAGAGACTTCTCCTGATGGCCATGTGAGATGGGAGCATCTTAATCAAATTTCAGAGATGAAAGATGGAAAATGGAGTAAGACAGGAGGTTAAATTGAAAATGTAGCCTAACCTCTCTTAACGCTGTAAGTCTTTGATAAAAATGTTAATTAAAAAACTTCATTTTAAATACTATTGCAGAATGTGTATTTACAAAGAGAGAAACAAAGACTTTTTATTTTGTCCAAATGAGACCGGGTCTGTTCAGTGCTGCGCTGTCCTTGCAATTACTTTTGTGATGACAATGAATAAACTTAACTCTCCCACCAAATATGCATAAGGATAATTTCACACCCCAGTGCAATGCAGCTGCTTCTGTCATGGCTAGTGTTGAGTAGCTCAGAGCAAGAGCACATGGGCACATCAGAAAGGAAGCATAGCAAGCCATTGTACTTTGAAACCATGGCATCAAGAATATTGTGTGTTATCATCACATTTAAACTCTCTTTCCCTTGCCAAACTTAGTAGTGGTGTGTTTAACAAAATGCTTCTAATAACTTTCTCAAGAAGTTGGGCTTTGCAGGATCATGACGCATTTTTGCCTGGAGTCTTTTCCTCTTTTAATTTTTAAATTCAGATATGTTTCGAGTGTGCTTCCATTTCATTTACACTTAGCCTACCAAGCTACAGTATTCTAAGAGTTATTTGATGTTGGGGAAGTTCTATACATTTTTCATAAGCCATGTTAAGTGTTTCTCTTTGAACCATAAAGTTGTATTTTTGCCATCTCTAAGTGAAAATCAGACAAAAAATAACAAGAGTAGAGTTCCTAAATGCGAATTCACTAACAGGAAAAAAAAAAACTATCTCAAAATCTTCTATAATTAAGAGGCTATCCATCTACAAAAAGCCAAAGGATGAATTATGTTTCATTTTTTAATATCCTTCAGAAACAAATAGAATTTGTGTAAGGCTCTCATAGCATTAAAGCAAAAACCAGTCACCTGATGGCTCAATCAGAAGGTCAGTGTGATGTTAAAAAACAAACAAACAAAAAACAGCTTAAATGGTTATTCATGATCATGCATATATTCCTCTCCCCAAACCAACTTTGTAGATGAAATCTTCCACTATTGAGGTAGCTCAGTCAGTACCCTGTCTTTCTTGCATGAAGGAATTGACATGCAGAGGCTAATTCAATTTTTTAGTCTCCTATCCTCTTCTATGCAACAAATTATCCACTGTTTCTTGCTAATGCATTTAGAAATTTTAAAGCCCAGGGTAACTTAGACACGGGCTATTACTACTATTTTCAAAGAAAAGAAGTTCTACTATTAGTGTATGGACCCAATGCTTTGAATAAAAAGGCTTAAACATTTCCACTCATAAATATATGAAAATAGACTTTATGATAGAGAAAGTGAACCTGCCTTCTTTGATCTAGGAAAGGCCTTGACCAGTGAAAACCCAGAGAACTACACCCAGCATAGAAATGAGGGCAAGGTAGAGAAGCTGGAGGGTAGACCTGGGCCTACCCAGATTTATAGAGGCTCTTCCAGTGGTGTTCAAATCCTGTTTTTATTTTGGATACTACAGTCTATTCTTCGAAATGTTCTTTAGAGTCAGATATAACAGCCCTGGTTCTGGTTGAGGAAGGCAGATTGTCAGAAGGGCACAGATCTTCTCTGCTCACTTCTTTCTTCTGCCCCTCGTCTGCTCCCAGTCAGCCTCCGAGTCACTGAGGAGTTAGAAAACCACTGTGACCAAAGCCTGCTCTCTCATTTTACAGATGAAAACCAAGGCAAGAGAAATGTAGCATTTTTTTTCTAAGTCACACCAATTTAAAAAAGTTTGCAGAACCCAAGCTCTTTTCCATTGTACTTACTATACCAGGGGTCAATGAACTTTTTCTGTAAATGGCCAGATAGGACATCTTAGGCTCTGTGAGCCATATGGCCTCTGTTGGGACCACTCAACTCTGCTGTTGTAGTGAAAAAGTAAACATAGGTAATATATTAAAAAATGGGCATGCCTGTGTTCTGATAAATGTTATTTATGGAAACTCAAATTTGAATTTTATATAATTTTCCTGTGTAATTTAATATATTCTTATACTATTCTTTGGTTTTATTTTCAACCATTCAAAAAAGCAAAGATCATTCTTAGCTCCATAGGCCATACAAAAATAAGCATCAATTGGACCATAGTTTGCCAACCCCTGCAGTACACCACCTCCTTATCCAACCTAAATAGTACTTTTCATTTTGTGCACTACCTGAAAAAAAGTTTAGATCTTTTTTTGGGTTCACAAAAGTGTCATTTTTTTTTTCCGTTGATGTCTCCCATCCAGGTCTGTATTTTCTTTGCATTTTCTCCCAGGCCACATCTTTATCCACAGTTTTAGTTGAGGGTTCAGAGCAGTTTATTCAAAAGTTAAAATTAGAAGGATTGTCACAAACCGTCTTGCCACTGAGCCTGTGAATACACACTCAAAGTCAGTGCTAAACTTAGCTTGATTTCTTGTCCAAGTTGATTCCCGATTTCAGCGATGCTGTTGAGGAAGAAGAACTGCTTCCAAGGCCTCTTTCACTCTAACACCTGCCATGCTATTGAAAGGTGCAATGGGTGTGGATGTGGCTTTACTCTGCTTCAAGCTCTCACTATTTTTCTCCTTGGATTTTTCTAGAAGGATGAGGGTCATTAACAGAAGCAGCAACATTTCTAGTTGACAAAATAACAGCTAACATTTATTCAGTAACTACCACAAGAGAGAAAACTATGTAACGGTAAAGGGCACAGAATGCATCTTTGGACCTTCTGGGTTAATCACACTCTGCCTCTTATTAGCTGTGTGACATTGGACAGGTTATTTAAGTTACCTCTTCCTCAGTTTCCTCATCTGTAAAATGTGACAGAAATAGAAGTGTATACTCTGTAGAATTATAAAACTAAATGATTTAATATATGTAAAAGTTTAAACAGTACCCAATAAGTGGTAAATGCTATTTAAATATAGGATGGCATTATTATTATTGGCCAGATAGCATATCAAGTTTACTCTTTTCAGATCCTCTCCCAATTTTTCTACTTTTTTTTTTGCACCAGACGTGGGCACCATTAACTGTTCAGTAAGTTAATATCTAGACATTGTCTATGTCTATGATGAGAATAATACTTAAGAATTATCGAACACTTACTATATAGACACTATTCTAAAGTCTTTCTGATTATTACATAATTTAATTTTTGTAATCTCCTTCTGAGATAGATACTATTAAAACGTACTTAAAGAAGAAAGAACTGAGACACAGAGAAACTATTGCAGCAACCCCAGGTCACAGGACTGGTAAATGGCAGAGCCTCTCCTGAAAGCACAGTAATTAGGAGTGAAACCTGAATAGATGTTGGTTGAAAATTCATGAAGTTCATGTTTCAGGTGAATGCAGGTTTTGATAGTTTCTGGATATTTAATCTATCAGGTATCTCTTGTGTCCTAGAAATGTGAATTTTAGAGAATGACAAGAAAGTACTGCTTTACACTGTGGGTAGAAATGCCACGGAATTTATTGCCTCAAATAGCTACAGAGGTTTCTCGAATAGTCAAGGTATGGAATCAACCTGTGTCCACCCACAGATGAATGGATGAAGAAAATATGGCGTCTATTGTGTATACAATGAAGTATAATTCAGCTTTAAGAAAGAAGGAAACCCAGTCATTTGTGACAACCTGATGGAGCTGGAGGACATGTTAAGTGAGATAAACTAGGCGCAGAGGGACAAATATCACATGATCTCGCTTATTTGTGGAATCCAAAACAATTGATGTCATAGAAGTAGCGAGTAGAAAGGTGGTTACCAGGGGTGAAGGGTGCAGGTAATTGGAAAGATGTTGGTCAAAGGATTCAAAATTTTACTTAGGAGGGATAAATTCAAGAGAGCTATTGTACAACATAGTGACTGTGGTTCATAAAAATCTGTTGTATTTTGAAAATTGCTGAGAGAGTAGATTTTAAGCGTTCTCATGAGAAAATAAATATGTGAGGAGCAAATATGTTAATGAGCTCAATGGAACTACTTCACAATGTATACTCATTTCAAAATGTCATGTTGTTCATGATACATACATACAGTTTTCCTTTGCCAATTACAAAATATTTGTTTAAAAAGCTCTAGAGGCTTCTTGAGACGTCAGGAAGACAGAATAGAAATGTTTAGGATCCAACCCTAATCTGACTTCAGAAGCTTGTTCTTTTGGGGGCAGGGCAATCATCTAACCCTCTAACGCTTGTTGGTACCTCTCTCAGTTAACGAATGGCACTTTGAATAAAATATGAAACTAACTCAGAATGGTAATTTTATATTATTTTTGCCTTATTAAATTCATTTTTTAAGACTTTTTCTCCCTTGGTTAAGTGCTATTCCAAAGGGGGGTTATCACAAGAACACCTGTAAGTATAGAGGGTCACTGCCTAGGAGATTCTGTTCTATCAACTCTGATTGCGAGCCTCTGTTCCCTGCCACACACTCTCTGGCAAGAACCAACCTAAAAGATCAACAGTCTATTCAGGGTCAGAAGGCATGGTTTGGGGAGAATCTTCAAAAGTTTAAACCCCCAAGTGGGACAACTTAAGGCATCTTAAAAGAATCATTAAATGATTCAAACCCATGGCGCATTAATGTATTGGCTCAACATATTTCCTGCAGTGTTTTCTTGGAGTTCATAGAGACTCTGATTTCAAGAGACATTAATTAATTGCTAACAGTTTTGCCAGCATGCAGCGAGAAAAAGGAACAAACAAAAACTATAACCATTTTGGATGAATAATTGTGTTGTCTTCACCTTTACGTATAAGGCATTTCATTATAGAGTTTTCAAATATTTTCAAGAGTGTACACATATCAAAGCCTTCAAAAGCACAATTTTCTTATCTTTCTCTTGTGTCCAATTATCTTCTCTTTTTACCATTAAAATCCGGTAAAGATAATGTCTTGATATAATAATTGGAGGTAAATCTGTCATTTCAGTGCTTCATCTTGTTCCACAAACTTGTTTTCCATTTTGTGCTTCATACTTTAATGAATGATATCACTGAAACCAGAAACCTCAGAATCAACTTGGAATTATCTATTGTCCACCGAATCCACACTGGCACATTGATTCTACCTCAAGTATACATATCCAGTGTCTCCAAAGCCATTGTCTTGCCAAGAGCCTAATTATTACTTGCCTGGGCTGTTGTCTCATTGATCCTTTTTCTGCTCAACTATCCATGGAAGACAGAGAACTGGCAAATCATGAACTGCCTCATTTTTTAAAGTATTAGTGGCTCCTTTAAACTGAGAAGATGCTTGGCCAAATTCCCAGTAGAAGCAATATCATCCACACTAACCATTACAGATTTATGTCCCTTTACTATTATTATTATTCTTGCTACCCATTCCCCTCCCACCACACCTATCTTCATCCACCCACCACAGGGCTCAGTGCTCAGTAGTCTCTGAACCCTCAGTGCTCCTATGCATCCCAGCGACTGTGTACACACTGCTGCTAGGACTGGGATGCAGTCCTCCTCTTTCACTGTCTGCTGAAGTCACAATGTTTTTGTTTAAAGGCAATCCCCCATGCCACTTCCTTCTGAAAGCCTTCCTCAAGTCACTTAAGTAGAATCATCAACTCCTTCATTTGTACTTTTATGGCAAATTTTTAGTAAAACAAACATATAAGTAAGTATTGGACGTAGGTGTTTGAATCTCAGCTCTGCCACTGACTGTGTAACCATGGGCATGTTATTTCACTTCTATGAGCCTCAAAACATAAACGTAAAATATAACGTCATGAGGTTTTTGTAAAGCTGAAATGAGTTAATGCACTGGTAAGCATATTACAGTTAATCAATAAATGTCAGTTATTTTTCTCCATCTCCACTGCAACCTCTGACAGCTATGATATCATTGATCACAATAGTGTGTGTGTGATTGTGTGTATTTTTGTCTATGTTGTGTGTGCTCCTTGAAGATAGGGACTGTTTAGCACATATTAAATATTAATAAACAGTTGTTGAATTCAATCAAATCCCAAGTCCTATGTCTTTTATTTAACAGCAGTGTTAACACCATGGTCTCAAGAAAATGATCATCTTTGCATTTAAATAGATAAGTTAAATGACTTACTTTATTATTTTATTTTTATCATTTTTTTCTACAAGAATTGGATGAAAAAAATCACTATGTGTGAAAATATCTGAGCCATATTTACTAAAATATTTAAAAAATGAAAACATTTGAAAACAACAGCATTATTCACATTCTTTTTGAAATGTCAGATGTTTGAAATTATATAAATTATATTCACATGTGTGTGGGCTTGCACATCTGTACATGACTTTAAAAATAAGTCTTTCTTAGGACAGATTTTTCATCTTGAAAATGTGAGTCTTAATGTTAAAATTATAACTAAAACTGTCTGCAAGCCCAGATTCATTAATATTAGAAATGACTGGTAGAATCTAATGTCAGGAACTAATGGCTCCATAATATAAGAATATATTCTAATTAATAGTAAAGTCCACAGCCTTTATGCATTCAGCTCTTTAATGGGTGCCACCCAGGAACAATAGGGGGAATGAGCGAAAACCTCTTTCAACAATATAGGACTTCTCCAATCTAAACCTGCTTTCTTTAACAGGGCTAAGCTATCTTTATGTGTACTGTAAAGAGAATCCCAGGCTGGTTGTCTTCATCACCCAAGGACCTACGCATTTTTCCAATGACTATCTTCAGGTACCTAACACTCTTCACATCTTTCACTCCTGTCTCTAGTAAGAATATCTCCAACAGAAATATGTTCTATGCTGCTACTTACTGTCTGCTGTTCCGGCTGCATATTCCCTGAGCCCCAGTAGCTTCCAAAAAAAAATTATTGTTGCTCTTTTGGTTACTTTATCTTTACTGCATGATCAGCCTATTTCTTGTAGAGCCTGAGTTTTACAAGCTAGTCTTTCTCTCTCTCTCTCTCTCTCTCTCTCTCTCTCTCTCTCGGAATACCAGACAAATAACTAGATTCCCGTATATATCAGATTTCCAGAGGATAAGAAAACAATTTGTGACTCTTGTTAGCAAAAGTATTTTGTAATAATTTATCTATGATCTATTTTGTTGAATTTTTATCTTGATAACATTTCTAACGTGCAGAAAAGTTTTAAAAGTAGTAAAAGGAATTTTCAAACACCCTCTGCCCAGATCCAGCAGCAATTGTTCATTTTTGTTCCATTTGTCATGTATGTGTGTAAGCACACCACACAATCGATTCTCATTATTTATTCATGGTAGTTTTGTTCTATAAAGTTGCCATGGACTTTGAATAAGTGAATACTAGTTTACATGAGTCTCTGATCACAACCTTGTTTTTATCAACTGATCAGGACTGAACCTTGTTTTCTATGTGTTTGTAAGACTCCTAATTTAATATATAATGATGGTTCATTAAAACTGAACTGTGATCAACAGCACTATCCCTCATGTCTGAAAGAAGCTTGTTTAACAGATGCATTTTCTCCTTAGGGTACATCACAGCCTCCTTGCACTTCTAACACTGGACAGCACTTCTAACACTGGATAGCACTGCAATTGGAGGTCATTTTAAACAGCAAAATCACCAAGAAAAATCACAAAAATGTGAATAATGTGTTACTAAACAGACCCCCAAAAGGACACTTCCTTATATTATAAGAGCTGAAACAAGAAGGCAGAGCATATTCTTGTTGGACCCCAGCTGAAAACGAGCAGGGCAGTTGACTCAAATTTCTGACTGCTCTGCCTCAGTCCACAAATGATCACTGAAGCTCTGGGAACGTTGATTTTGAGCTACAAATACATTTTAGTGAATAGGCAAATTCACAAATATGGAATCCTTGAATAATGAGGACTAGCTGGATATGCATTTAGCTCATATATTTATGCATTCATATCTTTTTCTGAACCATTTGAGGGTAAATTGGAGACATTGTACCTATTTACTCCAATTTTTACTTTTTTTATTTCAGTAGATTTTGGGGGAACAGGTAGTGTTTGGCTACATGAGTAAGTTCTTTAGCGGTGATTTCTGACTGGTGTACACTGTACCCAATGTGTAGTCTTTTATCCCTTGCCACCCCTAACCCTTTTCCCTGCGTCCCCAAAGTCCAGTGTATCATTCTTATGCCTTTGCATCCTCATAGCTTAACTCCCACATATGAGTGAGAACATATGGATGTTTGGTTTTCCACTTCTGAGTTACTTCACTTGGAATAATCTCCAATTTCATCTAGGTTGCTGTGAATACCATTATTTCATTCCCTTTAATGGCTGAGTAGTATTCCATGTATTTATATTCATACCACATTTATATATATACACACACACACACACACACCATGGAATACTACTCAGCCATATATACCATATATATAGTATGGAATACTACTAAGCCATACTACATTATATATATATACACACACGCATATATATATGTACACATATATACACATACATATATGTGTACACATACATATATGTATATAAATACATATAATTTTAACATTAAGGCTCACATTTTTAGGATGAAAAATCTGTCCTTAGAAAGATTTATTTTTAGCTGGAGGCGGTGGCTCAAGCCTGTAATCCCAGCACTTTGGGAGGCCGAGACGGGCGGATCACGAGGTCAGGAGATCGAGACCATCCTGGCTAACACGGTGAAACCCCGTCTCTACTAAAAAAATACAAAAAACTAGCCGGGCGAGGTGGCGGGCGCCTGTAGTCCCGGCTACTCGGGAGGCTGAGGCAGGAGAATGGCGTAAAAACCCGGGAGGCAGAGCTTGCAGTGAGCTGAGATCCGGCCACTGCACTCCAGCCTGGGCAACACGGCGAGACTCCGTCTCAAAAAAAAAAAAAAAAAAAAAGAAAGATTTATTTTTAAAGTCACATACAGATGCTCAAGCCCACACATGTGAATATAATTTATATAATTTCAAACATCTGATTAAAAAATATATGTGCATGTATACACATACACATATATATACATATATACACATATATATGTATATACATATGCATATGTGTATGTATAATATAATCTTAAACATTTGAAATATATGTATATATGTATATATATGTGTATGTGTGTGTGTGTATATATATATACACCACATTTACTTTATCCACTCGTTGATTGATGGCCATTTGGGCTGGTTCCATATTTTTGCACTTGCAAATTGTGCTGCTATAAACATGCATGTGCAAGTATCTTTTTCGTATAATAAATTCTTTTCCTCTGGGTAGATACCCAGTAATGGCATTGCTCGATCAAGCGGTAGAATATGTTGGTATAATGTCTTCATGGTTTATAGGAGGAAAATGGTTAAGCAGTAGATCATGCATTCATTCATTCTTATTACTGAAGGATCCATCCTTGAAAAACAATGTCAGGTGTCTTGGTGTTAATGATAGATCCTCTGGCTAGCAGATTAATGATATTTAAAGTGAGATAGTATCTGTCTATGAAGAGCCTTTAACAGAATATTTCTGGTCTAGTATTTTTTATGATAAAGTAGCCTAGACTCTGTATTTATAGGTCATGGCTGCCTGAAAAAATGTTGCATTAGCTATGTAACTATTTTGGTAGAAACTGGGTTCATTTCAGTGTTGTGTTAGCTCTTTTCTGAATAAGTAATGTATTACAGACTTCTAATGTTATTCTGTGCTGAAGCATATCCAATGTATGATAAAGGATTTGCGTGATGTATTGACTTTTATGTACCTTTTCCTGCTTTACCTATGCCTAGAAACCATTTGTATTCTTGACATTTTTTGTAAAGCTTCATATCAGATAAGATCTCTGATTCATGTGAATCTGATTTGACAATTCAAATCTTTTGTGTTGTCCCAATAATGTGATTCATCTCTTCTACTTCTTTACTAATTCCTTTGCATTTTAATATGTACTACAATTATATTGCAAATAGTAGACAGCGTACCTCCTTTGAAGAATAATATAATTTGTTATTCTACTGGAGATAAAAGTAAACAAAATACGTATATGTGTGTATCTGTGTGTGTGTCTATATATAATGGATATATATATATAACATGTTTAAAATTTGATTTTCAGATTGTATTCGTATAAATTGCCATCTGAATTAGCTTGTCAATAATTTATAATTACCAGAGGCATTAGCAGAAGATTAAAATAATCTCCATACTTGTTATATTGGTGAGATAGTGTTGGATAATTTATAGCCTTATATACTATGCATATTCGAAGGAACTCTTTGCCAACAATTAGTTGGCTTTATTTCTGTGTGTCTGCTTCCAGACTGTTCTGTTGATCTATGCATCTGTCCTTTAACTGATACCATGCTGTTTCAATTAATGTAGCTTTATGGAAATTCTTGAAATTAGGTAGTATTAATGCTCAGACTTTGTTTGCTTTTTTCAAAATTGTTTTGGCTATTCAAGTTCATTTTCTTTTCAATACTCATATTGGAATCTATAAAATTGCCTGCTATAAGATAAAAGTCTAAAGGAGGCTATAACCTTCCTTATACCTCTAGCCTTCAGGTGCTTCACAATATCTGTACTATGTCTGTCTTTACCAATTCATCAGCTGTCACAGCTGAATTCCTTCATTGATGTTTGGTAGCATTGCTCCGGGTCAATGTTAATGTACTTCTTTCCCAGCAGACTCCTCCACATCCTGAGATTTGGGGTTAGTAGCTTGCTTGGTGACTCAGCTCTTTGATGGGTTCAAGAGAAGTTATAAACTTTCAGTAGGTATGTCTTATTTCCTGGTGTAAGTGTGGTAATGAAGGAATTTAGTGTGAAGAGGGTCTCTCTAGGTTTTTACATCGCTTGTTAGAAACCAGGAGCCTTATTTATTTTTTAACCATTTATTTTGATCAGTTATTGAGTGAGAAGTTAGTCTTTAATTGTGGATGTATCTATTTCTCCTAACTTTAAACAATGTTTTGATTCTTATATTATAGGATCTGTTATTTGGTGCATAAATATTTAGGATTGCTATGTCTGTTTTTAATTTATCCTTTTATTATTTTGAAATGTCTGTGTCCTTTTTTAAAAAATAATTGAATCTTTCTTGTTTTATATTAATACAGCTGTTCCAGCTTTCTTAGGCTTACTATTTTTGTAGTACATCTTCTTCTATCTTTATAGTGAAGCCATGCTTTAAATCCAGCCTGGCAATCTGTAGGTTTTAACCTATTTTTTAATGGAATTAGTATTTAATGTTATTGCTATTGTTGGATTGATGTTTACCATGTTTTCTTTTTTTTTTTTTTTGTCTTCTCTTTTTCTGTATGGTTTTTTATTAGGGAGTAGTTGTTATTTGAATGTATTTTTAGTGGTCCATTTCAATTATTCTACTACACTTTTTGATTATAAAATTTGACATTATTTTGTAGTTGTTTGCTCTAGGGATTATAATATATATCCTAAATTTATCACAGTATACCTAGAGTTAAGATTGTACTTCTTCATGTAAGCTGTAAGCTTTAAGAAATGTGTAATGCTATGGTTATATTTATCCACATAGAGTGTTGTAACTATGTGGGTGAATATATAATATATATTTAAATTAAGGTGAGAAAAATATAATGTTTTATATTTACTGCATAGTTTTTATTCTTTTCATCTAGTGGTACTCCTCTTTAGCCTGAATAATTTATTTTTCTCTTTGCATCTTTGCAAGTAAGAAATTCTTTTTGCTTTTATATTTCTGGAATGTCATGATTTCACTCTCATTTTTGAAGAAGATCTTTGCTGGACATAGAATTTTAGGTGGCAATTTATGTATTTCTTTTAGCACTGTAAGGATATTCATTGTCTTCTGGATTCCTCTTTTTCTGAAGGTAGGTCAGCTGCCATTCATGTCATTCCTCTGTATGTAGTGTGTCTTTGTTTTTTCTGGCTGCTTGCAGTTTGACTGTGATATGCTTGAGTATGTTTTTCTTCATTGATCTTCAAATTTAAGTTTTAGTTTTCAATATATTTGAAGCATTTTCCACTCTTATTATATATTTGAAACATCTTCCAGCCTTATTTCCTCAAATATTTTTTCTACCTCATTCTCTCTCTTCTCCTTCTGTGACTTCGACTGTTCTTTGTTAGGCTGCTCTATTGTCCCACATGTCAATGAGGCTCCATTCTTTTTCTTTGTTCTTCAGATTAGATAGTTTTTACTGATCTGTGTCTTCCATCTCCAATCCTCTTCTAATCCCATCCACTGAAGTTTAAATTTTCATATATCGTACCATTGATGTCTAAAATCTCCATTTTTATAGTTTTTATTTTTCTGTTGAAATTCCCCATCTTTTCATTCTATATTTTATTTTGTTTCTGAACATAATTATAATAAAATAGCTGATCTATATCTTGATGTATTTGTATTTTTCAGTTGGTTCCTGATGATTGACATCTGACTGTGGATCATATTTTTTTCTGTTTCGCTTGTTTAAGAATTTTGTTTATAAATAAAATATTGTTTATAAAACATTCTGGAGACAAAGTTCTGCTGTCTTTCTCTAAAGAATGTTTATAATTTTTCTATCACGAGTAATCTGGCTCAACTCAAACTCTCGATACCATCTCCCTTACAGTTGGTAGTAGCTAAAATCTGTCTTTAAGACTTTTTTAAGCTTAAAAAGAGTTGCATTCAAACTTTTACTTTCTGCTGAACACCTGGAAGGCTTAAGTATTTCTAGATCAGGGATCAGTTAAGAGTTTGGACAGATTTTAAATGCGGATTTTTGAACTTCCCCACACTGTGCTGTTTTCTCCTGGGGTTTTTTCCCAGGAGATACTTCTGGATACTCTGACATTCCTGAATCCATGCCTGAAAGACAGATTTCTGCTGAAGGTCCAGACATTCCACCTTGTGTGGAGGTGGACCCTTCCCAGGTGAAAAGTTGCATAAATTCTAACCTACAGAGTTAGAGTTGACTCTCTTCCAGGTTCTTTCTGCTCTGACTACTTATTTTCTCTGTTTTGTTCAGAGTTTGTAATTTTATCTGTAGTATGTTGTGTTAGTCCATTACAAGCTGCTCTGCCATTACTAGAAGAACTTAACTTTTAAGGAAATAAAACTTGTTATTAATTCTAGAAATAGAGTTTCCTTGTAGAAAAGTTGGACAATTTAGGAAAAAAAAGGAAAAGAATTTGTAATCCAATGACCCAGAAATAACCATTATTAACATCTTGAAATACATTATACATTATTACAACATTTTTTTCTCCCATCTTGTAATACCTGTACGCTGATACACACAAAGTTGGCATATATATATTGTTTTGTATTTCAGTTTTTTTCATTTGTCATATCATAAACATCTCAATTTAATTGGGTATATTTTGGAACAAAAGTTTTGAAAATGAAATAATATGCTCTCATTTGGATATACATAATTTATCTAAATATTATTGTTAACTACTTAGATTGATGCCAGTTTTCATTGTGTTAAATAAGGCTGTGAAACACTCCCTATATATTAATCTTTTGTTGTATGTCAGATTATTTCATTAGGATTGATTTCCATAAATAAGGGCATTACATCAAAGCATTAAGATGTAAAGATTCCTGCTAATTCTGATTGTTTATCAGAAAGCTTTCTCTTTTTTTCTTTTTTTTTTTGTTGTTGTTTTTGTTAACCAGTTTACACTTAAATTGCTTGTGTATGAGTTATGCCTCACCACAGCTTCTATATGTACATGTGCTATTGTAAAATATTTCCAATTTCATTTGGGGAAAGGGATAGCTCACTGCAGGTTTAACCTGCATTACCAGTGAGGTTGAACTAAATATGTTTACTGGCCACCCATAATTATTTTCTGAACTATTTATGTGCTTTACCAACTTTTCTAGTTGAGACCCCTCCTTAGTGACTTCTAAGAACTCTTTATGTCTTATTTACTGACACGTACAACATAACAGACATTGGATGATAGAAACTGTGGTAAACGAAATCACATATAGCTTCTGCCTTCTGAATCTTATAATCTTTTAATCTTTTGCCTGTACTCATTAACTTTTGTTAAAAATATTTTTTATCAAAATAGCCTGTAAATCAAGTAACATGGAAGTACTGTTTTCCTCAGCACTCCTTGCTCAGGGGCACATTCTTTTGGTGCTTATTCCCATGATTGAAGAAGTCATTCTTATTCTTCTCTTTTTTAAGACTGAGAAACACTAGATAAGATCTAAGCACCTCTAAAATGAAAAGTTCAGATGTAGATCAATTGTACTAATGCTTTCTTTACCCCTCATCACTGTTACAGATTTATACAATTTTTAGTCTTTCTCTTAGTTACTTTTGTAACTTAAAATAAGAGACTAAAGCCTATTTTTTGTTACATGAAATTTTAGAAATATCTTCCTATTTTGCAATTGGAGGAATTACTCTTTCTTCTTTCTTCATTTATATCTCATACCAACATAAAATGAATTATACCTTCTCTGCACTCAAATGTTTAAAATTGTGCCATGTTTTCTTTGCTTTTTGTGGAAAAAAACTATACACTAAACAGCTTTCTGATTCTTAATTACAACTGTAAAGTATTCTATTGAAAGGATATATTATAATGAATGCCCTATACATAAACATTTACATTGTTTACAGTCTTTTGCTCTTATAAGGTTGAAATATTATCAGTTTTGGATAAAAGTGATGGAATATTGGTAATATATATAACAACCTAATATAAAATTGCTGTTTTTATATTTCCAGATATTTAATTTTGATAAATATTGCCAAAATTTTCTACATAAACCTAGTACATTTGTGTTACTATGAGCAGTTTATGAAGGAATCCGTTTTTTCTTAGATTTGCTAATATTTGCTTGTTCAACTTTGGAGTTTTGCCAATTTGAAAGATGAAAAAATAGGATCTACTATTAGTTATGATTTACATTTCTATTACTATGAGTGATGTTGAGTATCCTTTCATACTTTATAGACCATTTTAACTTCTGTTTGGTGGGTGAGCTGTATTCATATCCTTGAATACTTTTTCTATTAGATTTCTGGATTTTTTTCTTGTTAATTTTTTATGAGGTTTGTAGTTATTAAAAAATTCTAATCTCATATCTGATAGGAGTTGCAAATATTTTCCCAGCTTGTTAATCATCTTTCAATGTTTGACATTTGCTTTTTAATTTACTCCTTAAATTTTTTTTAACCACAGAACTTTTTGATTTCCATATATCTAAAATTTTCTATCTTTTCCTTCATAGCTCTACATTTTAAATAACAGTTAGGTGGTCTTCTTTCTTCAAGATCATGAAATAATGACTCTAGATTTTTTTTCTAATACTTCTGTAGTATTACATTAACACTGAAATCTTTGATCTTGGTTTATTGTGGTATGAAGTGTGGTTTCAAGTTTGTGTGTTTCCAGATGGCCACCCAGTTTTGTCAACATAATTTTTAAACATATATATCCTTATGTACTGATTTGATAATTACGTTATATAAATATATTTCGGTTTATTTCTCGACTTTTCATTCTTTTCCATTGGTCTGTCCATTCATGTAACAGTAAGATCGTTTTTACTATCAAAATGTGTATTTTAATATCTGGCAATGCCAGTGACTCTTATATCTCTTATTTTTTAAAAAAGATTTTCTGACTATTCTTGCTTTTTAGGTGGTCCATATAAACTTTGAGTTGTATTATGTGGTCACAAGTGGAAAGAAACCTTTTGGTATTTTCACTGGGTTCACGTTGAACTTCAATTGACTTATTTAAGATATTGAGTCTTAAATAAATAGTAATTTTACTTCTAGTTGTTTAATTTCACTTCCATATCCATCATGAGAATTTGAGCTATTTTCAAAACTATCGTCTTGAATCTTCCTTAAGTATATTTACTGGAGTTAAAATTTTTATTGTAATGCTATCTTCTATTTTATCTTCCTTTTTAATTATATCTTATTTAGTTCTTTAAATTAATTTTGTACTTTATTATCTATCTCACTACTTTTACTCACTGTGTGGGATTTCATCTTTCTACAAAGATGATAGGATTGATTGTGTATTGGAAGGGTTGGGGAAGGAGAAAAATTCTTGAGTAAAATTAATTTTCTTGTTAAAAGCATTGGCAAAATCTCCAGTGGAATGTTAAATAGTTGTGATGAAAGAGTGATATGTGTATTTAGTAAATTATCCACTGGATTTTGTTAAATGTCTTTTTTTTTTTTTTTTTTTTTTTGTATCTAGAGAGAGATGATCGTGAGAATTTTCCCCTCAGGAACATTTCTCTGATCTATTAATATAATTAACTTTAGATGCCTGATACCAAGTTTATTCATATATTTTTAGAATAAACTCCAGTCAGTTGTTACCTTTTAAGTTGATGTTGACTTTGGCTTGATATAATCAGGATTTTTTTTAATGTTAATATTTGTAAGTGAGGTTAATCTATAGTTGTCTTTTTAAATGAAATATTTGTTGGCTTTTATTATCAATATTATATTCATTTTATAAAACAATTGGGATGTTTTCTTTCTTTCTGAGTCCTGAACCCAGTTATACAGCACTGGAATTATTTACTGTCTAATTTCTATTGAAACTACCCAGTGAGATCTCCCAGCTTGGTGCTTTGTTACTGTTAGCTCTTAATTTCTTCTGTGCTAACGAAAGTATACCATACTAAGTTTCACTGAATCGTGTTTTCCTAGAAAACTATTCATTTTATATAGGTCTTTACAGTAAGTTGCCTAGAGTCATCTGAAGTGGTCTTGTAATTTTAAATGTTTCTGTTCTTACGATTACTTTCTCTTGCTCTTTTATTTTTTCTCTTGAATAAATTAGCTAGTGACAAATCTATGGATCATTTTCAAAAACACCATTCATTCAGTGATTCATTTTTGCTATGTCATCAATTTATGAATGTATCCTAATTTCTTCATTTGTCTTTTTTTTTTTTTTTGGCGTGTTTGTATTATTATTTTTTTTATTTTCTGACTCTGAGCCAGATGCTTACTGCATTTATTTTCATTTCTTGTTTAAAAATGTTTCCTGTAGGACTTGCTTTAGTTATATTTTGTAAGTTCTGATATATACTGCTTTTATTGCAGTTGTTTCTGTAACTTCAGTTGGTATTTTTCTCCTGACTTTTAAAAGGTTTGCTTTTTAAAATATATATATATTTGTTAGTTTTTGTTTGTTTGTGGTTTCCTTTTCCTTTCTGGCTTAATGTATTGTCAATTTTCTTCTTTTCTATGGACACTTGAAAAGAAGTGTTTTCTACGATTTGAAAGCATAAAGTTTGGTATATAAAAATCATCTGCTTGATTATAACATGCGTTGTTTAAATCTTTTATATGTGTGTGTATATATATATATTTGTCTTCTTGATCTGTCTTAATTAGAGAAGTAAAGTGTTCTTTTAAAAAGGTATTTCTAATTCTCACAGTATCAACTGTAACTGCTCTTTGATGAAATTTGCTACTGATATTTGGTGTTTGATAATAAAATTTTTATGATTTCATTATTATTTGCCTCCCTTGGCATTTTGAAGTGCCCTTATTTGTCTCCATTAATGCTTTTGAACCCTGAATACTGCTTCGTCTGATACTAAGTTTGCAGTCTCTGCTTTCTTTTTGGTTGTATGTTCTGGTCTACTTTTGCCCATATTTGCATTTTTAAACTTTCTAAATAATTTTGTTTTACACATGTTTCCTGTAATAAGCATAGACTTGTCTTTAGCTTTGTGATAAAGAGAAAGATTTTTAATATTTATCTGTGAGGTAAGCTCCCTTATATTGGTCAAGATGATATTCATATTTTATTTCTGTTATAATGTTTTGTTATGTTTTCTGTTTAACATATAGGCACACCTCATTTGATTTCACTTCACAGATATTGCATGCTTTACAAGTTGAAGGTCTGCAGCAATCCTGCATGAAGCAAGTCTGTTGGCAACATTTTCCAATAATGTGTGCCCACTTTGTGTCTCTGTATCACATTCTGGTAATTCTCACAATATTTCAAACTTTTTTATTCTTACTAGATCTGTTATGGTGATCTGTGATCAGTGATCTTTGATGTTACTAATGTATTTGTTCAGAGGGCCGTGAACTGTGCCCATATAAGATGGCAAGCTTCATCAATAAATGTTTATGTTCTGATTGCTCCATTGACCAGCTGTTCCTGTCTCTCTCTCCTCAAACCTCACAATTCCCTGAGACACAACAATGTTGAAATTAGGCCAGTTGATAAACCTACAGTGGCCTCTAGGTGTTCAAGTGGAAAGAAGAGTCACATGTCTCTCATTTTAAATCAAAAGCTGGGAATAAACAAGCTTCGTGAAGAAAGCATGTTGAAAGCTGAAATGGGCGGAAAGCTAGGTCTCTTGCGCCAGTTAGCCAAGTTGTGACTGCAAAAGAAAAGTTCCTGAAGGAAATTAAAAGTGTTACTCCAGTAAAAATACAAATGATAAGAAAGCTAAACAGCCTGATTGCTGATATGAATAAAATTTTAGTTACCTGGATAGAAGATAAAACCAGCCACAACATTCCCTTAAGCCACAGCCTAATCCAGAGCAAGACCCCAACTCTCTTCAATTCTGTGAAGGCCAGAGAGAGGAGGAGACTGTAGAGGAAGAGTTTGAAGCTTCCAGAGGTTGGTTCATGCATTTTGAAAAAAGAAGCCATCTCCATAACATGAAAGTAGAAGGTAGAGCAGCAAGTGCTCATGGAGAAGCTGCAACAAATTATTCAGAGGGTCTAGCTAAGATCATTGATGGAGGTGAACAGCAGGTTTTCAATGTAGACAAAATGCCTTATATTGGAAGAAAATGTCATCTAGGCTGTCATAGGCAGAAAGAATAAGTTAATGCCTGGCTTCAGAGCTTCAAAGGACAGGATGGCTTTTAAACAGGCACTAATGTGGCTGATGACTTTAAGTTAACGCAGTGTTCATTTACCTTTTTGAAAATCTTAGGGCCCTTGAGAATGATACTAAATCTACTCTACCTGTGTTCTATGAATGGAACAACAAAGCCTAGATGATAGCACATCTGTTTATAGCATAGTTTACTGAATATTTTGAGTAAACTATTTCAGTAAACATTGATGAGACCTATTGCTAAGAAAAAAAATCCTTTCAAAATATTACTGTTCAATGACAAAACACCTGGTCACCCAAGAGCTCTGATGGAGATACACAAGGAGATTAATGTTGTTTTCATATCTGCTAACGCAACATCCATTTTTTAGTTCATGGATTGAGTAGTAATTTTGATTTTCAAGTCTTATTATTTAAAACATTCATTTTAGAAGGCCAAAGCTGCCATAAATAGTAATTTCTCTAGTGGATCTGGGCAAAATAAATTGAAAACCTTCCCGAAAGGATTCACCATTCTAGATACTGTCAAGAACATTCATGATTCATGGGAGGAGGTCAAAATATCCACATTTGTAGTTGATTCCAAACTTCATAGATGACTTTGAAGAATCCAGGAGCTCAGTGAAGAAAGTAACTGCGGATGTGGTGAAAATAGCAAGAGAACTAGAATTAGAAATGGACTCTGAAGATGTGAATTAATTACTATAATCTCATAATAAACCTTGAATGGATAAGGAATTGCTTCTTATGAATGAGCAAAGAAAGTGGTTTCTTGAGATGGAATCTACTCCTGGTGAAGATGTTGTGAACATTGTCGAAATGACGGCAAAAGATTTAGACTATTATATAAACTTAGTTGATAAAGCAGTAACAAGTTTTGAGAGGATTGACTCCAGTTTCGAATGAAGTTCTACTGTGGATAAACTGCTCTCAAACAGCACTACATGCTACAGAGAAATCTTTTGTGAAAGGAAGAGGCAATTGATGCAGCAAACTTCACGGTGGTCTTATTTTTAAAATTACCACCACCCTGATCAGTCAGCAGCCATGAACACAGAGGCAAGACTCTCTACCCCAAAAAGATTATAATTGCTGAAGGGCTCAGATGATTCTAAGAATTTTTTTGGGCAAGAAAGTATTTTTAAATTAAGGTATGTACATTGTTTAGACATGATGCTATTGTACACTAAGGTAACAAGATAGTATAATCACAGCTTTGAAATATACTGTGAAACCAAAAAAATCTGTGTAACTCACTTTATTGTGATATTCACTTTATTGCTGTAGTCTGGAATGGAACCAGTAGTATTCCCTAGATATGCCTGTACATGTGTTTATGTACAACTGTAGATATATTTAAACATTTGTACTATTTTATCTCTTCTTTCTTGAAAAGTTAGCCTTTTTGATATATGGAAAAGTGATACTTATTTTCATTACTACCTTTATAATACCCTTTATATTGAAATCCTTTTTTGATGCCTTTTATGTCTGTCTGTCTATCTGTCCATGTATCACCTGTCTCTTTATCATTATCATTATCATCATCATCATCATCACCAGCACCAGTATCTTATCCTTTTCTCTTATGAGCAATAATAAAATTAGCTTATGTATTAGTCAGGGTTCTCTAGAGGGACAGAACTAATACGATATATATATGTATGTATGAAAGGGAGGTTATTAAGGGGAATTGACTCATGCAGTCACAAGGCGAAGTCCCTCGACAGGCCATCTGCAAGCTGAGGAGCAAGGAAGCCAGTAGTGGCTCAGCATCCCAAAACCTCAAAAATAGGGATGCCAACAGTGAAGTCTTCAGTCTGTGGCCAAAGGCCCAGGAATCTCTGGCAAATCACTGGTGTAAGTCCAAGACTCCAAAAGCCAGAGAGCCTGGAGTCTGGTATTTGGGGGCAGGAAAATCCAGCATGGGAGAAAGATTAAGGCTGTAGGACTTAGAAAGTCAGCTAATTCCACCTTCTACCTGATTTTTCTAGCCACTCTGGCAGCCAGTTGGATGGTGCCCACCCAGATTGAAGGTGACTCTGCCTCTCACAGTCCGCTGACTCAAATGTTAATCTCCTCTGGCAACACACTCATAGACACAGCCAGAAACAATACTTTGCATCCTTCCATCCAGTCAAGCTGACACTTAATATTAACCATCACAGCTTACATCCTATTTCTTCTCCTTTCCCTTCCATTTCCTAATGACTCAGCTTTATGTTTATGTTTTTTGTTTACATTGATTATTTTGTGGTGAAGTCTGGGATTTTAGTGTAATAATCACCCAAATAGTATACATTGTACCCAATAGGTCATTTTTCATCCCTCAGCCCCCTCTGCCCCTCCCTGCTTCTGAGTCCCCAGTGTCTACTATACCACTGTTTGCCTTTGCATACTCATTGCTTAGCTCCCATAAGTGAGAACATGTGGTATTTGGTTTTCTGGTCCTGAGTTACTTCTCTTAGGCCATTGGCTTCCAGTCCTACCCAAGTTGCTGCCAAAGACATTATTTCATTCTTTTTATGGCTGAATACATACATACATAGATAGCACTATCTTTCTTGACTTTTCCATATGCTTATGCTTCTAGACCTTGCCTCATCATCCTTATTTGTTTCCTTTATATCCCTGGTGTTGCATATGACACAACCTCTAACTTTACTCCACCTTCTATATTATGTCCCTCCTTTCCTCCAATGTCTTGTGGTTGTATTACTTTTCACTGTCACAGCACAGAACATTTAGCTCCTATTCTGTCTTCTTTATCCTCACCTTTATTTGTGTCTTAGATCTGCTGCTAAATATATTTTTGTCTCAGATGTACAAGTAAACATATTCAGTGCCTAGAGCTGATCCTTTTGCTAGATATTCTCTAATTATTTATGCATTGGCTAAAACTAATTCTTTATTAGTTCTCTAAAGAAAAGTCCACATGAAAAAATTGCTACCTGAACTGCTTCATATTTAAAACAAAGTACTGTAACCTTTATAGTTGAAGGGCATCTTGTCTGGATAGAAAATCTTTGGCTCATTTTCTCCTCAGAATATACTGTAAATGTTCCTGAACTGGATTCTGTCTTCTGTTTTTGTCAAGGTGTTTGAGACCAACTTAATGCTCTTTCTCTTAGAAGCAGGTTGGCAGTCAATCTGATACTTTTGCGTATGAAAAGGAATAATATTAGTAATTAGCTTGAGGAAGAAGTCTAAACCAAGATAACGCCAGGTTAACTGGGGCATTTTGTTTTTTATTTGCCCAGAGAACCAAAGCTTCTTCATTCAAAAGTCCAATAATTTTCTAGGATATGTATTTTTCTCAAAAGAAGGCATAGAAATGGCCCACAAACATATGACAAAGTGCTCAACATCTCTAATCATCAGGAAAATGCAAATTAAAACCACAGTGTGGTATCTCCTTACCCCAGCCAGTATGGCCATTATTAAAAAATTTTTAAAAAGATGTTGGTACAAGTGTGGTGAAAAGGGAACATTTATACAGTGCTGGGGGGAATGTTAATTAGTACAACCTCTATGGAAAAGTGTATGGAGAGTTCTCAAGAACTAAAAGTAGATCTACCATTCAATTCAGCATTGTGTATCTACCCAAAGGAAAATAATTATGTTATAACAAAGACACCTGCATATGTAAGTTTACTACAGCACAATTTATAATTGAAAGATATGGAATCAACCTAAGTGCCCATCAACTGATGAGTGGATAAAGAAAATGTGGTATATATACACCATGGAATATTACTCAGCTATAAAAAGAATGAAATCATATATCATTGGCAGCAACTTGGGAAGAACTGGAAGCCATTGGCCTAAGTGAAGTAACTCAGGATCAGAAAACCAAATACCACATGTTCTTACTTATGGGAGCTAAGCAATGAGTATGCAAAGGCAAACAGAGTGGTATAGTAGACATTGGAGACTCAGAAGCAGGGAGGGGCAGAGGGGACTGAGGGATGAAAAATGACCTATTGGGTACAATGTACACTATTTGGGTGATGATTACACTAAAATCCCAGACTTCACCACAAAACAATTCATCTATATAAACAAACAACATTCTGCTATTGAAATTTTTTAAAAATCTAAAAAAATGAAAAAAATTATTTTAGAATCCTTCTTGGTGGTAACTATAAATTTTCCCAGAGGAAACCCTTTCATTATGTGGATTCAAATCTTCTTTTAACTTCAGTAAGAGTTTTATTAATTATTACTTTAAATTTTTTTTTATTCTCTGGGGAATCCTCTCTCTCTCTCTCTCTCTCTCTCTCTCTGTTTTTTTTTTCTCTCTCTCTGTCTCTCTGTCTCTCTCTCTATATATATATATATATGTATCTTTTGTATCTCTTTGTTATCCCTTTTGTCCCTTTTCATACCTTACTTTATTTGAGTTTCTCATTTCCTTCCTTATATGGCTTATTCCACTTTCCACAGTTTCTGTGTTTCTATTCTTTCAAAATTTGGTTATTCCTAAAATATTTTTCTCTTTTTGTATTTTTTATTTCTTTCCCTAAGTTTCTCAATTCCTCTATTGTCTGATCAGCTCTTCTCATAATTCTTTAGTTTCTGTTTGTGTTTCTTCCTTCATATTGCTATTGTATTATATTCACTTTAGTTCCTTAAAGATATTAAGTTGTAATTTTTATCTATGTTGTGGCAACCTTTTTTCAGGCATGTTTTTATTATCCTTCCAGACATACTGTCTCCACTTTTTTACATTTTGTGTATGGAGACAAAATATATTCTGTTCTATTAATTATATCCTAGATTTTATTGAACTATGGGAGAAGAATGGACATTGGACAGGGTGGCTTTTTATCCTCACAGCTCAAAGGCTCCTCCTCACTGCTACAGTGAAAAATTCAAATACAGAAACTCTGCACAGCCACTCTTTCTCCACTGTCAGACCCTCCAATAGTTGAGGCCTGGGCTTCTCAGGTGTCTTTCTTTTGTCTTTTAGAAATTATATTTTGCAGATGATTTCGGAGCACTACATCTTCTGAGCCCCTGCCACTTTCTTTTTGTTGCCCTCTGCCACTTTCTGCCAGCCCCAGTAACATCGTCCTGGACAAACTAGACCTTGAAGCATGTTTCTTCCCAGGTTTGCATCTTTCCTGTCTGGAAATCCACTGTTTTTCTCTGAAGTACCTTAAAAAATTTTTAGAGAATAAATGGGAATATTAAACAATTAGCTATCACCAAATTCATACAGAGAACAGACCCTCTCTGGATATTTGCTCAATATATTTTTTTTTTTTTTTTGAGATGAACTTTCACTCTTGTCACCCAGGCTGTGGTGCAGTGGCACGATCTTGGCTTACTGCAACCTCCACCTCCCAGGTTCAAGTGATTCTCCTGCCTTAGCCTCCCTAGTAGCCGAGTGCCACCATGCCTGGCTAATTTTGTTCGTATTTTTAGTAGAGAAGGGGTTTCACCATGTTGGACAGGCTGGTCTCGAACTCCTGACCTCAGGTGACCGCCCACCTCGGCCTCCCAAAGTGTTGAGATTACAGGTGTGAGCCACCGTTCCCAGCTCCAACATTTAAGTTTTTATTAAAGGTTCCCCTACTCTGTATTATTTATCTTTCAAATACCCTCCTTCTGCTCGCTCTCTCTCGCATCTTCTATTGAGTTCCTTTTTTTGTTCATGGAGACTTCCAGCCATGGATTTTTACATCCTTCTACTGCAAAATGTATGGGTTGACTCCTTGGACTTCACTGGCTCTGTTTTGATGGACATTCAGTCAGAACATGAGTCCTTCAGCTCTGGGCAATTCTTTTCTGTTATGATTGTAGTATCCACCCTTGATTGTCCTCAACCTTATTTTTCTGTCTCTCTTTAATTATACAGTAACATCTGTAGCCTCTCAGACTTTTTATTCCCTCCTTCAGTGTTCCTTGTTCATAACTTTGTTTTTGTTTTGTGACACTTTTTCTGATCATTCCAAACACACTTGTAGTTTTCAAAGTTCGTGTCTGTTTTCTGAACTTTTCCTAAGGCCATTGAAATGTTTGTCTATTTTGCTTTCTTTTATATGCTGCTGGTTCTTTTCACCTACCTGGCATTTTCTATTTCTTTATCCATACTTAAGAAAGATGTGGCTTTTCTATGCTGCTGTAAAACACTTTTCTAGACATTTTCTCTAAGGAGCTCTGTGTATGGCCGCTTTGCCAGGTAGAGTTACAGGATCCAGCGGGTGGCTGCAGACCCCATTCCCCAACTCAATGCCAGCATCAATAGCATTTTGGTTTTTAGCAGGAGAGGGGAGATGAAGCGGAGAGGACACTTGCCACAGGAATCCTTTGCCCCCAACATTGGTTATAATTCCTTTAGAAAATAGCCTTTAGAGTTTTACCTGGGAAGAAAAGGCTGGCTGTGTGTACTCTGCATTTGACTTTTTTGGGGTAGAGAGTAAATTAGGGGTCCTATTCTAGTTGCCTCATATATAACTCCGCAGTGACTTCCCTGTACCTGTAATTCACAATATATACTTACCCATGTCATTTCTTAGATGTGTGCTCAATAATTCCATGTCTCAGGAGTACTTGAAATGTATGCGTATTAAGAGAATTGCTACAAACCCTCTGAGCCCTATGGCCAATTTATGAATAGGGTCTGTTCATTTTATATTGATCTCCCTTCAACCTTCTGAGCAGTTCAATGTCTTTTCCTTTATCACACTTTCACCATCTTTCTCTCTCTTTTTTTTTTTTAAGGAGAAGAGACTCTCCTTTTCCCCAAAACCAAGAATCATGTTTCTTCTCCTTTTCTAAGGTCTTGTATTTTGGCTTATTCTCTCATATTCTGGCAGACTGCCTCTACATGGAAGTTACCTAAATGGCCCCATTTGAGCAATCTTCCAGTTGACTTTGGGCTTCATAGAAGGCTGAATTAAGTAACAAGAAAGCTTTGATGAGAATAGACAGTGAGGGCATCACAGGATGAGCAAATAGGTCCTGGAGGAGTCCATGGGTCATTCATTGACAAATAATCCTTACTATAAGCATAAGACACTTAGGGAATCAAAATATCTAGAATTACAAAATAATAAAAAAGTATGGGCCGGGCGCGGTGGCTCACGCCTGTAATCCCAGCACTTTGGGAGGCCGAGACGGGTGGATCACGAGGTCAGGAGATAGAGACCATCCTGGCTAACACAGTGAAACCCCGTCTCTACTAAAAAAATACAAAAAACTAGCCGGGCGAGGTGGCGGGCGCCTGTAGTCCCAGCTACTTGGGAGGCTGAGGCAGGAGAATGGCATAAACCCCGGAGGCGGAGCTTGCAGTGAGCTGAGATCTGGCCACTGCACTCCAGCCTGGGCGACAGAGCGAGACTCCATCTCAAAAAAAAAAAAAAAAAAAAAGTATGTCTACTAAATAAAAATAACCAAATAGGACAACTTACTTTGTATTTGCCTAGAGTCCTATGCTTGCTTATTTCACATATGTACACTATGACATTTTTAAAAGCCTGACATCTTCTGAATGAGTCCTTGGTTCTTATTTCTCTCCTATTCTCTGGTCCCTTTGTAACACTTCCTTTGTAACACTTCCTTTGTAGCACTCGATGTTCCAGTGCTGATTTTCTATTTGGCTTTTTTTGGTTATAGGTCAGTCCTGTAATTTCTTCCATTTGTTCCCCTCCTCCCCCAAAAGCGACCCATTTGAACTTGTGATAGCTGTTCCAGTGTATTCCAGATGCAGGCGTCTTCCTGTCTTCCGTCTGAATACTGTCTGCACACTCAAAGGTCAGACACCCCATTATTGAGCAAAAGTATAAAGTCCCAAATCCAGAGCACAGAATCCATTAATTCTTAACAATCAGTTCTAGCCGTTAGCTAATAGAACAAACTGCACATCAATAACAGTACTCTGAACAGGATCACACACTTGGCCCATGCAGAGGGTTGTAATTTGCCGTATAAAACATTGAGCTCAGGAAAGGATGCCTGGAGAACACAAGATACTGAACAAATTGTGAGGTTTTAATTTAAAAACTTAAATGGACAGAGGCGTAGCATCACTGGTAAGTGGCACTGAGAATTTCAGGTGATGCTGCCTGTGGCTGCCTCTAGTGAGAATTATTTGTTAAAATGACTTGTACTGGTGTCAGACAACCAGAGGGTTCCTCTCACCTGTCAATTTATCTAATAAAGGAAGAGACAAACCTGCACTAGATTTCTGTATTGACTTTTCAAGAACTACTGCAGCCCTCCAGGTGCCATCCTATAAAAACATCAGAAAACATGGTAGAGAGCTTCTTCCCTATGGGTGTTTTTAATCCATTCACACCAATATCAACCAAGTAAATAGAGCAAAGCTTCAGTCATAAAGCATGCTTTTGACTGTAATAGTCTAAAATTTAACTTTATTATGTGTCTTTATATGGTTTTGTGTGGAAAGTTGGAGAAGGTTGCCATGACTGATAAAAATCTTGTCTCTCTGTTTGATTTATACTGATTCTTTCCATAACAATTATATGATTTTTAAAAATTAAACTACCCTTCCTTGCCAAGAAAATGGCAATCTTTTTTAGTTCATCATATAATTTGTCTCTAAAATGCCTGTCTTCATAATATGCCGATCATTACAGTGATGCATATTTGATGAAAACGGGTAATAAATAACATTCAAAGCCTATTTCTAAGCATTGATTGATGTACATATTGTTTTGTCTCCTGTGTTTAATGGCCACGTCTTCCTTTTTTTTCTAGTTTTTCAGCAGCACCCGCTGAGGAGTAAATGAGAACTGACCTGTTTTGAAATCTTCCAGAAATGAAATTCTCATCCTGTTACATTTGTAGCTGGGGAGGGGATTTGGCACATGTTGCCATTCGTTTGCAAATACAAAGTCACCCACTCGAAAGCCTATTCACAATGAGGAAGGCGCAGTCTATCAAACAAGATCAAGGGTACTTTTTATAGACTCACAAACATCTCTCTTTATGTACATACATAAAGAGGCTGATAAGAATAGATTTTTTTCTCACTGGAAAAAGTCCCTTAAGTATAAATACCCAGTTCTATGAAATTTATTGATCATAAAGGGGAAATGCTGTAGCAAAAGTGCCACTAAGCGACTCGCGCTGTATTTATACATAGCATGTATATGGCTTGGTACTATTGAGAAACTCTCTTGTGCATTTTTTCTGGAAAAATCAGTTCAGACAAATTCGTAATGAGAACTTTATTCCATTCTTATATCACTTGCAGATAACCACTTGACAGTGTGCTCAGATATTAAATTCTTGGGGAAAGGAAAAGGTTTTGCCTGAGGTCTCGGAATGCCTATGCTATTGTAAGCCTGCGTGAAATCCTGGCCACAAGCCCCCGCTCACATCCAGGTTGTGTACCTGCTGGGTCAGAGTCACAGGTCAGTGATCACTCTAACCACCACTCAGATTCTAGGTCAGCAAAGTGGAAAACCTATCATTCCTTTCAGCCTTCTGAATCAGTTTGCATTTTTCCCTTTCTTTCTAACACCAACTTTCTACTTTTCTCCTTATAGGAGTAGTCTGTGGGTCCAAGCATTGTGCATTTGTTCAGTTCACTTGTTTCTTCCTTTGCTGCTGACTTACTTTTGAAATGTAATATATATCAAATAAGGGAGCATTTGCATCCACGTCCAGGAAAGATGAAAAAGATTGGGGTGGGAAGAGTTAAAGCTCACGGAGAAAGATAACTATGTTATTTATTTATTTATTTATTTATTATTTATTTTGAGAGAGAGATGGGGTCTTGCTCTGTCGCTCAGGCTGAAGTGGGTGGTGCAATCATAGGTCACTGCAACCTCAAACTCCTAGTCTCAAGCAATACCCCTGTCTCAGCCTCCTGAGAAGCTGAGACTACAGGTGTGTACCACCACACTAGGCTAAACTACATAAAAATTAAATATGAGAAATAGTTACCTATGCAAAGGATTTGCATAGGCCGCCTCAACATTGTTTCAATTCTAAAGTACTCTAAAGCTGCCAAGAAATTCCTACTTTAGTTGATTGGCAACAATGCTCTTTTTGTTTCTTTTTGTAAAGATGTTCACATTCTTAATTCTTGTTTAACCTCTGAATTAGATAAAGAACATAGGTTGGTCAATATAAAAATATGTATTATTATTCTGGGATCCTTCCATAAAATTGTTTCTAAATATGAGTTAATCACACTCTGCTCTCTGACTGCTCACTGTTTCCCTATTTTGCTACTTTTACTTCTTTGTCATTTAAATCTCTAGAGATGGCATAGATTCCAAGGACAATTTTTTCCTCCCAGCCATCTGAATATGATGATTTAAAATGGTAAAATTTACTCTTCATTTGTAGATATGCATTTATTTGCAACATCTTCTCAACCAGTTTCCATCATTCAACTAATCCCTACACCGATCAGACTAATAATTACATATTTACTGTGAATACATGTCCAGTACTATACTTGGTGCTATAGTGAATTAGAAAAGTATAACAGTGCCCTGGTTTTTGATGACTCTTTACCGTAATCAGCTCTTACCTGGCCAATGAGCTGACTCTGCAAATCCTGCCTATCATATTGGAAATTCACCACTATTAGAGCTGTTCACATTCTTAAAGTATGCACTATGAGAAATAAGAAAGTGACTGAAAAACTGAGCATTTGGGCTCAATCGCTGTTTAAGTTTCAAGGTTTTAATATGTTCAAAATATCCCCATTATAATTGAATTTATGTTTGTTATTCATCAATATGTGCTTATAAATGATAGCAAACATGCAGGCTGCACATTTGTTGAAATAAATGTTTTTTAGCTTAAGTAATGTAAAGTTTTAAAAATTTAGTTTAATTACTATAAAAGAAGAAACAGAGATTCTGGAAAAGTTGGATATCTTTTAAGTTAGAAGTTAGAAAAACATTTTTTAAAAAATAACTTGAAGATTGAATTACTAAGGTTTCAAGATTTCAAGTTGGTTATCTCCAATGCCTTAGAAACACCCGCATTTTCACAGAAAGAATTTGACAATCCAACCTAAATCAATATCATATATAATTATTCTTTCTATTATATAAGATGCTATTATATTAGACTACTGCTCCATTACTGTTATATTAGAACTGCTGCCTAGATAATAATTATACCTGCTTAAGTCTATAACATAGTAAAATATAATTTTATATAACAGATTCTCACAAGGTGGTCCGTTAAAGTTGTCTTACAGAGTTATACAATAAAATTAAAACATGAAAGAAATAATCTGTCTTGCTGTCAATCTCAAATACTAATTTGAGTGGGTGTTTTTATTTTAAGAATGCTTTTTGGTTCTTTTACATATTATTCACCTTTATCATTTTCACTGAGATCTTGAAAGAAGTATTGCTTTTCATGACTTTGTCATTAGCTCTTGTTATCTGACCTGCATTTAGTGAATGATGACATTTGAATGTGAATTATGAACATTTAGGTATATTCACTTTTATAAAAATCATCATCATTCTGGTCAGAAAGTACATCTCTTAAGACTGAGATACTACATACAATTATTAAATGATCTGGGGTAAGCAATGTAGAGAAAGAACAAAATGCTATCCAACTTGTAATCACCACCTGTTATAGTAACTGTCTTAAGTGGCAAAAAATTACTGTCGGTGCTTTCTGGAGCCATTAAGAGCCTGCTGCACCCTGGAGTGCTATGAGCCATAAAAGCAGAGTGGAGATAAACACGCTCTGGGGTGTCATAAGCTATGAAGCACAGATGTGTTCACCCATATTATGATAACCATTGCTTAGAGAAATCCTGTTTTTAGTGGAAGAAGATGAAGAAGGAAAAATGCATTTTTTATTCAATAAAAACCTAGCAACTTAATCTCCTATTTTTTAAGCACATGGGGCAATTGAACTGAGAAGTTTTACATAGGTATATCTGTGTCCTTAGATATTCTTTTCAATATTACAAACTTTCTCCAAGTGAAACAAGACCTGACTATATATTATATATAGTCATTGAATAAAACAACTCAAAACTTCATCCTTAGCATTAGGACTTTTAAAAAGTTACCTGGTTGATAAGTGTCTTTAGGCTTCTGTTATCTTCAGCTTACAAAGAAAAGATAAATAAGAGAATTCCAGTGTATTTTCCTCAATATGGAATTGACACAGTGTAAAATTTAAAAAACAAAAATGTGGAGCTCCGGTAGGAATCACCTTTCAGACAGGGTGCTCTTCAGATCAACATTATGAATTGGTTTTATTATTCTCGTTGTTGTAAGTAAACAGGCCGTCTGTTATTATAAGCAAAGAATAAGGTAGGTCTCAAAATAAGGAAGACTTAGAAACTAGTGGTTTTTCAACCTTATCTGTGCTCCAATGTTATGGTGTTGAAGTAGATTTTGTTAGCTACTATATGTTGGAGTTTTAAAATGTCTCTTCAGGCCAGGCACGGTGTCTCACACCTGTAATCCCAGCACTTTGGGAGGCCGAGGTGGGTGGATCATTAGAGGTCAAGAGTTCAAGACCAACCTGACCAACAGGGTAAAATCCAATTCCTACTAAAATTCCAAAAATTAGCTGGGCGTGGTGGCGCATGCCTGTAATCCCAGCTACTCAGGAGGCTGAGGCACAAGAATTGCTTGAACCCGAGAGGTGGAGGTTGCAGTAAGCTGTGATCATGCCGCTACACTCCAGCCTGGGTGAGAGAATGAGACTCTGTCTCCAATCAATCAATCAATAAAATTCAAACAAAATGTCTCTTTTTCTTTTCCCTTTGGGTTCCACTTCCTGTGGAGCATATTTGTACAGATAGCAGTGATTCCAACAAACGTGGCCTTTGATTTTTCTTGAGGAAAATAGAAGTTACTAGGCTCAACTTAAAAGGACCTCTAAGCCGGGTGCAGTGGCTCATGCCTGTTATTCCAGCACTTTGGGAGGCTGAGACAGGTGGATCACGAGGTCAGGAGATCGAGACCATCCTGACTAAAACAGGGAAACCCCGTTTCTACTAAAAATACAAAAAAATTAGCTGGACGTGGTGGTGGGTGCCTGTAGTCCCAGCTACTCTGGAGGCTAAGGCAGGAGAATGGCGTGGAGCGAGACTCCATCTCAAAAGAAGAAGAAGAAAAAAAAACCTCTACAAGATCTAAGAATTAAAGAAGTGAGAGCAATGTAATAACCACAATAAAAGGGTGTGAAGAAAGTTTCCAAATACCCAGACAATCCAATATTTTTGTCTATAATATACTCCGGTAAAAGTATGTTATCTCAGACGTATATGGAAGTGTTTAATGGTCAATAAACTCTAGAGGAGGATGTTTAAAGCTATAACCGATGAACCCCCTGAAACTATAGTAAGTGTGTTTTGCTGCTGTGGTCTTGTTGCTGCTGTGGCCTTGTTTAAGGATTATTGAATTCTGTGGGTTTGTCAGATTCTCAAGAATCTAATCTGTGACTCCAAAAAGGACCAGGACCAAAGTTTGTATCAAGAGAAATTTTTAAATATTTTATTAGTTAAAAATATTTTTAACTAATACAAGTGAAAGTATAACTTACCAAAAATTGTGGAATGTAGCAAAAGCAGCAATCAGAGGGAAGTTTATAGCATCAAACACTTATATTACAAAAGAAGAAAGATGTAAAATAAATAATTTAAGCTTCCGTGTTAGGAAACCAGAAAAAGAAGAACAAATTAAATTCAAAGTATGCAGAAGGAAAGAAATAATTAATAGTACATCAGAAATCAATCAAATTGAAAACAGGAAATCAAGAGAGAAAATAAATAAAACCAAAGCTGATTATTTGAATGTCAGTAAAATCAATAAGACTCTAATGAGGCTAACTAGGAAAAGGAGAGAGAAGACACACATTACTAGTATAAAAAATGAAAAGTGAAATGGGTCATTACTACGGATCCCATGGATGTTAAATGGATAATAAAGGAATATTATGAGCTACTCTGTGCCCAGAAATTTGATAACCTAGATAAAATGGAAAGAGTTCTTGAATGACACAGTGTGCCAAAATTCAGACAAGAGGAAATAGGCAATATGAATAGGCCTACATCTATTAAAGAAATTGAATCAATAATTAATAACCTTTCAAAATGGAAAGCAACAGGACCCCACATGCTCAACGGTGAATTCCACCAAACATTTCAGGAAGAAAATCTATCAGTGCTCTACAATCTCTGAGAAGACAGAAGCAGTGTTAATACTTCCTAACTCATTATATTAGGCCAGCATCACCCTGATACCAAAACAGACAAAGACAAAGGTATTACAATAAAATAACACTACAGACCACTATCTCTCATGCATATACATGCCAAATCCTCAACAAATTATTAGCAAACAGAATTCAACAATGTATAAAAAAACAGTATATACTATGAGTAAAATTTATCTCAGGTGTGCAAAGCTGGTTTAACATTAGAAAATTAATATAACCTTTCACATCAATAGCTTAAAGAAGCTAAATCACATGATCATATCAATAGACACAAGAAAGCATTTGACAAAATCTAACACTCATTTATGATAAAATCAGTATATTGCAAATAAAAGAGAACTCATCAACTTGCTAAAGTATATCTACATGAAATTTACAGCTAACATGCCTAGTGGTTACATGTATATGGTCAACTGTTCTTTGACAAAGAAACAAACGTGATGCAGTGAAGCAAACATAGTCTTTTCAACAAATAGTGCTGAAAAAAACAATATATCCATAAGCAAAAAAAAAAAAAAAAAAAAAAAAAAAAGAATGTAAACACAGAACTTAAACCCCTGACGAAAGTTAACTCAAAATTGATTGCAGACCTAAATATAAAATGCAAAACTATAAAAATCCCAGGAGATAACATTGGACAAAACCTAGATGACCCTGATTTTGGCAGTAACTTATAGACATGACATCAAAGGCACAACCCATGAATGAAAGAATTGGTCAGCAAGATTTCATTAAAATTGACATTTTTTGTTTTGCAAAAGATGCTGTCAAGAGAATGAAAGGACAATACACAGACTTGGAGAAAATGTTTGAGAAAACATATCTAATGAAGGACTGTATCCAAAATATACTCAGTAGTCTTAAAACTCAACAATAAGAAAACAAACAACCTGCTTAAAAAATGATCCAAAGATGTTAAAAAAAATACCTCACCAAAGAAGATACACATATGGCAAAAAAAAAAAAAAAAAAATAAGAAAAATTGCTTCACATCACATGTCATCAGGGAAATGCAAATTAAAGCAACAATAAGATATGGCCTATTAGAATGGTAAAATTGAAAACACTGACAACATCAAATGTTGGCGTGGATGTGGAGCAACAAGAACTCTTATTCATTACTGGAAATGCAAAATGACACAGTCACTTTTGAAAACAGTTTGGCGGTTTCTTACAAAACTATCATACTCTTGCCATAAGATCCAGTAATCATACTGCTTGGTGTTTACTCCAAGAAGTTGAAAACGTGTCCACACAAAAACCTGCACATCAATGTTTATAGCAGCTTTATTCATAATTGACAAAACTTGGAAGCAACCAAGGTGTCCTTCAGTACGTGAATGAATAAACTGTGATACACCCAATCAATCAAATGTTATTTAGTGTTAAAAAGAAATGAGCTACCAAGCCATAAAAATATATGGAGGAAACTTAATAATGCGTATTACTAAATGAAAGAAGTCAACCTGAAAAGACTAGATACTGTATGATTCTAATTATATGACATCCTGGAAAAGGCACAACTGTGGAGCAGGTAAAAAGATCAGTGGTTGTCGGGTTGGCGGAAAGGAAAGATGAATGGGCTGAGAACAAGGATTTTCAGGGCAGTGAAAATACTCTGTATGATGCTAGACTGGTGCATACATGTCATTATACATTTGTCCAGACCCATAGAATGTACAACACCATGAGGGAACCCTAATGTAAACCATGGACTTTGGGTAATTGTGATATGTCAGTGTAGATGCATCAGTTGTAACAAATCTAGCGCTTTGGTTGGGGATGTTGATAATGGGGGAAGGTGTACATGCAGGAGTGTTGGGGATAGATGAGATATCCCTGTACCAACCTTTCATTTTTGTTATGAACTACTCTAAAAAATAGCATTTTTTTAAAAATCAAGTTTATTATATCTCATCATCTATTGGAACATCCACTTTAGGGTAATTTAAGTGCTATTCCGTAGTAATATACTATATCAATGAGATTCTGGTATAGACTACAAGAAACTTCTAAAGAAGAGACAGAAGAGTATCAAGGAGAGTATCAGCACTAATCTGTTAGTCACCCTTGTGTGATTCCTTTCCCTTTATATTTAAGCAGTGTGTATGGTGGAGATGGTGGTGAGGTGGCAGGTAGGGTAATACCAAGATAACATATGGATGAAAAAATGTTACATAGTGTAATGAGAATTAGCTCTAAAAAGGCAAATTGTTTCTATTTTAAATATCTATTAAAAGCAAGTCATATTAAGTTATGGTTTTTAAGATGAGATATTTATTTAAATGTTGTCTAACAGAAGGGGTATAGTATATTGGAGGTAAAGAAACTCTCTAATATGTTAGAATATTAGTTTCAAATCCTGACTTAAACACTGAGTAGCTCTGAAGCCTAAATTTATTTTCTTTCTTTTCCTTCCTTCTTTCATTCCTTCCTTCCTTCCTTCCTTCCTTCCTTCCTTCCTTCCTTCCTTCCTTCCTTATTTCTCCTCATTCTTTCTTTTTCTTTCTTCTGACAGGATCTTGCTCTGTCATCCTGGCGGGAGTGCAGCAGTTCCAGGCTCAAGCCATCCTCCCACCTCAGCCTCCCTAGTAGCTGGGACCCAGGCATATGCTCCTTTTCATATTATTTGTAGAGACAGAGGTCTCCCTATGTTGCCCAGGCTGGTCTTTACTTTCTGGGGAAACCTGAATTTCATAATCCCTCTGCACCAAGACTTCCTTAACTGTAGAGTAGGGAGTATGGAGTTATTGTGAGGGCTGACTAAACATTTTCTGAGAATGAGGCACCTTCACCTCATTATTTAATTCTGAATATCAAATGTCATGATTTGAATCTGAAACTGATACACACACACACACACACACACACACACACACACACACACACACACCCCTTATTTGGATCTAAGCCAATACTGAGAATGTGGGCCATCTGCTGGTGACTTTTGGAACTTCAGATACATGTTTCCCAGGCCTTAACTTTTGAGGGGATAGGTAAGCATCTATATAGAATGTCAGAATTGTGGGTAACCTTAGAGATTGTCCCATGTAGCCTTCATTTTTATAGTGATTTGCACATATTGGGTTTTAGCCAGTTGCAGAACCAAGACATGAACCCAAGTTGTCTGACTCCAAGTTGTGTGTAGACCTAAAGCATCAGGGGCAGTGGAGGATTGCTGTCACAAAGTGGGACAGTTTCAGACAAGGAAGGGCAGACTTGGAACACTGAGAGAGAAGATGTTTTCTTTGCTCCACACTTGGGCGGCTGCACTGTGTGCAGAGAATATTGTCCTGTGAGTCAGGGTAACCACAGAAAAATGTTACATAATGGATTTTTATCATTGTGCCCTGTATCTTCTCCACTCCAGTAAGCCTCCCCTTCCTGCCAACCCTCATGCTTATCTTAGATGCTCAGATACTAACCTCTGCAAGTTTCTTCCTGAGTTTGCCTATTCTTTGCTTTCCTTTTATCATCAAAACTGCTGGGAGGGTAGGGGATTATCCGTTGAAATAATCTGATTATCCAATGGACAACATAATGATGTCCAGACTATGTACCAGGTGGAGGTGATGCAAGTGTGAAAATGACAGGTGTGAAACTTACAGTCTAGAGGAGAATCGGGTGAATAAGGAGTCACTTACCATAGACTGTGAAAAGCTGTGATAGGGAAACTGCTAATGAGGTTGACCTTCTTTCCATATTTGTATGGATTGTGTGAAATGCCTTCTGTAAACTATGTGTTTAAGGGTTGCTTTGTTTTCTTTCTGGGGGTAAGGGGGCTGATTTTTAATTATGTTTTTGTCTTCATCTCACTAATTTGTATAATTTCATAATGTTTTCTGGATGCTAGTTATTTTTTGTTGTAGTGGACTCAGTGGTGGCTCCCCAAAAGTGTTCACCTGGACCTTACAAATATGATCCTGTTGCAGGCATAATTAAATTAAGGATCCAAAGAAAAGATTATAGGGTGGGCCCCAAATCTAATAGTGAATTTCCTTATAAAATAAGAGGGAAAGACACGAGAGAGTCCAGGTGAGGATGTAGGCAGAGATGAGAGTTATGCCACTATGAGCCAAGGAGAGCCTCGAGCCTCCAGAAATTGGAGAGGCAAGAAAGAATTATTGGGAGAGTCCCTCTCAAAGCCTCTTGGAGGAGGCTGGCTCTGCTGACACCTTGATTTCAGACATCTGGCCTCCAGAAGTGAGAATAAATGGCAGGTGTCATTATAAGACAGCCATGTGAAGACAGAGCCACACAGGGAGACGCACAGGGAGAATGTGCCGACAGAGGCAGATATTAGAGCGATGAGTCCACAAGCCAAAGAATACTGGCAGCCACAGTGAGCTAGGAGAGAGGCAGGAAAGGATTATTTCTTCACCAGAATCTTCCTAATTTTGCATCTGCATGTGTTCAATTCTAGAAAAGCATTGTCCAGGAGGATGCTTCATGATGAGGTGGCACACAAGTTGGATATTTACTATGAGAAAATAGAAGAAGTATGAAAACACTTGGGAGCATATATTTATCATCTTGAGCCAACTCTGGCCCAGCAGGTCATTGATGAGAATCTCTAACTCTAGAGCTCGTTATTGGGCTCAGAGATTTCATATCTTATATCACAAAGGTTTCTACGGTCATCATCCTGCGGTTATAATGTCTCAAAATACAGTCTAAGAAATAAAAAGTAACCTTTAAAATGAAAATACAGAGTCAATGAAGAGTAGAATGAAGTATAAGCAGTGAACCTTCTGGAGAGCAATGTTTTACTGTTTTCTTTTGGTTGATACATCAGATTGTCTAAACTTGTGGTTTTTTTTTTTTTTCTTTTTTTTTCCTGAGACGGAGTCTCGCTCTGTCGCCCAGGCTGGAGTGCAGTGGCCGGATCTCAGCTCACTGCAAGCTCCGCCTCCCGGGTTCACACCATTCTCCTGCCTCAGCCTCCCGAGTAGCTGGGACTACAGGCGCCCGCCACCTCGCCCGGCTAGTTTTTGTATTTTTTAGTAGAGACGGTGTTTCACCGGGTTAGCCAGGATGGTCTCGATCTCCTGACCTCGTGATCCGCCCGTCTCGGCCTCCCAAAGTGCCGGGATTACAGGCTTGAGCCACCGTGCCCAGCCTAAACTTGTGGTTTTAAACCTATGTGAAACAAACTGATGTGATGTGCTGCAGACTTGCCCCTGGTAGGGTAAAATTTGTAGTAACCAAAATACAGCCAGATTCGATCAAATTGAGGATGTATACTCTGAAGCCACTGCCAAATTCTTAATTTTAGTGGAAGTTTATCATCACTTGGAGATGTAGTTTGACCCCTCAGCATGTTGTCTCAAGAAGACTTTTGCTGGCCAGTCTCAGATATTTGGCGTTTTGTATCAGCAGGACTGTACTGAATAGGCATGAGACATAATTCCTCAAGTCAAAGCTAAAGAATGTTATTAGGCCATTCTTGCATTGCTATAAAGAAATAGCTGAGACTGGGTAACTGATAAAGAAAATAGATTTAATTGGCTCACGGTTCTGCAGAGTGTATAGGAAGCAGGACAGCGGGCACCTGCTTGGCTTCTGGAGAGGTCTCAGGGAGATTCACTCACGACAGATGGCAAAGTGGGAGAAGGCACGTCACATGGCGAAAGCAGGAGCAAGAGAGAAAGTAGGCGGGTAGAGATGTCACACTTTTAAATAACCAGATATTGGGAGAACTCACTCACATTAGCAAAGACAGCACCAAGCCATGAGGAATCTGCCCCCTTGACCCCACAATTCCCACCAGGCCTCACCTCCGACACTGGGTCTTACAATTCAACATGAGATTTGGTGGGGACACAGATCCAAACCATATCAGTGATTGTATTTTTAAAGAACATTTTCAGTCCCTTTTGTATATCTCTAATGAAAAAAAAAAAGATGATATTCATATAGTTCTGTTCCCCAAAAAAAGAGACTTTTAAAAGCTGTTGGCATTGTGCATTGCTACTTAAATCAAAGATAGAGTGAGCAAATTCCATGAGGTAGTCATGGTGAAAATAATTTTACGGTTTGTCACAGATTAATAAGCAAATAATATCAAGGCTGTGCAAACCCTTTTTCAATAACTTGAGCGATTATCAAAGATTACACAGGGCATGTTTAGCAAAAGAACAAAAACGAATAAATATGAACATCAATCTGTGAGCTGTGCCTCATTAATTCTTTACACACCAGTGAAACTGAAGTAAAGCAAGAAATATTCATCATATAACTAGGGACCTGTGTAGAGAAGTTGTTAAAATATTATTTTTCATTAGCAATTTAAGAAAATAAATGAAATAGCTATTTCACTAAAGTGAATTGGCATTGCCTGGATTTGACACTTAAAATTCTGTGGTGTAGTGAAGAATTAACCTTACCCAGAGAGAGGTCTGGCCTTTGTCCTCAGCTACTGAAAGGTGATCCCTGGGTTCCTCAAAAGTCCTGTCTGATGGGAGTATCTTTTTTTGCCTAAGGGCTTTGTTCACTGGACAGATTAACAATGTTATTTTTGATGGGGCTTTGAGCCAGGGTGTTTCAGTTCCCATCTATGGAAGAACTGGAGACTAAGTTCCAACCTCTGGAAGGACTGAGTACGTGTCTGTCATTTGGGGAGTATGGGATTAGCCAAATAAAGCCTCTGGTCAGCAAAGGCTCCAGTGAGCTTCCTTGGTTGGCCATATCCCATGTACATTGTCACATCATGGCCAGGAGGAGGTAGCACTGTCCCTGGCTGCATAGGAGAGGACAACTAGGATTTCTGGTAATGGGACTCCTCCTGGACTGTCTGCCTGTGTGTCTCTTGGCTGTTTTTAAACTATTTCCTCATATTTCCTCATAATAAACAGTAACCATGAGGATAACAGCTTTCAGTGATGTTTATAAGTTCTAGTGGATTACCAAACACCCCGCTCCCCCACCCCACCAAACTTATAATTGGTGTCAAAAGTGAAGGCATTCTTGTGAGGACTGCTTTCTCAGACCCTGCAGTTTGATTAGCTCTGGGTAACTGTCTAAGGCCAGATAAATAATGGTAAAATAACTAGGAAAACAAGACAAAAATCCAATACATGCACAAGATAAATGAAAAGTGTATGTCTGTATATATATGTTAACATATACCTACTTTGTACAATTGTCATTTTTTCTTGCCTCAAATCCTTTCCCCATTTTTTTTTTTTTAATGACAGAATTCCTCTTTCCTAATGGTTTTTCATTCCAGATTCACCCACCTCCTACTGCCAGCATAGTCACATGACCCATCAAGCCATGTCCTGGCTTGGTTAATTGGAGTCCACCCTGAGAAGAAAATGACCATTTCACATGAACAAACTAGGCCAATCAAAATACTCTCTAGATTTCTCTGCTAGTCCTATTGGGGAAAAAAAAATCTCTCTTTCTAGAGTTGCTGGGACAACAGGATATATACTTGGAATTGTTGGTAGTTGTCTAGGCATCTTTTTTACAAAGTAAAGAGGTGCTGCTTTAAACAATGGCGACCCCACTCAGAAATGTCAAGAAATGGAGAGAGATCCAATGACATAATTTTATTTCTTGGAACTGACATGCTTTAGGTTAAACTCATCATGCTTCCTAAATATATGAGCCGATAGTCTCATTCTACTTTTGTCATACTAGGTTGAGTTTTTAAATTTTTTTCCTCTCACAAACTCAGACTGAACAGTGTCAGTAGTGTTTTTGATGGACATCTGGCAAATACTGAAAAATATGTATTGTAAGCACACTAAATCAATGCATGAATATGATAGAAATGTCTGGGATTATAAATCTTTGAATATCCAACCAGAAGTCATCCCTGCTATGACCTGAGAGTTGTGCAGAGACAACACTTCAGGCAATGGCTCACTTTTCAGTGTTACGGACATTTCATCAGCAGTTCTCTTGAATACTCCCTAATCCTGGTGATGGACTACACTGCCCGTATCAGAGATCATTTTAGTCCCTTTAGCTTTAGGAACCAGTCCTTTAGGCTAGGATCCTGTTCTTGGCTCAGGAGATCAAAGCTCTTCAATGTGAACAAAATCAGAGAAACACAAACCCAAGAGAAGGGGCACTGCCACAAACGGAATATTTTCTTAAGGCCTGGATGTCAGCTGGCCAATCAGAAAGGCTTCCAAAAACTGAAGCATGTTGGCCAAGAGGCAAGAGGTCATCCAAAGGAATCCCGAGAAAAGAGACACTAAAGAGAGCATGCAGATATTTTTCTATTCTCTTTGGGGCAGTTGTAGCAATGTTTCTTATGACAAATGGGCTATACATTATTATAACATTAGTAAACATTATGATAATTCTTCTCTATGTGTTTATATATATTTGAATAACTCTTACTTGGAAACTTAAAAAGTAAGGCAAAGCCCTTTCTCTCATTCTAGTATAGGTAGTGATGCCACAAGGCTGAACTTGAAGTGGCTTTAGGCTTTTTCTCTATACCATTTACCCACCAAGTTTCTCCAAATAACCAAAGCATAGGTACTTTTGTCCTGGCAAAGGCAAATTTAGGGTTTTTTTTTTTTCTCTTGAACTGCAAATGACCCTTCATCACTTCCCTAACCTTCTCCTATAAAGAAATTCTGGAGCTGCTTTGAGTGATGTACATAATGAAAGTTCATAAACATTCTGTGGTTTGATATTTTCCACCTTGTGCTATAGTTGTAAATGTAGATAGTTCTGTGGCAGTCATGGAAGACAGAGGTGATTTTTGTTTCTGGAGATATTGAGGAGGTTTGAGGCGGCAGTAAACTACTATTTGAGTCTTCAGGAATTGGTATGAACTTGGAGATAAGGAAGACAAGCCTTTTGGGCAAAGAGAATTGCACAAATAAAGCCGTGAATATAGAAGAAATCCAGCCACATTTGGAGGTGGTCTGTCATTATGAACTGGAAATGTCAACAGGCAGATGGTGGAAGGATGGGCTAGATAAATGAATTAAGACCACTTTGTGGACACTGAATGTCAGACTAAGAAATCATTACTTTATTCTGCAGGGAATGTGTCTTGGTTGAAAGATACTATGACATTATTAGATCTGTACTTTAACAAGATTAATTTTGTAATACTTTGTAGAATGAAAGATAGAGACAAAAGACAGGAGGTAGGGGTATCTTGTCATGCCTGACAATGTATCTTTTAAATTCCTTATTTTTTTTTAATATCATACAGCAACCATGAGAACTTCCACTACACTTTGAACATGCGATTCTGCTGTCAGTAGTGACATTCACTTTCCATTTTCTCTACCCATGAATGATGGAAGGCAGCGCCACCTGACAGTGGGAAGAATATTCAAATAAGGTAAAATGAACCTCAGTTAACTAGGGAGGCAAAGGCTTCCACTATATACATAGTCATAGTGTCTTCTGGTTCTACATTATCAGGAAAATAGGAGGGAGGGAGGGAGAGAAAAAGAAAGGAGGAGGAGAAAAGGAGGGGAAAAAAAAGAAGAGAGAATATGTAATGAATCTAATCAGTTTGGAAGTTTACTTAGGTTTTTTTTCCTTTATATTTTGTGTATATCATAGTAATTATTTGGAAACTCTTGCATATCAACTTAAAAATCTGGTATAGTTATTAGTTTTCAGCTTTCTGGCGACATGGTGAGATTATACTTTCTGATCTACTTTCATGGTAAGATTATACCCCTTAGGCTTGGGTGTGACAGTGAGACAGTTCAGGACAATGAGTTCTGAGTGGAAGTCACATGGGTCACTTCTGGGCTGGGACATTTGATTGCTGATGTGAGACTTTCAGAGCTCTCTCTCTTTTTTTTTCTGGCACAGATGGTAGCTGGTCCCTCAGCCCACATGTCTGAGACAGGTTTCTCCTTACCAAGTCACATTTGCATCAATAACATATGAGAACATTGGCCTAACAGCACCCTCCACAATACTTACTAACTTAATATTTTTCTAGCTTGATGTCTTCTAGTCTCTATTATGTGTAAAGTACACCTGCTGACCTGAGATAAAACGGTAGCAATCAGCAAGAATTAGACTGCAGCATAACATACTCTGGATTTAACTGTAATTTCACTTAATTTTAATACTTCCCTTCCAGTACTTTATATATATACACATATAATATATATAAAGATATATAATATGTATATATAATATATAAAGATATTTATAATAGTGCATATAAAAATATATATTTATAGATAATATATGAAGATATATGATATATATCAATACATATTTATATATTTTATATAAAGATAGAATACATAGAATATATATTTATGTATAATATATAAAGGTGTATCTTATGTATAAATATATATTTTATATATAATATATAGGTATAATACATAAATATAAAATATATAACATGCATGCTCACATATGTATATATGGCACACATATATAGGCTACATGTTATATATAGAGCCTATATATTAAATATGTAGCCTATATATTGATTTTTTTCTTTTCTTTTTGCTGTATTATATAAGCATGTTTTGCTCTTGGCAAGCATCACTTTTTCAAAATAAACTATAACATAATTAACCTTTCCTCCAGTGATGAATACTTTTGGATTGTTTTCAATATTTTTGCTATATATGTTTAACTTCTCTGGTTGTTGCCCACATCTGTTCAAGGTTTTGTACAAACAGACTTGGACAGCAACCAAGGAAGTTAACTGTACCTCCATATATTACAGACTGTCCATGGGGATTACTCACAAATGCTTATGAATAAGATGATCCCTGCTGGTGCTACCTGGCATGTGATGCTCTTCCAGGACCAAGATCTCTTGGGAACCTTCTGTTTGCACTTGATACCACGGATGCACTAAATTCTCCATTGACTCAGGAATAGTGTCAGAAAAAAAATGAGGGTAAATTTCTCTCTCTATCATTAACTTACTCTTTGTTAAAGGGTCACCAAGCAGTGCTGTTATTGCTGACACATTGCCCTAAATAGATTTTTTTTCTTTTTCTGCAGAGGATTAAGATGTGTAATTATGGGGAAAATTTTCTAGGCTTTTTGCCTTTCATGTATGATAAATCAACTGGCCTGTACCATCAATTTTCTAGGCTTCTTAAGATCTGTCTAAACAGAAGCCACAGAAAGAGCTTTCATATTGTCCCAGGGAGCTCCTCAACCCACATTCGAATAAGCATCTTATTGATTCTACCTCACCAGTTCCTCAGACAAGCATGACTGTTCAGCACTGATAAAGTCTAAGCTAAACTAAAATCTTTTCCCAAATAATGCTGAAATGAACATTGTTGAGCATGTAGATTTACTTGCATGTATCAGTTCATGATATATATTGACAGATTTCTTTCAAGACAGATTGCTTTTTGCCAAGTCACATTTGCATCAACAGCATGAGAAAATTGGCCGAATTAACTCTTGAAATATTGACTAACTTAGTGTTTTTCAGGTTTGATAATTTGATGTGGAAACTTATAACATCTTGCTGCATTAACTTTTTAAAATTTGTTTTTCATTTGCACTTGTCATTGCTAAATAAAATTAGAAATCATAATAAGTATTTGTAACTTTTTCAAATACTTATTCAAATGATAACTTATTCAAATGATACATATATTTGGAAGCAAAATAATGCAAATTATCTTAAGTGACTACGAACAATTTCTTAAGCTTTATTTCCTAAACTCAGGTATCACTCTTCAGAGAAAGCCTCTTTTCAAAATGGCTTTAATTATATTTTTCTCTAGGTCATTTACATAGCTCACATATTTTTGACTCATTATTTTGAAGACTCATTGATTTATCAACTTTATCTGATGATTTCTAGACATATAAAATGAGCATTTAGCTCACTTAGTCTATTTTCTCCTCTCCTTACCCCAATGTTTGATATTTATATTTTGCTTATTTTCTTGTTTAATTTAATCAATGTACGTAGTCAACTTGAATCATTCTTTTTTTATCCTAATGAGCCATAGACAGTGTTCCAGTTATCTATTGCTGAGTAAAAACCATCTGAAAATATAGTGGCATAATAATTTCACTAATTTCACAGATTGTGGTCTGAAATTCCACCAGGACACAGAAAAGACAACTTATTTCTGCTCCATGATATTTGAGACTTCAGCTGAAAAGAGTCAAAGACTGACGAGTTGTAAAGTGGTTGGTGGCAAAGTCATTTCAAATGATTCCTCACATGTCTGGTGGATGATGCTGGCTATTGTCTGGAACCTCAGCTGAGACTGTCAGTCAAAGCGTTCAGAGCTTTTGCACATGGTCTTTCCACGTAGCCTGATTTCTTCATAGCAAGGCAGTTTCAGAGTCTCAGGACTGCAAGAGCTGTCTCCAAAGAGAGCTGGTCTCCAAAGAGGAGGAGGAAGCTGTGTGACTTGAAATTTATGCAATGCCACTTCTGCTTCGTTCTATTGTAAGTGGAGTCACCCTGGGTGACCCAGAATCAAGAACAGGTGACACAGATTCCACCTCTTGTTGGGAGGAGTGCCAAATAATGTACACATGTCTTTTAAAACTGCCATAATGACCTTATGCAGATTGCTTTGGGCCAACCTACGTAGTACAGCGGAATTTCATTTCCTTCTCTATAGGTCTTGTATCAGAGCCACTGGGCCACATGAGGAAGAATGTCCTTAGCAACAAGATCAATTGGGTTTTCCTTTCTTTCACTCCATGTAACGCTTAAAATAATGTTACATTTTATTATGCTTTGTATTTTGTATTTGAATCATTGATCTGTTGCATAGTTCTCATTTTTCCTCTCTTTAAAGCTTTTAATTGCATTACTTTTTCTTCCACAATTTGCCTTAATTTTCTCCTCAATTTTTTCCCCAGTAGCTCAACTTTACCTTCTAATCTTGAAATCCTTTCTTTCTGGGTGCCTTTTCTCAGGACTCCTTGTTTGTTTTTTGTTTGTTTTTTTGTTTGTTTGTTTTGTTGTTGTTTTGTGCTAACCAGGGAAGGTTCTCACCAGGCTTAGGGTACAGCTGTCATGTTGAGATTCTCATTTGCTGCTCTCCTGCATTGGGGATATCTAGGCTTCCATTTTCTTGGTTGATTCTCTTTTTTTCTGAGTTCTTCTCCTAAAGAAGGATATCTATGAGGTAAATTTTATGAGCACTTCTATGTATGAAAATGTCTACTTTCATTGTTAAACACTAGTTTAGTCACATAGGCAGTGTAATAGGTCAAAAATAAGTATCCTGTCATACTTTTAAAGGAATTTTCATATTGTCTTCTAGAATCCAGTGCTGCTGATGAGAATTCTGATGTCAGTCTTATTTATTTTCTTTGTAAGTGGCCTGTGATTTTTTTACTCACCTTTCTTGAATATCTTCCTCTATTGGAATATTTTAAAAAATGTATCTTGGCTGGGTGTGGTGGCTCACGCCTGTAATCCCAGCACTTTGGGAGGCTGAGTTGGGCAGATCTTGAGGTCAGGAGATTGAGACCATCCTGACGAACACGGTGAAACCCATCTTTACTAAAAATACAAAAACAAAATTAGCTGGGCGTGGTGGCGGGCGTCTGTAGTCCCAGCTACTCAGGAGGCTGAAGCAGGAGAATGGCATGAACCCAGGAGGTGGAGCTTGTAGTGAACCGAGATCGCGCCGCTGCACTCTAGCCTGGGTGACAGAGCAAGACTCTGTCTCCAAAAAAAAAAAAAAAAAAAAAAAAAATTATCTTTACTTTCGGTTTATTCGGTTTTGTAAACAAGGTGTAGGTCTATTTTTATTGATTATGCATATCATGCGGTGGGATGGAAACTGCTATACTTTAGCTCTGAGAGCTTCTATATAATATTTTTGGTAATTTTCTTTGATTTATTTCTTCTCTTCTAGAACCTCAGTATATCTTGACTTTTCTCATATTTTACATTTCTTTCTCTCTTTTAAAATTGCTAAAGTAACTTTCTCTTTTGATTGTTCCTTTTTCATAACACCATCTTATTTTAGTTATAACTTTTAGAACATTTTTTGGACTATTAAGAAGGTTTTTTAAAAAAAGTTTTGTGTTTTTTTTACTCTATTATTTAATCTATATTTCTCTCTCTGTGTCTTCACTTGGTTTTTCTCTCATACTACTTTCTTCACTCATATGCCTAATGATCCTTTGATGTCCACACAGATTTTTATATTACGAGAATTCCTTCGGCTATTGCTGTAAAAGGATGCTTGCCAATAAATTTTTTCTCGAGTAGAATTTGTGCTTTGGAGCCCCTCGTGGTGAAACAGGTGTGTTATGAACTAGCAGATTGCCATTTAAGATGAGCAAGTAGGAGTTAACTCTCAGACTACTGAAGCTCCAAGTCCCAGAAAGGGAGTGGCTTTCTGGGGATTAGACACCTAAGCCTTGCACCTTAAATGTCTCTATATATTTTATTAAATTTTACTATAGTAGAGATTTCTGCTATAAGAAGACAAAGCCTATTTTTGCTCTGAGGGCTGGTGAAGTAAAGGGGGATGAGGATGGTAACTGAGAGCTGTGCCATATATCTCATCTACAGACTTTCACCGAGTCCTTCTATTTTGGGCTTCACTTTTTACTTTAGAATTCAGCTTTACCTGTTGACTCTGAGCTCAGTTTGCAACCAGCAGGATTCTTGCCAACAGGGTATATCCCCATCTTCTTGGTAGTGTCTTTGTAGTGTATTATGGGCTAGAGAATTATTTGTCTTTTTCATCTTCCCATGTTTCCATCCATATTCTTTCTTCTGGGAATTTATGGAAATTTCTCCTTTGCTGTTGACCACACATTTTCTGCTTTCTTAGCAGTTATAGGTTCACTGCCTAAACTGTTAGCTTATTTATTCATTCACTTATGTTTTAGTCTTTCATTTGGAGGATCTTCAAAATTTTAAGAATCAAATTTCTGTGCCCATTCTTCTATCTTGAATTAACATGTTTTAAACTGAAGAATATATTTTAATTCCGTAGACATTCAGGAGAAAGAAATGGGCTTCTTTCCTGTTTTCCATGCCAACCTGCTTGTTTAGAAGAGTCAAGCAAACACAAGACACCTGTTTCACATCAGGTTCTTAATCATTCACCTGCAATCACTTGAGCTAATGTTTGATTTAACTGCGTTGTGAAAATTGTAGTTTCTCCAAAAGCAAGAGTTCCTCATCTGCTGTAGCATTATGCACCTCAAGAACTGAATCACTGCCACACACGACATCTGGATTCTGACAACACCGTGAGTATTTCTTAGAGAAAATATTGCAGTGAGCAGCTTTATATCTCAGTAAGGGCCGATATATCATAGAAACTGAATATAAATATAGAGAATGGCTGTTTTGTACAGGGTGATAAAAGGAATTCCATTTGGTCATGACAAGCCAAACGAACAATTTTTTTTTTTTTTTTTTTTGCATAGCGTAATATTAGGTAGGAGCTTCAGGATGTCTCAAATAATTCCTCCTTGGTTCCTGATGTCTAAAACTTCATCATCATTTAATTACAAAGCAGATAACCCTGAAAATGGTAGCATGAGGTTTTATTAGTTATTTGCACTTCATATGGATGAAGAAATTAGAAACAAATATGTACAACAATATGTAAACATGAAGGGGTGGAACCCGGAGTGGGGATGAGGTTACTCTTCCTAAAAGAGGAGCTGAGGGTCAGCAGTGGAGGGCACTAGAGGCCAACTCTACTTGATCGAATGACTTGGTTGTGCCCAGCATGTTAATTATTCCCATCACAGGCTGCCGTCTTGAGTCTACAGATCATATTCACATAGGCATGTCAGAGAAATGGGCAGAGAACTTTTGAAGCAAATTAATGTCATTTTCTTGTGATGTACCTAGAATTATTTATTTTATAAAAGCAGTCAATATCTACAAAACATTGTATATATTATGCAATTTAAATTCACGTATTTTTATGGCACTCATTGTTGCATTAATAATGAATAGAGGTATCAATGTTGGAGAGAACTTGATGCATCATGAAAATAAGAGATCTCTCTATCTGGGAGACACATGATGTAATACAAGGAAATTACTCCCTATAAGTTACAACAATCTATTCTCTCTCTCTCTCTTCAATGTCTATTTTATGTCTTCTTTCCCCTTCAATCTCCAAACTCTCCTCCTCTCTCCCCGTTCTCAGCTGAATTTTTTTCCTATGTCACTGAGAAAATAAAGTTGATCAGAAAACTTCCATGTTCGCACATCATTACATCTTCTTAATGACTAGCATCTGCCCCGCAAACTCTCCTCACTCAAAATTTAGCACAGATGGTCCTGTTTAGAGCCACCCCACTGCCTCGAAATTAGATAGCTCCATCATGTCCTTCTTCTCCCTGCTCTCTCCTTCATTATCACCCCTTCACTTCTACTAGATCATTCCTGGTAGCACACAAGCTTGCTCTTATTCCTCGCCTCTTTAAACAAACAAACCTTCTTGAAGCTACTAAATGTGCCAGCTACGCACTGTCTATGGTTCCTCTCCTCTTATTCTCCCCTAGATGTACCACTCACTGGAATAAAGTGCTCGTGTTAACATTGCCAATGTCCTCTATGTTGCTCAATCCAATGGTCAGGCCTCAATCCTCACCTCACTTGAACCTAAAGTAGTGTTTTACACAGGTGGTGACCCCTCCCCCTCCTTACCGTTTCTTCATTTGGCTTTCTGGACACCACAATCTGTTGGTTTTCCTCCTACCATTTTTGTTGCTCATTCTCAGTTTTGTGCTCTCAATGTTAGGTGTTGCTTTAGCTTATGTTCCCCGGCAAGGAAACTACAGAGACAAGCACTTGCCTGCAGGTAGTTATTTTTATTAAGTGATTCCAAAGAGGAGTGGGGAGCCAAAATGAAAACTGAATCAGGGATAGAGGGAAAACTGAATGAAAGGTGATTTATTAAGTTGATTACAACTATTGTGAATAACTGAGGCTCAATCTTTCTGGGGCCTTTTTGAGAAACCAGAAGGTTTAGGTTTAGAAAATAAAACTAGTAGTGGCCCAGGCAACATGTAGATGAGGCGGATATTTATGTATTTCACAGATGAAGGGTTGCCTCATTGCTGTTACCCGTACCTCAAATCTTCCTGGTATAAACATGCACTGGAATGGCTGAGGGGGCTACCACAGGCTCCCAAGTAGTGGCCAGAAAGAAAGCCCAGAGCAAAACCAGGAGATAACACAGTTCAGCTGAGATAGGGAGCTGTGCGGCTACTGCTGCATAGCAGCTGGCTGCTACAGCAATGGCTGAATTAAAAAGCTCAACAGAGAGGATGTGATTCAGGGAGGGAAAGATACTCAACACAAATGCACCAGAGCTTGTCCCTGAGTTCTTTTTTCTACCTGTACTCATCCTCTTGTTGAGACCCATTTCGGTGTCATGGTTTTAAATACCATCCCAATGCTAACAACTTCCAAATGTGTAAATCCAACTCATACTTTTTATATACCCAACAGCCGATGGGACCTCTATGTATTCAACAGGCATGCCCATCTTAACATGCCTCAAGTGGTACTTCCAGCCTTTCCGTTTCACGCTGGCTTCACCATTTTAGGCACAATACATCTACTTCTCACCATCTCCCTCGTTACTGCCCTGTTTCAAATTGCCATCATCTTTGACCTGAAGTAGGGCAATTGTTCCTTAACTTTGCCATCATCTTTGACTGGAAGCATGGTCGCATTTAATGACATCTACTACATCTGCCACAATCTGTGTGAACCTCATCAAATGTAGACTCGGAGTTTGAGAATCTTTTAAAATCAGCATAAAACATGTAAACTGAGACTGTTAGAATGTTCCAGCTCCAAAATGTTATCATTACTATTTCATAAGGCTAAGCTTGGTGAAAGTTTTCTATATTTCCTTGATATTGTGAAAGTTATTGAAACAGTATATTTCTGAATGTTATATTTGGCTTAGAAATCTATACTTCAGTGAACTAAATAAAAGTGAACTATTATTTTGGGTATGTCATTAAGAAATGAAATAAGCCTCTTTAAATGCTATAAAATAAGCTTCACGTAAAGGTTCTAGGCTACTTTGTAGAAAACAAAATCTACTTTGTAAAATGTAATTTTAAAATAATTTAAAATGCATTTTTAGATGTTATGGACCAAATTTGCCAATATCTTCTATTAGACTTTCAGCAATAAACAGTAATGAACTGAGATAAATTCATCTCATGTATCCAGTTTAGTGTTAGAGTGGTGAATGTTTCCAAAATGCTCAATGGCAAAGAAATGAAATGTCTTCCTGAGTTTTGAGGGGCTTTATAAAGTTTACCTGTGCCTGTTTTGATATTCTCTCTAGAAATTATCCTCTCATTATGAGTTTCACAAAACATTTCTTTTTTGAATCACAATTGCTTCAACTAAATGATGACATATTGTGTACTTGAAAAACGTAGAGAATAGATATTAAGTGCTCCCACCACACAATAATAACTATGCAATGTAATGCATTTGCTAATTATTTAACCATTTCACAATATATGTATATTTCAAAACATGATGTGGTACATGAAAAAAACATACAATGTTAGCTCTCAAAGAAACTAACACATTTCATTTCATTTTTACTTTTTAACTTGTATTTTAAGTTCCGGGGTACAGGTTTGATATATAGGTAAACATAAACAAGTTCAGGTTTGATAATGGGTAGAGTAGAGTCATGGGGGTTTGTTGTACAAATTATGTTTCACCCAAATATTAAGCAATTAGTAACTCATTAGTTATTTTTCCTAATCCTCTCCTTCTTCCCACACTTCATCCTCTGGTAGGCCCCAGTTTCTGTTGTTCTCCTCTTGGTGTCCATGTGTTCTCATCGTTTTAAACGACGTGCCTGAGCCTGAGCATGGTGCGACAAGAGTCATTGTGAATTTCAGTTGACCCTTTATCCTGACAGCTTTCTAAGAAGTGTGTTACTGTGGTGAGTAAACACACACATATTGAGTCATTGCAGTAGACTTTTAAAATTTTTTTGCTATATGTTCTCTTTTGAATCATGTTTAAAATTGTGCTCATACAGTTGTTTAATCTGAGTAAGAAAAAGAATTCCCAAATTCTCAAGGGAAAAAATGAATATCACATTAATGCCAAGAATAATGTTTGTAAGAATTATTCTTTATATAGCTTAGTTGTGTTGATTAGTTAGTTTTTCAGCTTCCCTTGGTTCACCCAGAATCATGTTATAGGCCAGTCATAGTTTACTACTTTACTTTAGCTATTATCATTGTAGGCAAATAAATTTCTCACTACATGTATGTTTTAAAAATGCCCTTTCTACAGTAATGACTCTCTGTTTAGTATGACTTCCGAAATAAGTAATTTGAACACTCATGCACTATGAACAGAATACTTAATTATGCTACTTTCTTTTTGTTTTGTTTTGTTTTGTTTTGTTTGTTTTTGAGACGGAGTCTCACTCTGTCACCCAGGCTGGAGTGCAATGGTGCGATCTCGGCTCACTGCAAGCTCGGCCTGCCGGGTTCACGCCATTCTCCTACCTAGCCTCTAGTGTAGCTGGGACTACAGGTGCCTGCCACCATGCCCAGCTAATTTATTTGTATTTTTAGTAGAGACGAGGTTTCACCATGTTAGCCAGGATGGTCTCGATTTCCTGACCTGGTGATCCGCCTGCCTCGGCCTCCCAAAGTGTTGGGATTACAGGTGTGAGCCACCACGCCCAGCCCGATACTACTTTCAATAATGTGTCCTTGGCCTTAGTATTATTTCAGAGACAGAGAAAAATAGAGACTACATATTTGAACTGCTAAAATTCCATGATCAGCTGAAAATGGTTATAAAATTAAGTATATTTAAAGAAATTTAATGAATTTTTATTAAATCAAATAGACAATATGAGACAAGAGAACCAATACTGTTAATACCATTCTGCAAGAGTTTGGATAAATAACATTTGTTTTGATAAGGAGTGGGTCCATCTCTGCGGGTTTCTAAGATGTTTCCTTGTTAAAAACAAAACAAGAACACACATTTGAAAGTAGCAGTAACTGTTTTAGAATATCAGGGTACCCCTTGGAGTATGACGGTTATAGTATACTAAGTGCCATCCTTATAGTCCCACACAGATAATGCAATTTATAAAGCCTTTATTGGTCTTTAGTGAATATCCTACACACTGGGAGAATATGGCTACACATATTTTTATGTCTGCTGAGCTTCAATAAGGATGGACCTATATAAGTTTAATATAGAAATATATGTATTTCTCATTTGAATACTCCACATGGTATGAGATCATGCATTTATAGTTCCCTAATGTACCACCTTACTGTTTCAGCAAGATTTATGGATTTTGTAAAATGTGTTAGACTGAGATCTTTCACTGTAATACTTAAACCTAACATGCTGTGGTACAGTAGCAATTCTAATATCTCTTCCACTTAACAGTGCATAGAATAGTGCTAAAGGAAAGGCATAATCTAATGCCTCTAGTGTTGATGGATATTTTTCTAAGAGCTTTAAAGGCTCAAAATACTGTGTTTTATTGTGAGCTCATTTTAGTTCCCAATAGTGATAATGTAAATATTTTACTAAGCATATACATTTACTTGTTGCCAATATAGCATGAAAATAATTAATAATGAGCTTGATGCATTTGGCATTAAGGCACTTCCATGATGAAACTTTAAAGATGCTTAAGTATTTAGGCAACAAAAAGCAGATGAATAGGGCATAATAAACACATATAAATGATATGTTTACATAATGTATTTAATTTTAGATTTTGAAAAAATATAGTTTATCCTTGCGAATATTGTTATTTTTGATTCAATGTGAGAGTAGATAGTCTTTGAATAGACTTTTTATAGCTTCTTTCTTCCAGATCTCTAAGTACAAATTAATTTTAAAAAGGGTATACATATGTTAGCAGAAAATGTGTCCTCCTTTCCAAGTAAAAAATAATCCAACTAATTAAAATAACTTGAAAAATTGGACTAAACCTGGTTTTCTGAATGGATTACTGCTTTTCTTATATTCTGTTGAATTAGAGTAGTCTTTAAGAATTTCTAATTCACCTTCAGGAAGTAATTTTGTGAGATATTTTCACCATATTACATCACATTTTAAAGATGTATATGCAGAAGCAGAGCATGGAAGGGTTCTCTTTATCCTTGCTGCCTCTATTCATTATTATGACGTTCAACCCCATTTTTCTGTATTTGTGAAGATCTACAGTTGTTCCAATCTCATGCAATTTTCTTCCTTTTATATTTGTGAGCTCTGATGCCATCAAAATGTACTGCATAATGAGAGACAAGACCTATCTGTATAAATGACCACTCTTGGTAAATACACATCTGGGGAAGACTATTTATGACATATGCTTTTATAATGCAGTTTTTCACTGGGTCTGCATTCTAGTGACTTCTCATTTAGAAAGTGTTTCATGGCCACCCTGCAACCGTATAATTGGAGGATGATAAGAAAATTTGCAGTGGTTCACCTTTTTGTTGTTGTTGTTGATTTGTTTAAAATTACCCAGAGAGTGTTCTTGTTTGTGGGGTGGGGGTGGGAATCAATTAATTTTGACATATGTCAGATTTCCCTAGAGAAAAGATGAGTATCTGCCAGCTGACCGTTAGTCCTTTCCAATTGCTTGTTTCCTTGCAGAGAGAAAATTAGAGATCTGTAATAATTGGCTACTCTATAAAGTCTGCTTCCTGGATAACCTGCTGTCTTGACTGTGGTCTCTTGGTTTAAGGAGTAGAAACAAACCCAAATTCGTGGTACAGTCTTGTTATTTGAAGGATTTAGGGCAATAGCTCAATCAGGTGAAATGCGCTCGGCTTATTAGAAACCATATACTATGTTTTATTGTGTGCTTTCCTCATTCCTCATCTCTATATGGCAGAAATCATGTTTTTGTGTGCCTACATTCTAATATTTCACATATTGTATGACACATTGAGGGTACTGAATAAATATGTGGTGAGTCTTCCTAAGCATCAGGTACTATCTAATGTTTTAGGGATACAGATGGGAAAGAACAAACTACATCTGCCTTTAATGAGCCTTGCTTTTTGACATTTAAAGAAAAAGAAAGAAAGAAAGGGAGCCCAGGGAAGAAGGAAGCTCAAGGATCAAGGCTGGTACTTGTGAGTCTGCATCTTCTCTCATCTCTCCTTTTCTATAACCATTCATCAGCCTGGTATTCATTTGTTACTCATTCACTACCAAATATTTGTGGACCACCACTAGATGGGAATTAAGTCATGAACAAAAAAGTATAAAAGCAGTAAATAATTCACTAGAGAGGCTATGCATAAATTTATAGGGGATATGTGCTAGATGAAGACTAATCTGGCAGAGAACAGATCTTGGAGAGCTCTGCAAGTGAAGTGAGGGAGTTTGCCTTTCCTTTGCTATTGATCATGAAAACTGCCTACTTCCTAGTCTTTTAGATCTCTCCTTCCAAAAATAAGTGTTTTCTGTATGCTTAGTGTTAGTTAAAATTCTAAGGAAAGAATATGATTGATCACTGACAAACCAGTGAATTGAATCTTTGTAATTCAATCCCCCATGATTGTATGAATACAAGGGAAAAGGGGAGTAACAAATATTCACATGGAATATAAATGGTGACCCAAGCCTTACTCTTCAGCAGTTTGTGTAAAGGTCAGTAAGACAATGTGTTAGGGCTGAGTGTGTACCACTAGACCTTCCTTTAGAATGTGCCCAACTTTTTTCTTATTCATTGGTGAAACTTTTGTGTTGAGACTTGCAGGCCTTTACAAAGAGATCATCAGCATATTTTCATCTAGTGTTTCATATCTGAGGGCAATTATTGTAATTTATTTAATATGAAATTATTTGACTAGAAATGGCATTTAAAAAAATATCATAAACATATCTCAAGCATCCATCTTGTTACAGCACAAACTCTCCTTGCTTTAGATCCAAAAGAGAGACAGGAATTATAGAGCCTCCATCCTTAAAATTCAGTGACCTTATTTCTTATTAGAAGTGAGAGTAGAGGAAAGCTTGGGAGTGGGTCTTGAGAAACGAATGAAATATTATTTGAACATGAAGATTTGGTGAAATTCAGGGAGCAAATCCTTAAAGAGATGTTCCTAATTTGAGAAAGTATATTGATATTTAAATGAAAAATCTTTAAACAGTTGGGGATTGTTTCCAGAACAATATTAATCAACAACTTTAAGATGTTGTAATTAAGTTACTAGTGTTTTCTCAGGCCCACCGGGTATTGTACTATTTGCTTAGATAGCTTCTGTTTCCGCTATTCCCTTCCAATCAGTCTTATTGATTAATCAGACTGAGTTCAACCTATGATGTATATTATTTTAGCCCAATTTAAAAAACCTGAATATTGATAGAGGTTGGAATCTAACTCTGAGGTGATACATTGATACTTGACCTCTTAGATTTGTGGCATCATTAAATGGTCTCCATACCCAAGATATGGCAAAAAGCAAGGCACATTAAAGGCAGATATAGTTTGTTCTTTCCCATCTGTATCCCTTAAACTTTAGACATTACCTGATGCTTAGTGAAGATTCACCAAATATTTATTCAGTACCCTCAATGTGTCATACAATATGTGAAATATTAGAATGTAGGCATACACAAAAGCCTGATTTCTGCCATATAGAGATGAGGAATGAGGGAAGCTACAATTTCTTGAATATTTACTGTATTCCTAGGACTATTCTAAGTGCTTTCATATCATTTCACTTAATCCAGACAACAGTTTTATGAGCTTTTGACACTTAAAAGAACTGCTGTTTTCTATTTCTCTCCTATGTGATTTCAAAAGAGAAGGTGGTAGAATCTATATTTTGTTTATACCAAACTGCATATTTCTGTTATATTTTTAACAAGATACAGTTATTGCATTTTTGAAATCTCTTAGAGTTTTACAAAGATAAAAGCATATTAGAAAGAACTTCTTTCTAATGATAGAAAGAATTTCTATCATTTGATGATATATACTTTATAATTATATGGATCAGGACACAGAAATAAATACCAACTAAATAAGGTTTTACATAACAACTTATTACAAAGTGAATATATAACATTTGATGAATTTTCTAAAATACAAAAAAAAAAAGCTATCTGTTCATGGAAGAGGATATTTGTGATAAATTTAACTTTTTTTTCTCCAGTCTCAGGCTTGCTTACTTTGTAAAATTAATGGGAATGCACTTGCATAGGATTATTTTTTAAAGAGAGATAAACATGTCTTTCAGAAAACTGTACTACTGCAATTTTTTTTTCTTTTGTTAAGAAATAGCTTATGGTAAAGGGATTCCAAGCATTGGCAACATAATTTTTATTTATTTTTTTGAGACAGAGTCTTTTGCTCTGTTGCCCTGGCTGGAGTACAGTGGCACAATCTTGGCTCACTGAAACCTCTGCCTCCCGGGTTCAAGCGATTCTGCTGCCTCAGCCTCCCGAGTAACTGGGACTACAGGCGCCTGCCACCACACCCAGCTAATCTTTGTACTTTTAGCAGAGACGGGTTTCACCATATTGGCCATGCTGGTCTCGAACTCCTGACCTTATGATCTGCCCACCTCGGCCTCCCAAAGTGCTGGGATTACAGGTGTGAGCCACTGCACCCAGCCAACATATATATTTTTTTATATATATATATTTATATATTTAAATATATATATATTTATATATTTAATGTGGAGGGAAAAATGACAACAGGATTGAAATTCATGTAATTTCACAAAAAAAAAAAATTTATTTAAAGCTCTCTTCTTTCACATGGATACAGTAAGAGTTTTCCCATTAGAGAGTAGCTAACCTCCACAGTAGCACTGATGTTTACAAATGCAGGAGATTTTTGTTAATCACATTGGACGATTTTAATTACATCCTTTCAGGTATATAAAATGTTACCTTATTCCTGCAAATCCTCCCAATGTCTGTTTAAAAAGAAAACTTGCTCAGCATTGGAAATATTTTCAAAATTTAAAAATTGTTCTAGACCTTTGGGATTTTAAAAATACATAAAGCATGTTTTTTATTGAACAAAGCATGACAATTTGTAGACCATGTAGTGTAGCAGCAAAGGTGGCATTCACTGTTCAGCTGACACAGTGAATGGGTCCATCAAGTTTCTTTGAATATGTTATGGAGCTTTTGAATATCTGAAAAAACATTTCTTTGAAACTATCAGACAACTGTTTGATAGGTTTTTCTTATTTGTTAAGATTCACAAGCTCTATTTTTCTCAGCATGCAGTGCTGAGCACAATGGGCAATGTTGACTAGCCTTTATTTAGATAAGCTGGAAGAGCATTAGTTTTCCTTGGGAAGCCATGCACATGCAAAATTAATTGAGGAAACCAACTGATTTGTCTTTCCCAGCTGCAATTCAAATGACTCAGGTGTAATACAGTGCAGCTGAGAAAAGTCAAGCTATACAAAGCCCAGCATTAAACAGTTGCCACTCACAGAATAAATTGTTGATTGTCAAATCATCGTTAAGAAAATCCACAATTTCCAAAGGTAAATTTAAAAACTCCATCCTTTCCTGCAGACTACTGCCCAACTAATAGATTTAGAGTTGAAACAACAAATTTCAAAATTCTGATTCATTTTATTCTCAGTGTGAACTTGTTTTCAGGAAAGTTGTTTTCTCAGTAATAACATTGGTCATCCTAACAAGTCGAATGACAATTTTCCAGGGGAAGGATTTTCCAAACAATAGTTTCTCTGCTTTAAAGTGATGTGAAGCAGTAAATGTTTAAGAAACATGATATTTTGGATGAATTAGGTAAAGCTTTTTTTTTTTTTCTCTTTCATGCATAGCTCATGCTCCACTAATCATCAAAAATGACATTTTGTCAAAAACTATTGAAAATTTATTGAGTTCTTTATAGTATTCAAAATAACATTCCCTTTTGTGGAGTTATTCACATTGTTCATTGAGCCTCAAAATTGTTTTTAATCATCTGAAACGTACAAGGTCTGTCTGTAGTAATCACATGTCTGCACTTAACCAAGACCCAAAGGATAAGATCTACTATTATCTCCTTTAATCTTATTTTGTGTGTCTTATTCTCACAGCACATACTTGAATAATCTGCTGCCCAAAGTGAGGTCAAAATCGTTCTTTCGTTTCATTGGTTTTGTTCTTTAAATCTGTTTATTATCCCATCACAGTTTTGTTTTTCAAGTCCCTCAAGATATGAACTAATTTTCCACTCAAAATATTGCTTATGTCATAATAAATCAGACTGTGTTCACTGATAGTGAATAATACATTTCAAATGAACTGAACATTCAATTCATTGTATATAGATCAGCATCTTTGCAATTTCTTAACAATTCAGAAAAAAAATTGTTTTTCTTTGACTTCCCTTAAGTTTGACTAACTTGACCAATACAATAATTTACTAAGAGTTGCTGTGGCTTATGATTTGGTTGCAAAGAGTTAAAGACCAAATGCTACATTCTCAGAAATGATTCACAAATACATTTCAAGGACAGTTTGGAAACCGTTGAGGGGATGAGACTCTTTATAGTAAGGGAATTAGGACACATTAGGATCTGGGTTTGTTTCATTTTTAGAGAGAATAGTCAAGAAAGTCCTCTGCCAGGAAACATGTTCTTTCTCCCTAAAATAACTTGATTTCTGGAGAGAAAATGAATAGAAATTCTATTGTTCAGAAACTTGGTTAAAAGGTGAACCTCAGAACCACTGCACACGCCAAGGGAATGCTTTTAGTATTGCTTCCTGAAGTCAACTAATGGATTGAAAAGGGACTGGGAAAAGTGGTCACCAGGGGAAGCCTGATGACGGGCAGCTGCAGCTGCACCAGTGCCAAGCACTGACCATTTAGGACAAAGAGGAGCATGTGAAGATGCACTGGGGGCATCAAGAGCAGTAGAAGTAGCAATAGAAGCGCCTCTTTCTTCCTCCTAGAAAAAAGGAATAGAAAAACGTACAGAAGAATGGAAGGAAATGTGTAAGGAGAAAATAATAAAACACACAGTAAAGAGAGATTGATGGAATGGGATGGCAGAACACTGTAGGGTGTTTCACAAAGGGAAGCAAAGCTCAAATAAAAATGAAAATTATTGGATGGTAAGCCTTTGTAGAAAATGATCACACACATACATTCACACATACAAACACATGACAAAAAGGGACAAGGAAGGAACTCAAGAAGATAATATAATACTGAGACACTGATCAAATAATTTCCTGCATGACTGAGAACTGATGGACAGCATGAAACACCTACTTATATGATATGCTTGTAAATCAGCTATTTGGTTAATACAACAATAGTGTGTGCAATTAGCAATATTTCCTTTTAAAAAATACTTTAATATTAAAGAGGTCAAGTCTACTTGATATGTTTTCATGTTAAGAAGGGCCCTACTCAGGTACTGCTTGAAACCCTGCCCTATTCATATTTCCTGAGAATCAGTGCAGCATGCGAGACGGAGCATGACTTTGGAGTCAGGCCGACCTATATTTTGCTGTAGGTTAGCTGTGTGGCCTGAGGTGAGTTACCTAATTTTTATGGCTTTAGTTTCCTTTCATGCAACATGAGAATCATAAACTCTGTTTTAGGGAATTGTAGGAATGACAATAGGCAACATCTAAAGAAGTGCTACGGCATACCAGAAGCTCAAAAATGGAAGTTTCTATTGTTTCTGTTGTTGTTGTAGTTATTGTTATAATCATTGAGAGAGATTATTTAATATCACCCTTTAGTAAGGCTTCAGACAGAGTAGGTAGAATATGAAGTAGTTTTAAAATTATGATTAGGATGTAAACTCCCAGAGAGGGGGCACAAAAATTTTTGAGTAGAGAAAGAAATATTGGAAAAGACACCAGAGTGGAATCCATATGGAAAACGTCAGTTTGGTTCATTTGGCCATTTGGAGGCAAGACCAAAGACCTCACTCTGAAATGCATTATGCATATTTCACTTCCATATGGATTGCTGAACCTTCAGTTGCACTGCAGTACTTATAATAGGTCTATGGTCTGCATGTTTTATATTCTTGTGGTGATTTTTCATTCTAAAGAATTTGCTGGAAGCAGTATGTAAATGCAACCTCTTTTGTATTGTCAGGGTCTGCCTGTTTCTTACAAGCCAGAGTGAAAATCTACACCAAAATATCACTTGACTTCAAAGAACAATCATTTTTCACTTATTTGTATCAAGGGACAGTGAACATTTGTGAAAGCGTCTACATTTATTTTCAAAATACAGCGGGTTGTATTTTGTAATCCTCTGCATATATTTGTAAAGCTGCAGATAGGCTTAGAACCTTCCAAAATGAGGGTCTTTTGATGAGCATGACTTCTAAATTGCAGGTGGAACAGATGCCCCAGAAGGGGACATGATTTTTCACTAACTGGGACAAATTGGCTAAAAGCAAATCTTGGAATTGTGATGGCTTTGTAAATAGGCTGAACTGAAGCAAGGATTTTGAGATTAGATTAATGCCAGCCTTAGCTGGAATAATGTGTGCTCTCGAGTATCTGCAGCTGTGAAATCACTACAACATGTTCTAGTTGAATGTGATTTTCTTGCCCTGATCTCTGGTACACTTTAGCTCAAACAGATATCCACATGTAGAAATAGGTCACTCAGGGGAAAATGTGTATTTCTTATACCCTCAAAGGGCTTTAGATTTACATATCAGCAATGGCTTACCATGAAACTCAGAGAAAATACTGTATTTCCATCTGTAGCATGAAGATTATTGACATTTAAGGGGAAACTACACATTTTCACTTTTAGCAACACTTAGAAAAAAAACCATAAACAGCATCTCGTAAAGGCCAATATTTGGTTCATATTTTTTCTCATCAGCTGTTTGCTAGAAGAGCAAATGATTAGAATGTAGGTCCAAGTACGTCTTTTACCCTCTAGAAAAATGTCATAATCTTAGCATACATTGAAAAAAGAAATACTAATGTTTCAGGTTAGCAAGGGTAGGAGAAGGTACTAATCTATTATGTGAGGGGGAAATGATATAGACTTTTCTTGACTGAAAACCAGCTGAGTTTATGACTATGAAATGAATTCTTTATAGAATGCTCACTTTTCATTGAGTTGGATTTTAAGCTTTTGAAAATCTAGAATTCTGAGCTAAAACGATAGTCAACAACACATGGAATAATTTCGCAAACATAATAGTGAGAAGCCCGACACAAAAGAATATATATTATATATGAAGTTCAAAACAGGAAAAAACTAATCCAAGTTAGAAGTCAAAAGATTGATTCCCTTTGACAGGTAGAGCAGACTGGCAGGATGCATAAGGGGGCTTCTGGGGTGCAGATAAACTTTTGCTTCTTGGTCTGGCGCTGGTTACATAGGTGTGCCACTTTATAAAAAATCCATCAGTCTGTATACTTATAATGTTGTACCTCTCTGTACTTTGTTATACCTCAGCACAAAGATGTTAATAACTTGGTTCTGTAAAACTCTCTCTTGATCTACTTCAAGGGTGAGTCCTATGGCTATGAGAATGTATCAGTGGTGGTATGGCACTGTGACTGATAAGCACTGCAAGTTCTTATGGTGCCAAAGATGCTCGCATTTCAAAGGCTCAGCATCTTCTTTAGCAGGAGTCCATCAAGTGTGCATATTAATAGAGCAAAAAGTCCATAAGTAACTAGGACCAAATAAACTGATCACAGGGCAAGCTTAGGGGGCATTTGGGAAATTGTACTAGCCTTTTTCTAAAGCCAGAATTTCATATATTTTCCCCTAGAATCACTACAAGGTAAGAATATAAACATCTGTATCAGAAGAAACATATGATTCTTACCTAAAATAATGTAATTATAGTAAGAACATTATTGGGAGGCAAGCTCTTATTCTATACTATTTTTGGTGCCAAAATGAAATGAAAACTTATTTTTAACCAAGAAATACTATATTCAGGGAACAGAAACCGTCCTTTGGAAGCATGAGGCATAATTTTATTTGCAGTTTGCCCATTTCTTTACCTACAGGGACCACTTTCCAGTTGTCATCGTTCACAGATGCGAAGAGATCTTATGTCTAATTCAGTACTTTGTACATCTGTCCAGAAACACAAAACCAGACCCCCATTTTACATTATGGGAGAATCAAAAGCAGTTCCAGAGCATAATACTGATGCTTTTCTACACATGAGGGAATTTTCTCAGCAAGATGAATAGGACGCTCTTTAACATCAGCCAGACCTAAGTCGACGTGCTGCCTCTTACTACCCCAAAAAAGGAGAAAGTCACTTAAGTTTTTGTTTGTTTGTTTGTTTGTTTGTTTTCTGTAAAACATCTACTTCCTGGAATTTTTCTACTGTTTAAATGAGATAATATCTATAAAACTTGTTTAAAAAGTTTTCCCCATAATATTTGGTAAATATTCATGAATATACTACTACTATTGCTACTACTGCTGCTAATGACAATAATAATAATAATAAATTAGTAGTAGTAGCTAACATATGTGCCAAACTGTTACTAGTGTTACTAGTATTACTAGTGTTATTAGTATCCTCTTTACATAATAGTGGTGGTAGTAGTCGTATGCACATTTACAACTCGATTCCAACTTCAAATCTGAAATCATACAACTTATGTCACTCAATTCTACTTCTTGCAAGCAGACATCTGTATATAAAACACAATTCCTTAACCTCATAATACTCAGCTCTCTTAACCTTTTCCCAGCCTTTCCTTGCATAGATTTGTTTCTTTTTCAATTTTCCCTGTTATAAATATTAAAATTTTAAGTACTAAAACATTTCCCCTTTCCTTCTTTTCTGAGAACTCACTTCTTCAACAAATAGAAGGCGTGTTCTCATACGCCTCTTTTCTGCTGGCCATAATGCTAGGCAATGGTGAATAAGGTGGACAAGGTGCCTGTACTCATGAGACTTGATGTTCCAGTGTGAGAGGAAGAATATAAATAAGTATAGAAAATAATTGCTGATTTTGATAGTTTCTATGAAGGAAACCTGCAGGGTAAAGTGAAGAGGAGCAGCAGGTGGCAGGAACCACCTTAGATGCTTAAGTTGGGACAGGTATCTCTGAGGGGATGACTTCTGTGGTGAGATCTGGATAAATTACTTCAAGAACAAATCTCAAAGCAATTCCCTACTATGAAGTAACAAACCTTTCTATTTAATGAGAAAAAAAATGAAAGTTTGAGAATGGTTAAATCATAAGAATAGCACGTTATTCTTCAGTGCAATGCATAAATAACTCATTAAAACATTTTCATGTGAGTTAATTCATTTAATCTACATAATAATCTAAGGAAATAAATCATAGGGCAAGTATTACTATTTGTCCCCCAACCTTAACTTTATAGATAACAAAATCAAGACCCTGAGAGTAAGTACTTTTCCAGTTTTCCACAGCTAGTGAGCAATTGAAGTGAGATATAAACATTGTCTCTTGATTCTTGATACTAAGACTTATTTTCTCTAAGGGATGTATAGACTGACCTTTGTAGGATGTGATTTTAAAGGAATTTTCAGAGTGCAACCTATACTGTGTGTCCTGCATTTAGTTGGTCTTTTTATCTTTTCCTTTCTTTCTATCCTGTGCTATTCCCATTCCCTATGGCCAAATCCAATTCTTCTCAGGCCATTATCACTACCTTTGTTAGAGGAAAAATTCAGGGGATATAAATACACAGTCATTATAAAATGAGTTCTGATGACCTTTTAGTATTTGTTGTGTATGAACTGTAAGCAGCAGTTAAAGATGAAAAGGAATTGGCATTGAGCCTTCTTAATTATTGTTCCTGTTTCAGACCTTTAATATAGCTTTGGCTCTTGCTGACACATCTAAATGAGGTTTACAGAACCTGGAGCTGAGAATTCAGTGCTCATTAACAGAGAGATGACAGGACGGCGGCGTTTTCTTTTTTGCCCTTTTAGAAAAAGAAATCATCATGGATCTCAGATTTAGATGTTTTATTTTACATGTGGGTTACCTTCTGATTTGGAATAATTGTAAGTGTGCTCATCTAGAGGAAAGTCTAAAATAGGTTCATGAAAGCAAGAAAAAAGAATGAAGGCTGTGCTTTGTTGGGCTTTCTGAATTCTGTAAGACATAACTGATGTGACTAGTATCAGAACTCAACATACCATTGTAAATTATGCTATCCAAAGAGGGTTGAAAAGCAGAGGTTCACAACCTGGGTGAATTCCATCTCCATGGATACCACGGTCATCATCATCCCGACTGGTTGCAGGTCTTTAACTGGTCTTCTGACCTCTAAGGTCTTCTCATCTTGAACTCACCTATACATCGCTGCCAGATTTGACTTCTGAAAGGGGCAGCTTGGGTTATATAGTATCCTCCAAATTTGTTTTTTTTTTTGAGACGCAGTCTTGCTCTGTTGCCCAGGCTGGAGTGCAGTGGTGTGATCTCAGCTCACTACAAGCTCCACCTCCCCTAGGTTCAAGTGATTCTCCTGCCTCAGCCTCCCATGTAGCTGGGATTGCAGGCATGCACCACTACCACGTATGGTTATTTTTTTAAAAAACTTTTAGTAGAGACAGGGTTTTGCCATGTTGGCCAGGCTGGTCTTGAACTCCTGACCTCAAGAGATCCACCTGCCTCGGCCTTCCAAAGTGTTGGGATTATAGGCATGAGCCACCGTGCCCAACCAATAACCCCTGAATTCTGTTGCGGGTGGCCTATTTAATAATGAATTATATATAAACTCTTTCTACTTGTTAGTTATTAGTTTTTAAATTATGATGTTAGAGTAACTAAGTCAACTAGTTAATAACAAAAGGCAAATAGAAAGTAGGTTGCTTAGCATGATGTAGTTTGCATATTTATTGGGTGTGAAGTTCTCACTTAATCAGCTTTTACAAGAAATACCATGGTGGCTGTGTTTCTGCTAAAATTGGGATTATGGCTTCCTGATAACCTCTCCCCCTCCCCGCTAAAATGTGTGAAAACCGACTTCTTGTCTTGTGTGTGGAATAGAACATGGGGAACAATAAAAAGGCTTATTGCAAGACACACATAGATAAGAAGCTGACTTCCAGGACAAAGAAAATGGAAAATGATATTATAACTCAGCTAAATATGGTGGCAGTTTCTTAGCCAGCAGAGTAGACAGACTCTTTAAAATGTATTAACAGAAAACATGTACCAAAAATCTGAACTTCGGACAGTGACTAAGAGAGTAGGAATTCTTTGTAGTAAGGAGCTTGATGTAAAGAAACAATTATCCATGCACAAAACCTTGTGAAGTAAAAAAGCACATAGAGGGCCAGAGAAGGATCATCAGGACTTAGGTTCTGCAAGAGGAACGGCTCACGACAGAATAAACAGAAGGGACAATTTCCCGACCATGCCCACTTCCTATCATTAACCTGTTCTTCAGTGAGAGGAATTATAAACAGATGTTGGAACTGCACGTTGTAGTCGTTTTTGTGTATAACTGATGTTTACATTTACTCTATAGTTCTTATTTCGGCCATTCTCAACTCTGTTCTCATGCACTTGAAATTCAGAGGATGAATACAAATATGGTTATGACTAGATAATTTGCTTAAAGTGTGTGAACACAAAGTAGACAAATTAAGGACACTTCATGCTTGTTACCTTCTCAGAGTTTATTTACATGTGAACTGAGCTGGATGTTACAAAGGCATTCTCAGTTTAGTATCCTGTTTCTTTACTGGATGATAGATATTATTAGGGGATCCTCATATCTCAGTATTTGAAAGGGTCTCCTAACACACAGCAATGATCTTACTTTCATACTTCATTCTAACATGGTGACCAGGAGAATTAGCAAATGTGGAAAATGCTATAAGGAAATACTCAGTTAAAAATAAATCGGTAGTGAATGTGAATATCCTTGTCCTGACTTTCAAAACCTCAAAAAGTCAAGGCCATTTGAAAATTTGTTCACTGAATAAACAGTTATTAGCATCACATATGCCACTCACTGTGCTTGGTCCTAAAGAAATTTAGATAAAAGGAAATAGAGTTACTGTCTCTGAAAAGGTCAGGTGCTAGTTGGAAAGCACGTACGCAAATAAATGAAATAATACAAGGGATAGATAAAAAGCTGTTCATTATATTCTGATAATTCTTCTAGGGCAGATTGGGGAGGGATTGGTAAATTCTTCAGGAGTAGATAAATGACTTTCGAGTCTTAAAGAGTGGACTCAGGAAAGGCATTGGAGAATGAAAGAAAGCAACATGGTAAAGTGTGGATGACTTACACACACACACACACACACACACACACACACTTAAAATATAGTTTTACCTAGTTGGTTGCAATGGTCTACATGTTTGTCCCCCCCAAAATAATATTTTAAATCCTAATCTCCAAGGTGATAGTATTAAGAGGAGTGGCTTTAGAGAGGTGATTAGGTCATGAGGGCAGATCCTTCATGAATGACATTAACTCCCTTGTAAAAGAGATCCTAGAAGCCAGGCACGGTGGCTCATGCCTGTAATCCCAGCAATTTGGGACCCCGGTGGGCGGATCACGAGGTCAGGAGATCAAGACCATCCTGGCTAACACAGTGAAACTCCATCTCTATTAAAACTACAAAAAATTAGCCGGGCGTGGTGGCAGACGCCTGTAGTCCCAGCTACTCGGGAGGCTGAGGCAGGAGAATGGCGTGAACCTGGGAGGTGGAGCTTGCAGTGAGCAGAGATTGCACCACTGCACTCCAGCCTGGGGGACAGAGTGAGACTCCATCTAAAAAAAAAAAAAAAAAATAGATCCTAGAGACCGAGCTAGCCAGCCCCTTTCTCCACACGAGGACACAGCTAGAAGTCACCTTCTGTAAGGAATGGACTCTCACCAGACACCAACTGCTGGAGCCTTGATCTTGGACTTTCCCATCTCTAAAACTGTGAGAAACTTTCATTGTTTATGAGATACCCAGTTTAGGGTATTTTGTTACAGCAGCCCAAAGACATTGGTCTGGTCCTTAGACCATTCAGAGGTCAGGATCACCTCTGACACATGTTGAAAAGGCAAATTTTCAGATAATCACATCAGACTTCCTAGATTGGAGTCCCTAAGAGCCAACTTTAAAATATATCATTGTAACCAGACTCCGAGTGATTCCAATGCCCTCTATAGATGGTGAATGAGCATTCTAGAAGCTAAAACTAGTTCCATGTAACAGGTGCCTCTGTGGAATTTCACAAGTCATAGGACCGTTTTATCTTAGGTATGTCATACTGGCAGACAGACCATATTGAACTCATAGACATCCAAGGTGAAAAATGCCAGGACATAAAGATCAAGTCGTGGAGTTTTCTAGGAATATGGGACATGTAGTACTCATGACTTGGGACTCATTTTCAATATGCCACCAGGTTTTCTCTAAGTGGATTGGAGGGTGTTGAAGGATGGTGCGTAACTCTTCATAGAAGAAAGTTCTACTGGAAAGAGGAAAATCATGTGGAATAAAAAATCATTTTTCTTTTAATTTTTATTTAATTTTTATTTTAGTTCATGTGGGTACATGTGTAGGTTTTTTATATAGGTTAACTTGTGCCATGGCGGATTGGTGTACAGATTATTTCATCGCTCAAGTACCTGATAATCATAATATTGCCAAGTATCTGATAATTAGGTACTAACCATAGTACCTGATAGGTATTTTTTCTGATCATCTACTTTCTTATACCCTCTACCCTCCCTCAAGTAGGCACTAGTATCTGTTTGCCTCTTCGCGTCCATGTGTCATTATTTAGCTTCCGCCTATAAGTGAGAACATGTGGTATTTCGTTTTTCAGTTTTAGTGTTAGTTTGCTAAGGTTAATGGTCTCCAGCTCTATCCATGTTGCTACTGCAAAGGACATGATCTCATTTTTTATGGCTGCATTATATTTCATGGTGTATATGTACCACATTTTCTTTATCTTGTCTACCACTGATAGGCATTTGATTGATTCTATGTTTTTGCTATTGTGAATAGACCTCTAATGAACATATGTGTGCATGTGTCTTTATGATAGAATGATTCATATTCCTTTGGGTATATACACAATAATGGGATTGCTAGGTCAAATAATAATTCTGTTTTTAGTTCCTTGAGGAATGGCTGACTTAATTTACACTCTCACCAGCAGTGTATAACCATACCCTTTTCTCTATACCATCTGTTATTTTTTAATTTTTTATTAATAGCCATTCTGCCTGATGTGAGATGGTATCTCATTGTGGTTTTGGAAAATCATTCTTTTTGACAGGCAGACTTGTGCCTATATGAGTTTTACATACTTCATTGCTTTTTAAATATTTCTTTAGGCAACTTTAGAACATGCAGATTTAAAAAACATACTGTTAAGGTCTTAGTTATTATTGTATTTCATGCTTGAGGATAAAAATCTCAACCAAAACCCATCATTCTCAGGAGAGTATCACAAGGACAGAAAATCAAACACTGCATGTTCTCACTCATAGGTGGGAATTGAACATTGAGAACCCTTGGACACACGGCGGGGAACATGACACACCAGGGTCTGTCGGGGGGTGGGGGGCTGGGGGAGGGATAGCATTAGGAGAAATACCTAATCTAAATGACGAGTTGATGAGTGCAGCAAACCAACATGGCACATGTATACCTATGTAACCTGCACGTTGTGCACATGTATCCAGAACTTAAAGTATAAAGAAAAGAAATCACAACCAAAAACTGAGGACTCTGCCTACTCCCTTTTTTGGGATTGAAGCCCTTTACAGGCCGGGCACGGTGGCTCAAGTCTGTAATCCCAGCACTTTGGGAGGCCGAGGCGGGCGGATCACGAGGCAGGAGATCGAGACCATCCTGGCTAACCCGGTGAAACCCCGTCTCTACTAAAAAATACAAAAAACTAGCCGGGCGAGGTGGCAGGCGCCTGTAGTCCCAGCTGCACGGGAGGCTGAGGTAGGAGAATGGCATAAACCCAGGAGATGGAGCTTGCAGTGAGCTGAGATCCGGCCACTGCACTCCAGCCTAGGCGACAGAGCGAGACTCCGTCTCAAAAAAAAAAAAAAAAAAAAATTTAAAAAAAAAAAAAAAAAAAAAAAGAAGCCCTTTACAGGAGGTCGCATATATGATGGGCTGCTTAATTTTAAGACATTATAATTTTCATTTATATTGGCATTTTTTAAGACTCTATGTTTACGTTTAAACTGATTATGGTTTAAAGTGATTATTTATCCACGGTGATTTCTCTGTGGGAATCCTGAACAGATATGATGATTGTTCTCCCTTAATATATGGCTGAAACTTTATCCCTAGGCAGTTCCCTCTATTAGGAGATATTTGCCTCATGTCTTAAACCATCTATTTTTAAAATGAAATTAATTCATTTAGAAGAATTCTTAGTGGTGGTTGATAAAGTATTGTAGTGAGGATGATGAGAATGTTGACAGCTATGAATCATTGAATACTTACCACATGCCTAAAGTTGTTCAAAGATATTTACCTGGATATATTTATTTATTCCATTACAACAACCTTATTAATAGCCCCATTTTATAGATGACAGAACAAAATCATAAAAAAGTAAAATATATTGCTCCAGGATGCTGTGAATAAGGGGGTAAGGTTTAGGATCCTGAGGATCCTAACTCAGGTAGTGGATCTCCCAAGCCTAGGCTTTGAACCTTAATGGCATTCTGCTTGGTTTTGAAGCTGCCAGTTCTGTTTCAGATTTTTTTTTTTAACCCATTACTTATTATCTGAATTTAGCAATTTCTTCAATGTTCATTATCTTCATTTTGAGATAGATAAAACAAAAAATGCCAATCATATTTCTTTAGCTGTATCTTAGGCTAACACCAAACATGAGCTTGTACTTTTGCCTTTCACACCTAAGAGCATGCTGTCAATTATCAGGTTACCCACCCCCTGCCCTCATGCCTGGTGACATGCCTTTGTTTGGCTCAAAGAGAAATTATTCTCTTGGTGATTTGGCCATTGAAGCTTCTGGTCCAAATGAGTTTTTATCCTTAACAATAAGATAGCACAACGGGCTTTGGATACCTAGTTGCAAATAGATAATGCCAGTCTCTACAACTATGCTCTATGGAAGGGCACAAGAATTCCAACCCCACAAAAGGCCATATAATTTCATAGCCAAAAAAAAGAAAAATAAAGAGGGGCAGAGCAAGATGACCGAATAGGAACAGCTCCAGTCTCCAGCTCCCAGCGCGAGTGACACAGAAGACAGGTGATTTCTGCATTATCAACTGAGGTACTGGGTTCATCTCACTGGGGAGTGCCAGACAATCCGTGCTGGTCAGCTGCTGCTGCAGCCCGACCAGCGAGAGCTGAAGCTGGGCGAGGCATCACCTCACCTGGGAAGCACAAGGGGGAAGGGAATCCCTTTTCCTAGCCAGGGGAACAGAGACATACAACACCTGGAAAATTGGGTAACTCCCACCCCAATACTGCGCTTTAAGCAAACGGGCACACCAGGAGATTATATCCCACACCTGGCCAGGAGGGTCCCATGCCCACGGAGCCTTCCTCATTGCTAGCACAGCAGTCTGTGATCTAGCCGCAAGGCAGCGAGGCTAGGGAGGGGCGCCCGCCATTGCTGAGGCTTAAGTAGGTAAACAAAGCCCTGGTTAAATCGAACTGGGTAGAGCTCACAGCAGCTCAAGGAGGCCTGCCTGTCTCTGTAGACTCCACCTCTGGGGACAGGGCACAGCTAAACAACAACAACAACAAAAAAGCAGCAGAAACCTCTGCAGACGCAAGCAACTCTGTCTGACAGCTTTGAAGAGAGCGGTGGATCTCCCAACACGGAGGTTGAGATCTGAGAACGGACAGACTGCCTGCTCAAGTGGGTCCCTGACCCCTGAGTAGCCTAACTGGGAGACATTCCCCACTAGGGGCAGACCGATACCCCACATCTCACACAGTGAAGTACATCCCTGAGAGGAGGCTTCCAAAGCAAGAATCACACAGGTACACTCGCTGTTCAGCCGTATTCTATCTTCTGCAGCCTCTGCTGCCGACACCCAGGCAAACAGGGTCTAGAGTGGACCTCAAGCAATCTCCAACAGACCTACAGCTGAGAGTCCTGACTGTTAGGAAGGACACCCACACCAAAACCCCATCAGTACGTCACCATCATCAAAGACCAGAGGCAGATAAAACCACAAAGATGGGGAAAAAGCAGGGCAGAAAAGCTGGAAATTCAAAAAATAAGAGCGCATCTCCCGCTCCAAAGGAACGCAGTTCATCGCCAGCAATGGATCTAAGCTGGACGGAGAATGACTTTGACAAGATGAGAGAAGAAGGCTTCAGTCCATCAAACTTCTCAGAACTAAAGGAGGAATTACGTACCCAGCGCAAAGAAACTAAAAATCTTGAAAAAAGAGTGGAAGAATTGATAACCAGAATAATTAATGCAGAGAAGGCCATAAACGAATGGACAGAAATGAAAACCATGACATGGGAAATCCGTGACAAATGCACAAGCTTCAGTAACTGACTCAATCAACTGGAAGAAAGAGTATCAGCAACTGAGGATCAAATGAATGAAATGAAGCGAGAAGAGAAACCAAAAGAAAAAAGAAGAAAAAGAAATGAACAAAGCCTGCAAGAAGTATGGGATTATGTAAAAAGACCAAATCTATGTCTGATTGGGGTGCCTGAAAGTGAGGGGGAAAATGGAACCAAGTTGGAAAACACTCTTCAGGATATCATCCAGGAGAACTTCCCCAACCTAGCAGGGCAGGCCAACATTCAAATCCAGGAAATACAGAGGACACCAAAAATATACTCCTCGAGAAGAGCAACTCCAAGACACATAATTACCAGATTCACCAAAGTTGAAATGAAGGAAAAAATCTTAAGGGCTAGAGAGAAAGGTCGGGTTACCCACAAACGGAAGCCCATCAGACTAACAGCAGATCTCTCAGCAGAAACTCTACAAGCCAGAAGAGAGTGGGGGCCAATATTCAACATTCTTAAAGAAAAGAATTTTCAAACCAGAATTTCATATCCAGCCAAACTAAGTTTCATAAGTGAAGGAGAAATAAAATCCTTTACAGATAAGCAAATGCTTAGAGATTTTGTCACCACTAGGCCTGCCTTACAAGAGACCCTGAAGGAAGCACTAAACATGGAAAGGAACAACCGGTACCAGCCATTGCAAAAACATGCCAAAATGTAAAGACCATCGAGGCTAGGAAGAAACTGCATCAACTAACGAGCAAAATAACCAGTTAATATCATAATGGCAGGATCAAGTTCACACATAACAATATTAACCTTAAATGTAAATGGACTAAATGCTCCAATTAAAAGACACAGACTGGCAAACTGGATAGAGTCAAGAACCATCAGTCTGCTGTATTCAGGAGACCCATCTCACATGCAGAGACATACATAGGCTCAAAATAAAGGGATGGAGGAAGATCTACCAAGCAAATGGAGAACAAAAAAAAAGCAGGGGTTGCAAACCTAGTCTCTGATAAAACAGACTTTAAACCATCAAAGATCAAAAGAGACAAAGAAGGTCATTACATAATGGTAAAGGGATCAATTCAACAGGAAGAGCTAACTATCCTAAATATATATGCACCCAATACAGGAGCACCCAGATTCATAAAGCAAGTCCTTAGAGACTTACAAAGAGACTTAGACTCCCATACAATAATAATGGGAGACTTCAACACTCCACTGTCAACGTTAGACAGATCAACGAGACAGAAAGTTAACAAGGATATCCAGGAATTGAACTCATCTCTGCAGCAAGCTATGTAATAGACATCTACAGAACTCTCCACCCCAAATCAACAGAATATACATTCTTCTCAGCACCACGTCGCACTTATTCCAAAATTGACCACATAATTGGAAGTAAAGCACTCCTCAGGAAATGTAAAGAACAGAAATTACAACAAACGCTCTCTCAGACCACAGTGCAATCAAACTAGAACTCAGGACTAAGAAACTCAATCAAAACCGCTCAACTACATGGAAACTGAATAACCTGCTCCTGAATGTCTACTGGGTGCACAACGAAATGAAGGCAGAAATAAAGATGATCTTTGAAACCAATGAGAACAAAGATACAACATACCAGAATCTCTGGGACACATTTAAAGCAGTGTGTAGAGGAAAATTTATAGCACTAAATGCCCACAAGAGAAAGCAGGAAAGATCTAAAATTGACACCCTAAATCACAATTAAAAGAACTAGACAAGCAAGAGCAAACACATTCAAAAAGTTGCAGAAGGCAAGAAATAACTAAGATCAGAGCAGAACTGAAGGAGACAGAGACACAAAAAACCCTCTAAAAAATTAGTGAATCCAGGAGTTGGTTTTTTGAAAAGATCAACAAAATTGACAGACCCCTAGCAAGACTAATAAAGAAGAAAAGAGAGAAGAATCAAATAGACGCAATAAAAAATGATAACGGGGATATCACCACCGACCCCACAGAAATACAAACTACTATCAGAGAATACTATAGACACCTCTACGCAAATAAACTGGAAAATCTAGAAGAAATGGATAACTTCCTGGACACTTACACTCTCCCAAGACTAAACCAGGAAGAAGCTGAATTCCTGAATAGACCAATAGTAGGCTCTGAAATTGAAGCAAAAATTAATAGCCTACCAACCAAAAAAAGTCCAGGACCAGATGGATTCACAGCTGAACTCTACCAGAGGTACAAGGAGGAGCTGGTACCATTCCTTCTGAAACTACTCCAATCAACAGAAAAAGAGGGAATCCCCCTAACTCATTTTATGAGGCCAACATCATCCTGATACCAAAGCCTGGCAGAGACACAACAAAAAAAGAGAATTTTAGACCAATATCCCTGATGAACATCGACGCAAAAATCCTCAATAAAATACTGGCAAACCGGATCCAGCAGCACATCAGAAAGCTTATCCACCATGATCAAGTGGGCTTCATCCCTGTGATGCAAGGCTGGTTCAACATATGCCAATCAATAAACGTAATCCAGCATATAAACAGAACCAAAGACAAAAACCACATGATTATCTCAATAGATGCAGAAAAGGCCTTTGACAAAATTCAACAGCCCTTCATGCTAAAAACTCTCAATAAATTCGGTATTGATAGAATGTATCTCAAAATCATAAGAGCTATTTATGACAAACCCACAGCCAATATCATACTGAATGGGCAAAAACTGGAAAAATTCCCTTTGAAAACTGGCACAAGACAGGGATGCCCTCTCTCACCACTCCTATTCAACATAGGTTGGAAGTTCTGGCTAGGGCAATCAAGAAAGAGAAAGAAATCAAGGGTATTCGGTTAGGAAAAGAAGAAGTCAAATTGTCCCTCTTTGCAGATGACATGATTGTATATTTAGAAAACCCCATTGTCTCAGCCCAAAATCTCCTTAAGCTGATAAGCAACTTCAGCAAAGTCTCAGGATACAAAATCAATGTGCAAAAATCACAAGCATTCTTATACACCAGTAACAGATAAACAGAGAGCCAAATCATGAATGAACTTCCATTCACAATAGATTCAAAGAGAATAAAATACCTAGGAATCCAACTTACAAGGGATGTAAAGGACCTCTTCAAGGAGAACTACAAACCACTGCTCAGTGAAATAAAAGAGGACATAAACAAATGGAAGAACATACCATGCTCATGGATAGGAAGAATCAATATCATGAAAATGGCCATACTGCCCAAGGTAATTTATAGATTCAATGCCATTCCCATCAAGCTACCAATGAGTTTCTTCACAGAATTGGAAAAAAACTGCTTTAAAGTTCATATGGAACCAAAAAAGAGCCCGCATCTCCAAGACAATCCTAAGTCAAAAGAACAAAGCTGGAGGCATCACGCTACCTGACTTCAAACTATACTACAAGGCTACAGTAACCAAAACAGCATGGTACTGGTACCAAATCAGAAATATAGACCAATGGAACAGAACAGAGTCCTCAGAAATAATACCACACATCTACAGCCATCTGATCTTTGACAAACCTGAGAAAAACAAGAAATGGGCAAAGGATTCCCTATTTAATAAATGGTGCTGGGATAATTGGCTAGTCATAAGTAGAAAGCTGAAACTGGATCTTTTCCTTACTCCTTATACAAAAATTAATTCAAGATGGATTAGAGACTTAAATGTTAGACCTAATGCCATAAAAACCCTAAAAGAAAACCTAGGTAATACCATTCAGGACATAGGCGTGGGCAAGGTCTTCATGTCTGAAACACCAAAAGCAACAGCAACAAAAGTCAAAATTGACAAATGGGATCTAATTAAACTAAAGAGCTTCTGCACAGCAAAAGAAACTACCATCAGAGTGAACAGGCAACCTACAGAATGGGAGAAAAATTTTGCAATCTACTCATCAGACAAAGGGCTAATATCCAGAACCTACAAAATCTCAAACAAATTTACAAGAAAAAAACAACCCCATCAAAAAGTGGGCAAAGGATATGAATAGACATTTCTCAAAAGAAGACATTCATACAGCCAACAGACACATGAAAAAATGCTCATCATCACTGGTCATCAGAGAAATGCAAATCAAAACCACAATGAGATACCATCTCACACCAGTTAGAATGGCGGTCATTAAAAAGTCAGGAAACAACAGGTGCTGGAGAGGATGTGGAGAAATAGGAACAGTTTTACACTGTTGGTGGGATTGTAAACTAGTTCAACCATTATGGAAAACAGTATGGCGATTCCTCAAGGATCTGGAACTAGAAGTACCATATGACCCAGCCATCCCATTACTGGGAATATACCCAAAGGATTATAAATCATGCTGCTATAAAGACACATGCACATGTATGTTTATTGCGGCACTATTCACAGTAGCAAAGACTTGGAATCAACCCAAATGTCCATCAGTGTTAGACTGGATTAAGAAAATGTGGCACATATACACCATGGAATACTATGCAGCCATAAAAAAGGATGAGTTTGTGTCCTTTGTAGGGACATGGATGCAGCTGGAAACCATCATTCTCAGCAAACTATCGCAAGAACAGAAAACCAAACACCGCATGTTCTCACTCATAGGTGGGAACTGAACGATGAGATCACTTGGACTCGGGAAGGGGAACATCACACACCGGGGCCTATCATGGGGAGTGGGGAGTGGGGAGGGATTGCATTGGGAGTTATACCTGATGTAAATGACGAGTTGATGAGTGCTGACGAGTTGATGGGTGCAGCACACCAACATGGCACAAGTATACATATGTAACAAACCTGCATGTTATGCACATGTACCCTAGAACTAAAAGTATAATAAAAAAAAAAAAAAAAAAGAAAAAGAAAACAGTCTTTGGGTGTCCTGTGAAAGAGCTCCTTCTTTATATTTTTGTTCTTTGAATGAGAAACTCTATTTACAGAATATTATGCTTAGTAATGCCATTGTAACTACCTTGTTCTTTTTACTATTTCATAGTAGATGAATGTTCTTACAGATATAATGGATATCTTAATATCAGCTCACATTTTACAGTGATATTCTTTGGCATATTACAAGGCAATAATAACACATGCCTGTTCAAAACACATTTATATCATCAACTGCAATAATTTAGCTAATACAAAAAGCTACGTAGTAATGTATAGCTTTTCCCTTCTTAGGCTCTTCCATGGCTTTGTGCTTCTGTGTTATAATAATAATGACTAGGAAGAAAATGATCTATCACCATTTAGTACACCATAAATTTTCTACAAAATTGATGCTGTGTCAGTCATAGATGACCTGCCTCTTGGTGAGAATTTGCTAGCAAAGCAAGCCCTTGTTGAGATTTTTCTGAAATTTAGTTTGTGATGAAACCTGCTGTCAGCTTGAGGGCTTTATATCAGTGAGTATCTTGCCAACTTAGGTGTTCTTTTTCTTTCTTGGACAGCTTCTTCCTCATTTTAAAAACACAGCAAATATCCTTCCCTCCCAAATACAGCACATATTATCATTTAATAGATGACAGAAAATATTTAAACTTAATTTCAGGAAAGAAAACATTATTTTAAATCATAACATAAAATTAAATGTTAACATCAATGTGAAAAATTACAAGATAAAACAATGAAAGCCCAAGTGTTTGGAAGTTAAAAAACAAAACAAAGCACACACTTATTTGCCATATAAATATTTTGTCAAAGAGAAAAACAAAATTGCAATTAGGCACCACAAGAATTATACATATTAGGACTGCCAGAATGGCTGTGTGAGGAACTCAGTGGACCTATGTAACTCAAAAATAAATACAATAGCAAAAACAAGAATAAAAATATTTAAAAATCTCTCAAAAATGTCATAAGGACATAAAGCAAATGGAAACCTGTTAATTCAATAAAGTGAATTAAATCTCTGTAAGAAGAGCAAAAGTCTATAAAACAAGAACCTACTGCTGTGTCTGGAGTTGGTTCCTTCTTGTGGGTTCATGGTCTCGCTGACTTCAAGAATGAAGCTGTGGACCTTTGTGGTGAGTGTTTACAGCTCTTAAAGGTGCCACAGACTCAAAGAGCGAGCCTCAGCAAGATTTATTGTAACAGTGGAAGAACAAAGCTTCCACAGCCTGGAAGGGCACCCAAAGGGGTTGTTGCTGCTGGCTGAGGTGGCCAGATTTTATTCCCTTATTTGTCCCCACCCATGTTCCATTTCTGTCCTATCAGAGTGCTGTTTTTTCAATCATTCCTGCAATTGGCTACTTTTAGACTCCTGCTGATTGGTGTGTTTTACAGAGGGCCAATTGGTGCGCTTTTTAGAGCACTGATTGGTGCATTTTACAGAGTACTGATTGGTGCATTTTATAATCCTCTTGCTAGATACAGAACACTGATTGGTGCATTTTACAATCCTTTTGCAAGACAGAAAAGTTCTCCAAGTCCCCACCAGACCCAGGAAGTCCAGGTGGCTTCACCTCTCATTGCTGTTCTTTCTCTCCTTTCCTCCTCCCGGTGTTATGGAAGCTCCACTCTGGAATGTGTGGCCAAGAAGATGAGAACTCTCTCTTCCTATAACTCCTAGTTAGGGGCTACGGTTTCATTCTGAAAGGCATAGGCCACTAGCACCACTTATATCCCAGGTCACCCCCAGTTCCATGCTGTGGAAGCTCTATTCCAAGCAGGCATAGCAGAGAGGACTGGGGGTGCCTTCTGCCACCCAGGCTTCACTAGCAGGGTGGGAGCTCTACCCCAAGCATGGTATAAGTTGAGAATAGCAGGCTCTAGCCGCCCATCAGTTCATCCTGCTCATAAGCTGGGGTCTGCCTTCTGGGAAACGTAAGCCTATAAGATGAGTGACTACTCAGCTTCCCCTACGGGGAGTGCTAGCAGAGTAAAAGGTCACTGTGAGAATCTGGCTATTGTCTCTACCCACGATGGTGATACAGAGGTGAAGTGGTTGTGCCGTAAGGGAGAGGCAGCTGATAAGAATTAAGACAGAAAACCAAACACCAGCTGATAAGAATTAAGACAGAAAACCAAACACCGCATGTTCTCACTCATAGGTGGGACCTGAATGATGAGAACACTTGGACACAGGGCGGGGAACATCACACACCAGGGCCTGTCCTGGGGTGGGGGGGGTTGGGGGAGGGATAGCATTAGGAGAAATACCTAATGTGAATGACGAGTTAATGGGTGTGGCACACCAACACAGCACAGGTATACATATGTAACAAACCTGCATGTTGTACACATGTACCCTAGAACTTAAAGTATTAAAAAAAAAAAAAAAAAAATTAAGAACTCCACAGTTCTTCCCAAGGGGACTGACTTTACTTGGAACAGATGATAGAGAAGTTCATGCCTAAGGGCACTTTTTAAAAGTTTTATTTTATTTCAAGATTTTGGGGGAAACAGGTGATTTTTGGTTACATGGATAAGTTATTTAGTAGTGATTTCTGAGATTTTGGTGCACCCATCACCTGAGCAGTGTACACTGTACTCAATATATAGTCTTTTGTCCCTCACCCCTTCCCATCCTTCCCCACAATCCCCAAAGTCCATTATATCATTCTTATGCCTTTGCATCGTCAAAACTTAGCTCCCACTTCTAAGTGAGAACATACAGTATTTGGTTTTCCATTCCTAAGTTACTTCATTTAGAATAATAGTTTCCAACTCCATCCAAGTTGCTGCAAATGCCATTATTTCATTTCTTTTTATGACTGAGTAGTAGTTCATGGTGTACGTATACCACATTTTCTTTATCCACTCATTGGTTAATGGGCAATTAGGTGGGTTCCAAATTTTTGCAATTGTGAATAGTACTGCTGTAAACATGGGAGTGCAAGTGTCTTTTTCATATAATGACAACTTCTTTCCTCTGGGTAGATACCCAGTAGTGGGATTGCTGGATTGAATGGTAGTTGTACTTTTAGTTCTTTAAGGAATCTCCATACTGATTTCATAGTGATTGTACAAGTTTACATTCCCACCAGCAGTGTGAAAGTGTTCCCTTTTTACCACATCCACACCAACATCTATTATTTTTTGATTTTTTAGTTGTGTCCATTCTTGCAGGAGTGAAGTGATATCTAATTGCGGTTTTGATTTGCCTTTCCCTCATCATTAGTGACATGGAGCATTTTTTTCTTTTCAAATGTTTCTTGGCCATTTCCTTATCCCCCTTTTGATGGGATTTTTTTTCTTTTCTTGCTGATTTGTTTGAGTTCCTTGCATATTCAGGATATTAGTCCTTTGTTGGATGCAAGTTGCAAATACCTTCTCCCACTCTGTGTGTTGTCTGTTTACTCTGCTGATTATTTTGTGGTGCAGAAGCATTTTAGTTTAATTAGGTCCTATTTATTTATTTATTTATTTTGTATTTGTTGCATTTGCTTTTGGGTTCTTGGTCATGAAGTCTTTGCCTAAGCCAATGTCTAAAAGTTGTTCTGATGTTATCCTCTAGAATTTTATATGGTTTCAGGTGTTAGACTTGAGTCTTTTATACATCTTGAGTTGGTTTTTGTATGAGAGTTGAGGGTCGTTTCATTCTACATGTAGCTTGCCAACTATCCCAGCACTATTTGTTGAACAGGGTCTCCTTTCCCCCACTTTAAAATATAAAAAGAAGAAAAAATGGTGAGCACGGACATTGGAGGCTACATATTGCATGGAAAATAGGCCTTGTAAGTTTATTTTCACCAAGTCAGTAAGTACATAAGTACATAAACACAATCATCCAATCAACAACAGCAACAATAGCAAGTCTAAGTAAAGGAGGATTGGAAAGTATCCTGAGTTCCTACATTTTACTATCAAAGATGCTGAGTTTTCAATAAAAGTCATTACACATGGAAAAAAACACATTATGACCATACACTGGGAAACAAATAGGCAATAGATAACAGCCCTTGAAGGCACTCAGATGTTGAACTTAGAGATAGTTTTCAAAGCAGCTAATAGAAATATGTTCAAGGAAATAAAAACCATGCTTAAAGAATAAAAAGCAGGTATGAGAAAATGATTTATCAAACAGCACATATTAATAGATCTTTTAAGAAAGAAACAAATGGATATTCTGGAATCAAAAGTATAAGAACTAAAATAAAAATTTACTAAAAAGTCTCAGGATAGATTGAGCTGATAGAATCAGCAAATTTGAGGAAAGATAAAGATTATACATCTGAAAATCAAAAATTAATGGGCAAAAATAAATAAAAATTCAGAAAAATACAAGACATTTTAAACCCAACAACATACATATAATAAGAATACCAGAAGGAAATGAAAGAGAGAAATGAATAGAAAAATTATGCAAACAATGATGGCTGAAAAATTTCTAAACAGACTTAAAAACACTTGTAAATATTAGAGAAGCTCAGCAAACTCTAGTATATTTGACAATAGCAATACGATAGAACAACGTGGGAATGAAGCTGTATTAGAGCCAGGAAATGAGCCAAGATGGTAACAGGACCAAACAAGAACACAAAACAAACCAAAAATGCTAAATAAGAAAACTAATTTATAAATATTTGTGATTGTGCTCTCCTTCATTATCATAATTTCTTTAAAAGACATAAGGTGATGTAAAGCAATAATTATAACAATATGTTATTGGGTTTGTAACACATATAGACATAATATGCATAACAATAATAGCACGAAAAATAAGGAAGAAGGAAGCGAATGGAGCTATCTAGGTATAAGATGTATATGCCTTATTAGAACATTTAAATAATTAACACAAACTCTTTCAAAAATATAAAAGACAAAGAAACACTTCCCAACTTATGCTGTATATATAGCATTACTCTGATATCTAAACCAAATGAAAATAGACCTTATGAATATACTCATACACTTAATGGATACGGAATAAAAAATCTTCAACAAAATACTAAAACCTGAGTATTTCATAATACCTATTTGAAGGTATTATAGGCTGGGTGCGGTGACTCAAGCCTGTAATCCCAGCACTTTGGGAGGCCGAGGCAGGTGGATCACAAGGTCAGGAGTTCAAGACCACCCTGACCAACATAGTGAAACCCCATTTCTACTAAAAATACAAAAAATTAGCCGGGCATGGTGGTGGGCTCCTGTAATCCCAGCTACTCAGGAGGCTGAGGCAGGAGAATCACTTGAACCTGGGAGGTGGAGGTTCTACTGAGTCAAGATCGTACCATTGCACTCCAGCCGATGCGACAGTGCGAGACTCCATCTCAAAGAAAAAAAAAAAGTATTATAAATTATGACCAGGTGCATTTTATCTGAAAAATTCAAGTTTGGTGTAATATCTAAAAATCAATTCAAGTAATACACGATATTAATAGAATAGGGGGGTATTAATCCCTTATCAGATACCTCGTTTGCAAAAGTTTTCTCCCATTCCATGGGTTGCCTTTTTACTCTACTGATTATTTCCTTTGCTATGAAGAAGGTTTTTATTTTGATGCTATCCCATTTGTCTATTTCTGCTTTTGTTGGTTAAGCTTTTGGTGTCATATCCGAAAATCATTGCCCAAACCAATGTTAAGATTTTTCTCCATTTTCTTTCTAGTCGTTTCATGGTTTCAGAAATTACATTTAAGTATTTAATCCCTTTTAGTTGATTTTTGTATGTGGTGTGAGATAAGGGTCCAATTTCATTTTTCTGCTTGTGGATATCCAGTTCCAAAGTAAATAACCTGACTAAAAAATGTGCAAGGAATTGAACAGATGTTTCTCAAAAGAAGGCATGCAAATGGCCAGCAGTTATACAAAAAAGTGCTCAAGATCACTAAACATCAAGGAAATGCAAATCAAAGCCACTATGAGTTATCACCTCACACTTGCTAGGATGGCTATTATCAAAAAGACAAGTGATACCAAACGTTGGTGAGGATATGGAGAAAAGGGATCTCTTGTATACTGTTGGTGGGAATATAAATTAGTAAGTCATTATGGAAAACAATATGGAGGTTTCTTGAAATATTAAAAATAGAACTATCTCATGATCTAGCATTCCCACTTCTGGGTATATATGTATAATATATATAATATATAATGTATATATTATTATAAATTATATATGATATATAATATAGAGAGAGAAAGTAAATAAAATCAGGAACTCAAAGAGATATCTGTAAGGTCATGTTTATTGCAGCATTATTAGCAATAGTCAAGATATGAAAACAACTAAATGTCCATCCATGTGTGAGTGGATAAAGAAAATAGTGTTCATGCATTTACATGGAACAGAATATTATTCAGCCTTTAAAAAGCAGACTCTGCCATTAATTACCATATGGATGAACTTGAGGATACTATACTATGTGAAATAAGCCAGATGCAGAAATACAAATACTGCATAATCTCACTTATAGGCAGATCTCAAATAGTCAGCCTAATGGGCAGACAATAGGGTGGTGTTTACCAGAGGCTGGGAGTAAGGGAGAATGGGGAGGTGATGGTCAAGGAAGTAAAGTTGAAGTTATAAAAGATAAATAAGTTACCAAGATCAAATGTACACCAATGTGACTATAGTTAACAATGCTGTATTGTGTTCCTGAAATTTGCTAAGAAAGTAGATCTCAAGTGTTCTCACCACAAAAAAGATAAAGGTAATTGTGTGAAATAATGGATATGATAATAAGATTGATTTTGGTGAATTTTCTACAATGTATATGTGTATCAAAACATCAAGTTGTTCTATATTCAAAATATATTCAAACTATGTTCAAAAATATAGTTTTTATTTGTCTATAAAGCCTCAATAACCTGAAAATTAAAAAAATAGAATAGAGGAGTTAAACCACATGATTATCTCAGTAGATGCAGAGAAAGTATTGACAAAATCCACACCCTTTCATGATATTACATTCAAAAACTATGAAAAAGGGAGCTTCATCAATCATATAATGGGTATCTATGAAAAGCCCACAGCTATCATCATTTCTGATGCTCAGTATTTTTCCTTTAAGATTGAAAACAAGATAAAGATGTTCACTCTCACCACTTCTATTCAATAGTGGATCTAATCTGAGCAACCAGGCAAAGAAAAATAGAAAATGCTGTTTCTCAGATAACATGATATTGTATATAAATGCACAATAAAAATATTAATATGGAAATATTCCCCAAATTGATCTATAGATTTGACACAATCCTCAAAATCCCAGCTTTTTTCTCTTGCAGAAATTGACAAGCTGATCCTAAAATTCATATGAAATTCTATGCATTCAGAATAGTCAAAATGGTCTTGGAAAAGAAATTGGAAGATTCACACTTCTCAACCTGAAAACTTACTACAAAGCTACATTAATCAAGATAATGTGCTTCTCTATTCACAATAGCAAAGACTTGGAATCAACCCAAATGTCCATCAGTGACAGACTGGATTAAGAAAATGTGGCACATATACACCATGGAATACTATGCAGCCATAAAAAAGGATGAGTTTGTGTCCTTTGTAGGGACATGGATGCAGCTGGAAACCATCATTCTCAGCAAACTATCGCAAGAACAGAAAACCAAACACCGCATGTTCTCACTCATAGGTGGGAACTGAACGATGAGATCACTTGGACTCGGGAAGGGGAACATCACACACCGGGGCCTATTATGGGGAGGGGTGAGGGGGGAGGGATTGCATTGGGAGTTATACCTGATGTAAATGACGAGTTGATGAGTGCTGACAAGTTGATGGGTGCAGCACACCAACATGGCACAAGTAACAAACCTGCACTTTATCATGTACCCTAGAACTTAAAAGTATAATAATAAAAAATAATAATAATTTAAAAAAAGATAATGTGCTTCTGGCATAAGGATAGACATATAGGTTAAAGTCCTGAAAATAAACTCTTACCTCTAAGGTCAATTGATTTCAGTAAAGATATGAAGAAAATTCAATGGAGGAAGAATAGCCATTTTTACAAATGGTGCTGGAATGACTAGATATCCACATGTAAAGAACAAAATCGGACTTCTACTCACATGATACCAAACAAAGCCCCCTCGTAATGAATCAAGGACCTAAATATAAGAACTGAAACTACAAAAATCTCAGAAGAAAGCATGGAAGTAAATATTTGCGACCGTAAATTAGACAATGATTTCTTAGATAAAATACTATATAGATGACATAGATAAATTAGGCTTCATAACATTAAATATTTTGTGCTTCAAAAAACACTATCAAGAAACTCTAAAGGTAACTCACAAAATCAGGACATATTTTCAAATTATATATCTCACAAGTGACTTGTGTTCCAGCTATATAAATTATTCTTGCCATTCAACAACTAAAAGACACATAATAAAATGAGTAAATTATTTTAATAGGCATTTCTTCAAAGAAGACATACAAATCACCATTAAGCACATGAAAAGATGCTCAACACCATTAGTCATTAGGAAAATGCAACTCAAAATCCAGATGAAAGTCTACTTCACCTGCAATAAAATTGTTGTAATGAAAAAGATAATAACGGTTTTTGGTAAGAATGTGGAGAAACTGGAACCCACATGTGGGAATGTAAAATTCTGCAGCCCCTTTTGAAAAGTTTGGTAGTTCTGCGCAATGCTAAACATACAGTCACCCTGTGATCTAGCAATTCCACTCTTATATATGTACCCAAGAAAAATGAAAAGATGCCCATACAAAAGCTTGTGTATGAGTGCTCAAAGCAATGTAATTCATAATAGCCAAAAGATACCAATAAGTCAAGAGCTCATCAACTTATGAATGGATTTTTAAAAAGTGACTTACCCTAAAATGAGATATCATTCAGTCTTCAAATTAATGAAATATATGTTGTGATGTGGATGAGCCTTGAAAACGTTGTGCTAAGTGAGAGAAAGCAGATTTTTAAAAGGCCACATATTGTATGATTCCATTTATATACACTGGCAAAAATAAGCAAAGGTATAGAGTTAAAAAGTAGCTTAGTCAGTAACTACAGCAGCAGCATGGGGGCAGTAGAGCTCAGAATGTGGGGAGGGGGAAGATGAGCTGCTGCTCGTTCATTCGTACAGTTTCCCTTGGGATGATGAAAACATTCTAATATTTAGTTATGGTGATGGTTACACAACCTGTAAATATATTAAAAACTATTAACTGTACACTTAAAATGGGTAAATTATATGGTATGTAAATTATATTTTAATAATGCTATTAAAAAGCCAGTGATAAAAATAGTACATATATTCTGATACCCATCCTGTTATTGAATATATTAATTAGAAACTCATCTAATCACATGTAACAATAGGATGTTCATGACATTAAATTATTTTAATTTTTCTTATTTTTCCTGTTTTTGAAAAGTTTTACAATGCATAGGAATTATACTAAAATAACTTTTCAAAAACTTTTATTTAAATAACAAAAAAATACATTTTTGATTTTTTTTGACCACATAGATCTTGTTAGATTTTGTGGTTTCCCTTTTAATTGTAAAAATTGGATACTTTTGTTCTGTTAAAAAATTTGCTTTTTCTCTCTGCTTCGGGAATAGAGATACTGTCTCACTAGTGAGGCCAGGAAATGATCCCTTAGTTTCTATTTCCCATTCCCAGGCTTACATGAAGGAGAAAATACTCAGATTTGTATGGAATCAAAGCGAAGCAGCATGCTAGCCTACTCCCTCAAGAAACCCCCACACTAGACAGTTTTGAATATATGGGTCTCATACAAGGAATTAAGCTCCAATTTGAGAGACAGACTTGATGGGGCCGGTACTTTTCATTTCTGAGTGTTCATAACAAAGGGAAGTGCCCAACTCCTGTGACTGGGGGAAGGGAGATGATTCCAGAGGCAGAAAAGGACGGATACTCTAGGTTCTAGGGATCTGAATTCCAAATCACTCCAAGACAGTGCTGTTTAGTGCCTGCTACCCTGAGGAAATGGCCATGTAATACTAAACTGAAAGATCTAAGAATAAAGGGCAGGTGACTTGGGAATCAGAAGGAGGCACACCTGGAACACATGAGCTAGAGGGCGAGTTCTGTTTTCTCTTAAAGATGATCAGAGGCCTGGACAGACAGACACCTCACATGATGGCCCTACAGCAGCAGATGGACCTGAGGATGCCCACATTTCACGAGCAATATTGGCAGCAATGTGAACTAGGGCAAAAGTAGGTCAATTGAAAATCCAACCAACTCTTTTCTACTTTGTACTGAGAATAACCTGTGTTTTTGGAGTGGGAGGGTAATGTAGAGGGCAGAGTCGCTCATTAAGGGGAGAACAGGATATACCAGCTAGTTCTGCAGGCAAGGAATTTAAGTTCTGATTTGGAGAAATAAAACAGTGATAAAATTGTCCCTGGTGTTTTGGTGCAGTGTGCGTGTGGGTTACATAAACAAGCTCTATGCATATTTTGAAAGTTACTCTATATTTTTCATTTTCCTGCTGGTATTTTGTACTATGAGTTTAGCACAAATTTGGTTGAAAGGGGTCAAATGAAGCACACAAAATGGTGATGTGGTAATAATATAATTAAATAATTTACATGCACCTCTTTTTTCCTTTCAAAAAGCAATTATGCTAAATACATTGTGGTGTTCCGAATCAGTGTTTGAAACAGAAGAATAGCATTAATGGAAAAACTGGTGAAAGCCGTACAAAGTCTAGAGTTCAGTTAGTAATGATGTGTACTGATGTGGGTTTCTCAGCTTTGAGAAATGTCTTATATAACAACAGCAGAAATTGTTTGTGCAAAGGGTTTATGGGAATTCTCTGTACTTTCTTTGCAACTTTTCTGTAAATTTAAGAAGTTCTGGAGTAAAATGTTAATTAGAAAAGTAGTTATGACTCACATGGTCTCTACCACATGTTACTCTTCCCTCAAGTTTCCAGCTAAAGAGCCAATTCATGTGGCATTTAAAAGGAATTTATGGATATATAATAGTTGTACATATTTATGGGATACATGTGATACTTTGATACAAGTATATAATGTTTAATGATCAGAGTAACTGGGATATCCATCACCTTAAAAAATGTACCATTTCTTTGTGTGGGAAACATTACAAATCCATTCCTCTAGTTATTTTGAATTACACAATAAATTATGTGAACTATAGTCACCCTATTATGCTACCAAATACTAGATCTTATTCCTTCTAACATTTCAACATTACAGACACAAAATATTGGCACCCGGTTTGTACACGTTTTCAATCTAACTGCTGCTTATTCTAGAGAAAGCTCAAGAAAGGAAATCCATCAGTTAACGTAGTTAAATTTGATGCACACTATCAGTTACAAATAAGCTATATATTTGCTACTTTATAATTTGCTTCAGATTAATTTTCAACTAGAAATTTCTTCTTGTATTCTTTCTTGCATGTTTCATGCAATGTTAATTTTGTAATAATTTTACTTTAGTTTTTAGATTAGTAGCCAATGAAAGTGCAGGCAGAGAATAATACGCATGCAAAGTGAGCTGTCACGTGCTCTATGGCACTCTTTCCCAAGCAATAACCCAGTTCTACCATCAGGATGAAATTTCTAACCTTCATTCTTCCAGTGTATCTCCTCTGGAGGTGAACAAATGCCTCATAAAACAGCCCAATGGTGCAATTATCACTTTAGTATTAGAGGGACACTGGCAAGTGCTAAAATTCCACATTAGATACAACATTTTACTGTAACTATAAACTCGCAGTGGCCTTTAGGTATTTGCTACAGTGTTAGTAATGATTCATGCTTGGCATCTGACAAGAAATGGAAGGATGCCTTATTTGATAAAAACCAGTATAAGGAGATTAAGAGATGAGTTTTGGGTAAATTGTGTGAAGGATAATGGCTCATCAAATATCCAGTGCCACACTTCAATAGTGCTGGCAATTTAACATGTTTCATGGCAAAATATGATGTTTCAAGTGAAATATTACCATCTATGATTTTCAAAGTACATAGTGATACCCTAAGCAGTCTTAACAGGTGGGGACATAAAGCAGGTTCTCTTCCCCTTTCTTTATTTACACAAATAGCTGCCAGCATAATTCTAGGTTACCAGATTGAACAGAGCCTAAAAGAACATCACTAATATTTGATATATCTTTTGGTTAGTCTAAATTATAAATTTCTTATTTTGAATTAATTCTACTTTTCTCTGGAATTTATACCCACAAGTATTTTTCTTTACTTTTGACAATTCAGAGAAACACCGAAGGAAAGGATTATTTTGTAAAGAACAATCAAATCCCTTTTACTCTCATTGCCTTAAACAAATGTAGGTTTATGGAGAATCCTCTTCACAGTATTTCTGTGTTAAAAAATGTTATCATCACTATAAACCTATAATGCCTTTTAAATTTTTAAAATGTAACATTAGATAAGTAATGTTTTCTGTTTTCATATGGATTTTATAATTATGCTAGATAAATAATATTACATCAAATGGGGTCCTATCCCAGAATTCATTGAGCTGTTCATCTGCTGTAGAACCTTTCAATTTCTTTCAACATTGTTTCATTGTAGATAACATTGCAATTGGCATCTTTATGCAGCTATCTTTTTTTGTATAATTACTTTCTTAATATAAATTTCCCAGAAATGGTATTGTTGCCTTAAAACAGTAGCTGTGTTATAGTTCTTAAGATATATTTCCATATTGTTTTGTAACGTGTTTTGTCCTTTTGCTGTCCTGCTTTCATGCACAGATATTTAATGAAACATGCCATATATGTTGACAGAACTCATGTTTACATTATGGTTCCCCCAAATACCATTTGAGTAGAGAAGTTAGAGACATTCACTTATGTTTTTGCTATAGGAAGGAGTATCCTCTATTTTATTTTATTATTTTATTTTATTTTATTTTAAAGATAGAATACATCTGCCTAGGATACGAGCAACCTTTTGTTTTTGCCTTTCCAGATTTTAGAAGCTGTACTATTACCAGATTGCACATTAAGTATCAGTAATTTACCATAGCAAATGTTGCTACCCAGCTTTATATTGGTTGATATAACTTTTCATTTTTTTTTTTTGTCTAGGTAAAATCTAGTTCTAATGTTTATAGTACTCTAAGTAAGACATCGACTTATTTGTATCTGTTATTTTATTTAAAAAGTGACACCTAAGGATTTTCTGCTAATGTAGTTTTTATTTGCATGTAAAGCTGCGTAGTGTTATATTGAACAATAAACACTGTTACATAATTAGTTGTGAGGAATCATTTCAATTAAAGTAGATTATAATCACAATATAGTATATAACATATCATAATATAACACATATATAATAAAACATTCAAGACTACTCTTAGTATCAGTGACAACAATTATAGAAACTGTGAATGTCGGGTTAGTCTGATCATTGACATTATAATGGTTAAATCAGATTCTATTATTATTAGACAATAATGCATTGCTACTGATTAATGAGCCGTGAACAATGCAATCATTTAGAAAAACAACAAGATCAAATAACCCAAAAGATCTATTTTAGTTAGAAACATATAATAATTCATATACTCTCAGGGTGTACTTGCTTTCCATTCAGTTGACTTTCTTCTATCTCAATATTTCTATATTATCTGGGATGATCCTAATTACAGAGAAAATGATGTGTGGGGACAGAATAGATTTCTGCTCTCACTCTGCAATATCAAACGATATAGAGGATATTATCAAACTATTTGTATTTACATTTGCCAATTTAAAACCTCATAATCATATGATGAGAAATAAGTGTTAACATGAAACTATTAAGTTGTGAAAAAAATTAGAAATTGGTGAAGGCTCACCATTACCTTGAGGGGACACAAGTAAATTAGTACAGCCTCCTCTGTTGAGTGATATTGAGGGAAGGTTTAGGTATAATTTGACTCCTAGGTTTTCAGGGGGTTGTTCTGTTATCCTCAAATGTTGCTCTGTTCTCCTCAGAGGTCAATTATGCAATCATTAATTGTCTTCATTTTGCTAATTTTTCTGTAAGAAGAAAGACATTCACATGTTAGCCCTAACTGTTTCACTTCAACTTACATACATTTGATATAACTTCTGGGATGGGCAGGGGAGAATGAGGCATTTTCCAGTGAAATGAAGCCATTTCTTGTCAGCAAACTAATCTGATTAGAGCTCTAATAAATTCACCTAAACTGAAATGTCTTTGTGTAAAGCAACTGTGTGCAATAAACAACTAAAACTTCATAAATCATTTGAGACTGAACTGTCCATAATAGAAACTGCTTGACAACCACTGTTTCCTGTAGACTGCCCTCTTGTTATATCTACGTAATCCTGCTCCATGGAAGAAAAGTGAGATGATTCCATGTAAAGGAGGCATGAGTAAATTTGCCTCTAAAATACTTGCTCCTCTCAGTGGTGACCTTATTGCATTGTGTTTCTCTCTTTTTATCAATCACTAATTCAGATATCATAAAACAGTTTGGATTTAGAATTCTGAAATTTTCTATCTGTATATTTCATATATAATATTTGCACAAAATATCCACATATGTATTTACATAATTTATTTGTTCAGCAGCATTTTTTATTTTATTTTTAAATTTTATTTATTTTTATTTATTTTTTTATTATACTTTCAGTTCTAGGGTACATGTGCATAACATGCAGGTTTGTTACATATGTATACATGTGCCATGTTGCTGTGCTGCACCCATCAACTCGTCAACACCCATCAACTTGTCATTTACATCAGGTATAACTCCCAATGCCAACCCTCCCCTCTCCCTGCTCTCCACAATAGGCCCCGGTGTATGATGTTCCCCTTCCCGTGTCCAAGTGATATCATTGTTCAATTCCCACCTATGAGTGAGAACATGCGGTGTTTGGTTTTCTATTCTTGCGATAGTTTGCTGAGAATGATGGTTTCCAGCTGCATCCATGTCCCTACAAAGGACACAAACTCATCCTTTTTTATGGCTGCATAGTATTCCCTGGTGTATATGTGCCACATTTTCTTAATCCAGTCAGTCACAGATGGACATTGGGGTTGATTCTAAGTCTTTGCTATTGTGAATAGTGCTGCAATATACATACGTGTGCATGTGTCTTTATAGTAGCATGATTTATAATCCTTTGGGTATATGCCCAGTAATGGGATGGCTGGGTCATAAGTTATTTCTAGTTCTAGATCCTTGAGGAATTGCCATACTGTTTTCCACAATGGTTGAACTAGTTTACAATCCCACCAACAGTGTAAAAGTGTTCCTATTTCTCCACATCCTCTCCAGCACCTGTTGTTTCCTGACTTTTTAATGATTGTCATTCTAACTGGTGTGAGATGGTATCTCATTGTGGTTTTGGTTTGCATTTCTCTGATGGCGAGTGATGATGAGCATTTTTTTCATGTGTCTGTTGGCTGTATGAATGTCTTCTTTTGAGAAGTGTCTGTTCATATCCTTTGCCCACTTTTCGATGGGGTTGTTTGTTTTTTCTTGTAAATTTGTTTGAGTTCTTTGTAGGTTCTGGATATTAGCCCTTTGTCAGATGAGTAGATTGCAAAATTTTTCTCCCATTCTGTAGGTTGCCTGTTCACTCTGATGGTAGTTTCTTTTGCTGTGCAGAAGCTCTTTAGTTTAATGAGATCCCATTTGTCAATTTTGGCTTTTCTTGCTGTTGCTTTTGGTGTTTTAGACAAGAAGTCCTTGCCCACGCCTATGTCCTGAATGGTATTACCTAGGTTTTCTTTTACGGATTTTATGGTATTAGGTCTAACATTTAAGTCTCTAATCCATCTTGAATTAATTTTCGTATAAGGAGTAAGGAAAGGATCCAGTTTCAGCTTTCTACTTATGACTAGCCAATTTTCCCAGCACCATTTATTAAATAGGGAATCCTTTCCCCATTTCTTGTTTTTGTCTGGTTTGTCAAAGATCAGATGGCTGTAGATGTGTGGCATTATTCCTGAGGACTCTGTTCTGTTCCATTGGTCTATATCGCTGTTTTGGTACCAGTACTGTGCTGTTTTGGTTACTGTAGCCTTGTAATATAGTTTGAAGTCAGGTAGCGTGATGCCTCCAGCTTTGTTCTTTTGACTTAGGATTGTCTTGGCCATGTGGGCTCTTTTTTGGTTCCATATGGATTTTAAAGCAGTTTTTTCCAATTCTGTGAAGAAACTCATTGGTAGCTGATGGGGATGGCATTGAATCTATAAATTACCTTGGGCAGTATGGCCATTTTCACGATATTGATTCTTCCTATCCATGAGCATGGTATGTTCTTCCATTTGTTTATGTCCTCTTTTATTTCACTGAGCAGTGGTTTGTAGTTCTCCTTGAAGAGGTCCTTTACATCCCTTTAAGTTGGATTCCTAGGTATTTTATTCTCTTTGAAGCTATTGTGAATGGGAGTTCATTCATGATTTGGCTATCTATTTGTCTCTTACTGGTGTATAAGAATGCTTGTGATTTTTGCACATTGATTTTGTATCCTGAGACTTTGCTGAAGTTGCTTATCAGCTTAAGGAGATTTGGGGCTGAGATAATGGGGTTTTCTAAATATACAATCATGTCATCTGCAAACAGGGACAATTTGACTTCTTCTTTTCCTAAGTGAATACCTTTGATTTCTTTCTCTTGCCTGATTGCCCTAGCCAGAACTTCCAACACTATGTTGAATAGGAGTGGTGAGAGAGGGCATCCCTGTCTTGTGCCAGTTTTCAAAGGGAATGCTTCCAGTTTTTGCCCATTCAGTATGATATTGGCTGTGGGTTTGTCGAAAATAGCTGTTATTATTTTGAGATACATTCCATCAATACCGAATTTATTGAGTGTTTTTAGCATGAAGGGCTGTTGAATTTTGTCAAAGGCCTTTTCTGCATCTATTAAGATAATCATGTGGTTTTTGTCTTTGGTTCTGTTTATATGCTGGATTATGTTTATTGATTTGCATATGTTGAACCAGCCTTGCATCCCAGGGATGAAGCCCACTTGATCGTGGTGGATAAGGTTTTTGATGTGCTGCTGGATTCGGTTTGCCAGTATTTTATTGAGGATTTTTGCATCAATGTACATCAGGGATATTGGTCTAAAATTCTCTTTTTTTGTTGTGTCTCTGCCAGGCTTTGGTATCAGGATGATGTTGGCCAAAAAATGAGTTAGGGAGGATTCCCTCTTTTTCTGTTGATTGGAATAGTGTCAGAAGGAATGGTACCAGCTCCTCCTTGTACCTCTGGTAGAATTTGGCTGTGAGTCCTTCTGGTCCTTGACTTTTTTTGGTTGGTAGGCTATTAATTATTGCCTCAATTTCGGAGCCTGCTATTGGTCTATTCAGGGATTCAACTTCTTCCTGGTTTAGTCTTGGGAGAGTGTAAGTGTCCAGGAAATTATCCTTTTCTTCTAGGTTTTGTAGTTTATTTGCATAGAGGTGTTTATAGTATTCTCTGATGGTAGTTTGTATTTCTGTGGGGTCGGTGGTGATATCCCCTTTATCATTTTTAATTGCGTCTATTTGATTCTTCTCTCTTTTCTTCTTTATTAGTCTTGCTAGCAGTCTGTCAATTTTGTGATCTTTTCAAAAAACCAGCTCCTGGATTCACTGATTTTTTGGAGGTTTTTTTGTGTCTCTGTCTCCTTCAGTTCTGCTCTGATCTTAGTTATTTCTTGCCTTCTGCTAGCTTTTGAATGTGTTTGCTCTTGCTTCTCTAATTCTTTTAATTGTGTCAATTTTAGATCTTTCAGGTTTTCTCTTGTGGGTAGTTAGTGCTATAAATTTTCCTCTACACACTGCTTTAAATGTGTCCCAGAGATTCTGGTATGTTGTATCTTTGTTCTCATTGGTTTCAAAGAAAATCTTTATTTCTGCCTTCATTTTGTTATGTACCCAGTAGTCATTCGGGAGCAGGTTTTTCAGTTCCATGTAGTTGAGTGGTTTTGATTGAGTTTCTTAGTCCTGAGTTCTAGTTTGATTGCACTGTGGTCTGAGAGACAGTTTGTTATAATTTCTGTTCTTGTACATTTGCTGAGGAGTGCTTTACTTCCAACTATGTGGTCAATTTTGGAATAAGTGCGATGTGGTGCTGAGAAGAATGTATATTCTGTTGATTTGGGGTGGAGAGTTCTGTAGATATCTATTAGGTCTACTTGGTTCAGTGTTGAGTTCAATTCCTGGATATCCTTGTTAACTTTCTGTCTCGTTGATCTGTCTAATGTTGACAGTGGGTTGTTGAAGTCTTCCATTATTATTGTATGGGAGTCTAAGTCTCTTTGTAAGTCTCTAAGGACTTGCTTTATGGATCTGGGTGCTCCTGTATTGGGTGCATATATATTTATGATAGTTAGCTCTTCCTGTTGAATTGATCCCTTTACCATTATGTAATGGCCTTCTTTGTCTCTTTTGATCTTTGATGGTTTAAAGTCTGTTTTATCAGAGACTAGGTTTGCAACCCCTGCTTTTTTTGTTCTCCATTTGCTTGGTAGATCTTCCTCCATCCCTTTATTTTGAGCCTATGTGTGTCTCTGCATGTGAGATGGGTCTCCTGAATACAGCAGACTGATGGGTCTTGACTCTTTATCCAGTTTGCCAGTCTGTGTCTTTTAACTGGAGCATTTAGTCCATTTATATTTAAGGTTAATATTGTTATGTGTGAACCTGATATTAGCTGGTTATTTTGCTCGTTAGTTGATGCAGTTTCTTCCTAGCATTGATGGTCTTTACATTTTGGCTTGTTTTTGCAATGGCTGGTACCGGTTGTTCCTTTCCATGTTTAGTGCTTCCATCAGGGTCTCTTGTAAGGCAGGCCTGGTGATGACAAAATCTCTAAGCATTTGCTTGTCTGTAAAGGATTTCTCCTTCACTTATGAAACTTAGTTTGGCTAGATATGAAATTCTGGGTTGAAAATTCTTTAAGAATGTTGAATATTGGTCCCCACTCTCTTCTGGCTTGTAGAGTTTCTGCTGAGAGATCTGCTGTTAGTCTTGATGGGCTTCCCTTTGTGGGTAACCCGACCTTTCTCTCTCTCTGCCCTTAAGATTTTTTCCTTCATTTCAACTTTGGTGAATCTGACAATTACGTGTCTTGGAGTTGCTCTTCTCGAGGAGTATCTTTGTGGCATCCTCTGTATTTCCTGAATTTGAATGTTGGCCTGCCCTACTAGGTTGGGGAAGTTCTCCTGGATGATATCCTGAAGAGTGTTTTCCAACTTGGTTCCATTTCCCCCCTCGCTTTTATGCACACCAATCAGACGTACATTTGGTCTTTTCACATAATCCCATACTTCTTGGAGGCTTTGTTAATTTCTTTGTCCTCTTTTTTCTCTAGACTTCTCACTTCATTTCATTCATTTGATCTTCAATCATTGATACTCTTTCCTCCAGTTGATCGAGTCGGTTACTGAAGCTTATGCATTTGTCACGTAATTCTCGTGTCATGGCTTTTATCTCTGTCAGTTCGTTTATGACCTTCTCTGCATTGATTATTCTAATTATCCATTCTTCCCTTCTTTTTTCAAGATTTTTAGTTTCTTTGTGCTGGGTACGTAGTTCCTTCTTTAGCTCTGAGAAGTTTAATCAACTGAAGCCTTCTTCTCTCAACTCATCAAAGTCATTCTCCATCCAGCTTTAATCCATTGCTGGCGATGAGCTGTGTTTCTTTGTAGGGGGTGATGCGCTCTGATTTTTTGAATTTCCAGTTTTTCTACCCTGCTTTTTCCCCATCTTTGTGGTTTTATCTGCCTTTCGTCTTTGATGATGGTGACGTACTGATGGGGTTTCGGTGTGGGTGTCCTTTCTGTTTTTTAGTTTTCCTTCTAACAGTCAGGACCCTCAGCTGCAGGTATGTTGGAGTTTGCTTGAGGTCCACTCCAGATCCTTTTTGCCTGGGTATCAGCAGCAGAGGCTGCAGAAGATACGATATTGCTGAACAGTGAGTGTTGCTGTCTGATTCTTGCTCTGGAAACTTCATTTCAGAGGTGTGCCAAGCCGTGTGAGGTATGAGGTGTCAGTCTGCACCTAGTGGGGTATGTCTCCCAGTTAGGTTACTCAAGGGTCAGGGACCCACTTGAGCATGTAGTCTGTCGATTCTCAGATCTCAGCCTCCGTGCTGGGAGACGCACTGCTCTCTTCAAAGCTGTCAGACAGGGTCATTTACTGCATTTTTTAAGTAATTAGTATATGTTATGCTTTTTCTGGATACCTTAAATATGAGGATGAGAAGACACACTTTCCATTCTTGGGGAGTTCTATCTGGTATTTGAGACAGGAATTAAAAAATGTATTTGCCACATTGGATAATTAAAGCAATAGTAAAAATATTATTATGCATACTTTTTGTAATGCAGTGTATGGTATCATGAAAATGCTCCACTCAGTTCTTTTGCTGTTGAAAGCATAGTTGATTGATGGCCCCAGCTGCTGTGCCTCTGTGTCTACCACGGACTTGTGCCCAGACACCACCTCTGGCTGCTCTCAGCCAGTGACTGAGCACTGCAGGCATAGTAAGACAGGCCCAATCTAGTCAGACATAAGACTTCTCCCACAGGTAATATTGGATCAAAGATTCTTCCTTGGCCTAACTCAACATTTTTTGGACCTGGGGTGCAGTCTGAGACTTTTCCTCCATGATCTTTTTTCCCTTGTCCTTTACGGGTGCCAGACTTGCTGCTCCCTTAGGAGAACCCCCCTACCCTCTCTTGCTTTCCCTCGTTTGTACTTTACAGGCTTTTCTTCAATAAATCTCATGTACATCTCATCTCATCTTGTTGTCTGCATCTTGGAGGACCTGAACTAATGAACCATATGTACTGAAGGCTCACTTTGTGGCAAGAACGAACTAAATACATTACCACATGTCCTTTCCTCAGAACAAGCCTGTATGCCAAGTCTCCAATAAGCCAGTTTTACAGATGAAGAAATGAATGCTTGGAAAGATTAAATGACTAGACTGAAATCATATGGCTAGCAAGAGATGGAGATGGAATTTGTAGCCCTCAAATTTATACCAGCCACCAAGCTGCCACTATACTTAATTGCAAAACCATAACAACTGGTAAAAGAAATGTAGAAGCACAAAAGAAATGATTGTCCTGATAGATGAGAAAATATACTAAACAGTGTGTAACTTTATGGGTATTCAAGGGTAGTAGGTAGCTGGCTAAAAGAGGATTTAAAAAGCACCATGGCATTAATCATAAAAAGACAAATGACCCAACAAGAAAAATAGGTAAAGGATATGAATAGACATTTATCCAAAAAGATGTACAAATGGCTAGAATACACATGAAAAGATGCTTGGAATCATTAGTAGCTAAGATAATGCAACACAAAATCCCAATGAGGTTCTACTTTGTACCTAATAAAATGGTTGTAATGAAAGAGGCAGATGATAACATGGGTTCGCAAGGATATGGAGAAGTTGAAACCCTGGAATACCACTGGTAGAAATGTAAAATAGTGCAGCCACTTTTGAAAACAGTTTGGCAGTTTCTCAAAAGGTTAAACCTAGAATTAACATATGACCCAGTAACTGCATTCCTAGTTGTTTACCCAAGAGAATTAAAAATGCATGTCCACACAAAAACTTGTATATAAATGTTCATGGCATTATTATTCGTATAGCAAAAAATGCAAACACCCAAGTTTCATTAACTGATGAATGAATATTAAAAAAGATATATCTGTATAATGGAGTGTTATTTGGCCACACAAAGTAATGAAGAACTGAAGCATCCTCCAACATGGAAGAACCTTGAAAACATACTAAAAAAAAATTAAGCCAGACATCACAGGCCACGTATTGTGTGACTACACATTTATTTAAAATCTGGAATAGGCAAATCCATAAAGGCAGAAAGTAGATTAATGATTGTCAGAGAATGGGGGAAGACACAATTGGGAGTACCTGCTTACAATGAGTTTTCTTTTGGGGGGTGATGAAAATTTTCCAGATTTATATAGTGGTGATGATTGTGTGATTTTTGTGAATATACTAAAAATCATTGAATTGCATACTTGGGAAGGGTGAATTTTGTGGTATTTGAAGTATGTGTCAATAAAAAGAAACTCAAAAGGTTAGAGAAAATGTTTAAATACAGTTTAAATCGTCATGCTTTCTTTTTCTCTGTGTTCACAAAGGCATCCCATCGAAATATCTGTAGAACATGATTTGAAAACCAATGCTTTCAGGGTCCGAATAAAAATGAAAATTAAAGCAAGACAACAATGACAATTTAAAAACCAACAATGTTGGACAGCATGTTGTCTCTGATTGTAATTCAAAGGAGAAAGTGGAAAGAATGTGGTGAAAATCAACATCGAAAGAAATGAATTTTCCAAAGGAGTGTAAACTCTCACCTGAAGACAGTGGTCAATCATCACCAGCTTTTAGCACAAAGGAGTGAACTGGTTTGAATTGTGTTTCAAGACTAAAGTTCAAGGAGCAGAAACTGGAAAAATGTTATCAGGGAGAGGCTGGATGCAGGAAGGTCTGTTGGGAAGTCCGTGGTGATAGTTCAGATAGGAGGACTTGACCTGAGATAGTGGTGATGGAGATGGAGATGGAGGTGGAGGAAAGGTGAGAGTTACTCTTGTAGTAGAATCCACAGGGCTTGGGTCAGAAGTGAGGATAGAAAGAGAAAGAAAAATTGAGATCCTGCCATCTCCTGCTTGGGCACCTGGATACATCATAGAACTACATTAGCTTATATTGGGAATCTAAGGCCTTAATAATCAAAGTTGGAGGTAAATATTTATTTGAGTATTTTGACTTCGTGGTGCTTGCAAGACATTTGGGTACAATTCTCTTTTTATAATTCGAGATATGAATCCAGGACACAAGAGAATGATTCGGAGTAACACTCTGAGATCAGCCTGTTTTCTCCATGAAATTACTTTACTCCTGACCTTTTCCTATTGTTAGATACCAAGAGTTCTTTCATGTACACTGTCTCAAGGCATTTTGTTTGTTTGTTTGTTTAATTGCAAAGTGAATGTAGTTTCAGTGTTCTTTCTTGAGTTTCAAAAGAGATGTCTGAATCCAGGGAAGAGAGAGTTGCTTTCAGACAAAATTATTTTGTTTGTGTTGTAATATTCTTGGCATTTTATACCCTAAGCCAAAAATACCATAAGCAACAGATTTTTGGAAAAATGCAAACACCCATGCAGACAGCATAGACACTATGGTTGAGAGTTGCCTGGCTAGAGATGGCAGTAATTTGAAAGTATTTAAAATACATTAAGTCCCTTGGGTTTCCTCAACACTTCGACCCCTCATTTCTCTAAAGTGCAACCTTGAAGGTGAAGGCTGATGGTAGGTGGGGGTGGGGTGGGTTAGTCAGATTTGTGTGCATTTTTCCTGGAAGAAAACCAGAAGTTGTAGCACGTCCTTGTTAGAATTCCGATCCACTGGCATAGGCAGACGGCTGGAAGTAAAGACCACAGGTATTGCTTGGTTTTAAGTAATCCTGTGGGAATCCCCCATAAATTTTCTGTGTGCACCAGAGAACGTCTAAGAGCTTCTTGTCACTGAGAATGATTTGAAGAAAATGCCTCAGTTTCTTCATCTGTAAAATGGAGAGCTGATACGAGAATTAAATGTGTAGAAAAATATAGAATACTTAAAACTTAAAATAGTGCCTAGCATGTAGCATGTGCTCCAAATGAATTATCGTTATTAGTGTAGAACTGGGAAAGAACAAGCTGAAATCTACCCTAGCCTCACCTGGATGTGGGTATTGCAAACACCCAAGTAGGAAAGGTTGTAAGCTGACACCAAACCTGTTATATTAATGTTAAATACCTGTATTTTTGTGGTGTGTGTTTCTGCATGAACACCTACAGTTCACTATGTACAATATGCACAACTAGTAAGTACCCATAACAATTTTTAAAAGAATAAATGTACCAGTCCTCAATGGTTGTACCATTAAGGACTTTTGGTTTTTTTTTTTTTTTTTTCATAGAAAGTCTTGAGTTACAGAGTCCACTTCATTATACTTAAGTAATAGTACTTGAAGTGGGTTTACTACTCTGATATAATAACCACTAATTTCATTTGGGTTCCTCAGTTTGGTAAACTCCATCACAAAGTCTTATCAAACTGATACTCCAGCCAAATGGGGACTTGATTAGACTTTAACTGACCCTTCAATTGACTGGAGAATAATGCAGACTCACCAAGTTTATTTAATGGGTTCCCTCTTTAGAGTAGAGGTCTGGATGCTGCCTCCTGGTTCTGCATCCTATTAAATGTCTGTCCAACCATACCAAATGCAATCTCTTGGTCTACAATTTTTTTCTTGAAAATAAAGTGAGGCATACATTTAGTCTCTAAGATCAATTTAGGGGATTTAAATACTTGAAGGTGGTAACATCAGAGACAGAAAAGTAGTTTATAATCTATAACTCACTATTCCATCTTTTTCAAAGATGTTATATTAAATCTGCTTATTTTCTCATATTTCTAAAAATGTGAAAACTCTATTGCCAGAATTACTCTGGCATAATTTGGTCTTTGACCTTGGCAGTGTGTTGGGCTTTGGGAAGTGAAGTGTGACATTACTCAGGAGGTGGGATCAAGGTTGAGGTTACTTCCATCCCCATAGGAAGACTTCACTCAACAATGGGCAAAAAGAGCCAAGGGACATTCAAGAGGAGACCTATCCATGAGTAAAGGCACAAGATAGAATGTGAATGTCACGTTAATGACTAAGTAGGTGGTGTTCCAGTCAAGAGAATAAATGTCTAATTGTGGTACAGTGGGATATTTGGGTGGAAAGTAGCTAAGTAACTCCAAGAAGGGAGAAGGATTTGAACACAGAGAAGGTAAGTGTGGACTTCTGTGAGCGGAAATACAATAGAGACTATGACAGAAATCTTAAGGCTTTGAGGAAATAAAGATCCCTTGTCTTTTCAAAAGTATTAGGTGTATCTTGCCTATAAGATAGTCTTTCATGGTATAAGAACAGGGAATGTTAACTTAGTAATACATTTTCTACACTTTGGAAATGGAGAAGAGTGTAGTCAGGAATCTTTACAGGTATTGGCTTTTAAAGCTGTCAGTTCTATTTGATAACTTTGATTCAGGTTTACTGGTTGATCATTCCTACGACAGGCATGAAGGCACTCTGATTATCAGGGAAAGGTGTTCTACATGGAAACTACAGTCATTAATTCAGATAATTTGATATTATTTAGTATGAAATAAAAATTTAAATAAAACAAAAATGCTTGATGCACGAGATAAACTAGTTACATTCAACTCTCCCTGTATTTGTCAAAGAGACAGGAGAATTTTAAGGACAAATACCTACTGTGTTGTCTTCAAAGAACCATAATATATATAGGCTTGTGTTGTGCTCATAAATGAGAAAGTGTGTATATATTAATTTGTTCTTGCACTACTGTAAAGAAATACCTGAGACTGGGTAATTTGTAAAGAAAAGAGGTTTAACTAGCTCATGGTTCTGCAGGCTGTACAGAAAGTATGGCTGGGGAGACCTCAGGAAACTTACAATCATGGTGAAAGTTGAAGGGGAGTAGGCGAGGCATGTCTTTCATGGCAGGAGCAAGAGGAAGAGAGAGAAGGGAAATGTGTCACACAGTTTTAAACCACCAGATTTCATGAGAACTCACTCACTATCATGAGAGCAGCACTGAGGGGATGGCATTAAACCATTCGTGAAGAATCTACCCCCAATATCCAATCACCTCCCAGCAGACCCCACATCCAACATTGATGATTACAATTGAACATGAAGTTTGGGTGGGGACACAGTTCGAACCATATCAAAGAGGGAAACCATTTGCAAAAATAAGATGTTATAAGTATGCCACTGGTTGAAGAGGAAAAGGATAATGCAGACCCAATGTTTGTTACAGGGCTGTGGCTAACAACATATAGTTCTCCATATCATTGTGTGACATCATCTGGTAAATTATGACATTCATTTAATTGACCCATGCAGAAGTAAATTTCTGTTTCAGGCAAAGCTGCATGAATAAAATAAAAGAAAATAAACTACTTTTACTTAGTGAGTTCACAATTCTTATACCCCCACCCCCGATAAATCTAGACGTTTCCTTGAGTTTTTCTGTTTTTGTTTGAGTTTGGAAACTGGAAACTATTAAGTGACTCTATAAACATTTAAATGTTTTACTATCTTGGTTCCTAATCACATTAAAGAAGCAGTGGGAAGCAAGAAAGGAGAACCAGGCAAAGCAATACATAAACATTCCACATTTCACAGCTCTCACTATTCAATAAAGGTGTGGGCATTAATTATAGGTTCAGAGGAAATGTACTTTATTGGATAAATTTACTATTTTAAAGACTCTTCATGAATCTATTGCAGAAAATTAGAAAAGAAGAAAATTTGTTGAGACTCTTGCATATTCTCTATATTCTATTTTGGTGTCTGTAATTACTGAGTGTGTGTGTGTGTGTGTGTGTGTGTGTGTGTGTATTTACAGTAAAGTCATATGTTACATCTTCTTTTGTAATTTTGATATTTTTAATTTTTGAGACAGCATCTCACTCCATCACCCAGGCCTGCAGTGCTGTGTTGCAATCATGGCTCAGCTCACTACAGCCTCAGTCTCTGGGCTCCAGCAATCCTCCCATCTCAGCTTCCCCAGAAGCTGGGGCTACAGTCATGTGCCACTATTCCAGGTTAATTTTTTGTATTTTTTGTAGAGACAGGGTTTCACCATATTACCCAGACTGGTCTTGAACCCCTGGGATCAAGCGATCCACCCAATTCAGCCTTCCATAGTGCTGGGACTCCAGATGTGAGCCACCCTGCCTGGTCTATCTTGTTTTAGAAATTTACCTTTTGATATTTTTTGTACCACCTAGATTGCTTTTTTTTTTTTTTTAAGACTTGATCCTTAGAGCAGTCTTAGATTCACAGCAAAATTGAGTAGAAAGTACAGAGTTTCCATATATTTACTGCCCCCACACAAACACAGCCTCCCAAAAGTGGAACATTGTCACCTTTATTTTTAAAGTTTAGTCTAGACACCAGAGAAACATATTCAATGTAGTTATTTCAGAGAAAACTTGCATTTAGTACTAGAGACTATGCAACTCAGGCATCTGAAACACACCCATCCTCACAGAGATCCTGAATCACATGAAGATGATGTCATAAGTCAATTCCAGAAATAGGATCAAAGCTAAAAATACTTTGATGTCTATTGTTTCTCTCCAGTTTTGTTATTGTCCCCTTTTCTAATCCTTGCAGCATTGTTACAATCCAATTATCTATGAGAACTTTAACTTCTATAGCTATCACTATCCATTGTATTTCCACATACATTATCTATGCTTTCCTTGTTGTTTTCAACTGTTTCAAAACAACTAGAGCTCTTAGTTTAATTGACATACTTTGCAACATATTCAATTTTATGTTTGTATCTTTTCACATTTTTAAAATTGTTGTAGAAGGTATATAATATGTAACATCATATATTAAATATACACAGTGTATATAAATATACATATACATGTGTCTCTATATATACATATATACATGCTCTCTCTCTCTCTGTGTGTGTGTGTGTGTGTGTGTGTGTGTGTGTGTGTGTGTGTGTGTGTGTATGTGTGTGTATGATTTACCCCAGAGTACTTACTACCAGACTGTAAGTGACTCTCTTTCAGTCCTGGCCACAAACAGCTTTTTCCAAAATCTGATGCTTGAGTCCTACCTCTTAGCCAATTGAATCTGAAGTTTCAGGAATAAGGCCTGGGCATCAGAATGGTTGGTAATGTGCAACCAAGTTTGAAAACTCCTAACGTAGCCAAGCACAGTGGCTTATGCCTGTAATCTCAGTACTTTCAGAGGTTGAGGCAGGAGGATTACTTGAGCTCGGGAGTTTGAGACCCACCTGGATAACATAGAAAGACCCTGTCTCTACAAAAAAAAAAAAGAAAGTAAAATCTGTTGACTGGGCATGGTGGCCTATATCTGTGGTCCCAGCTATTTGAGAGGCTCTGGTGAGAAGACTGCCCAAGCTGAAGAGGCTGAGGCTGCAGTGAGACATAATAATGCCACTGCAGTCCGGTGTGACAGACTGAGATTCTATCTCAAAAAAATAAATAAAAATTATTTTAAATAAAAAATAAAACTAGTGATGTAAATGTTGGGCTTAGAAAGCTGTTTCTTTCATTAAAATGAAGTTTCCCAGTAGGTGTAGATTAAGGAGTTTTGTACAGAAATCCATAGAGAACCGCCTTTGTCCATGAGAATTGTTCTAGATTTAGAGCATCCTCACCTAGGCTTTTGTGCCCACTCTGTGTCTCATCGTGGCTTTTCACACTTTCAAATTTTGTGTATTTTATTCAGTTATCCAGGGAACTGATCATGGTCAAATATTTCAATTTTTCTTCTAAAGTATATATTTGTTTTGCTCATCTTTCACGTTCTGTTAATAGATATTTCAATTCCCGCCCACTTTCTGACATTTCTACTCCTTAGTTTTGATTTGGCACTGAAAGCAGAAGGTGAATCTACTTTTCTATATGGCTGAGATAGGATGCATACTAGGTGGACAAAAGCACTGTATGTTAAAGAGATGAACTTCACGTGTGCGTGCGCCTCTCAAGTAGCTGGGACCGCAGATGCTTGGTACCATGCACAGCTAATAGTTTTTACTATTTTTTGTAGAGACAGGGTCTTGCTGTATTATCCAGGTGGGTCTCAAACTCCTGGGTACAAGTTATCCTCCTGCCTTGACTTCCCACAAGTGCTGAGATTTTGGCTACACACACCACACACACACACACACACACACGCAAACACACACACCCAAATGCCAAAAACCTTCCTTATTAAATCTCTTAGATGAAGTGTATTCAAATAATGAAACTCTCATATAGTATACCAATTTATCCTTCCCTCAAACAACGTCTTCAGAAATACTTTGCTATACTTCATGTCTCCATTTTCTTTTAAACAAACAATGTATTAATCATGGTCTCCTGTTTCACAGAATTCCACCTGGAGCTGTCATTCACTCTGCATCAACTGAGAATACTTCAGAGCCCTCTCTTGTGCTCTTCCCCTTTCCCAACAGTTTCATACATAATCTCTGGGTAATTCTACAGCACTTTTTTTAAATGACTGAGTATATCTCTGATCAGGATGTAGCAATCACAGAATAATAAGCGTAATCACATCAAGAAAGACTTTGTTGCTTTGTCTGTGGAATATGCCTATTGGAACCTGCACCTGCTCCAAATCTGGAAATGCTTTCAGGTTGTCAAATATCAGTTGTCAGTGGACTTCCAATGAACCTTTTCTGAAAACAGAATTAATGCAGTTTCCTTGAAACATTATCTCATTTGGCTTGTAAATAGTCATCCTGAAGTGTTTTATGGGGTGAGGGGAAACATATATCACAGAAATCAAAAAATTAAAATGAAGATTTATGTGTATAATTTTCCAGTTTAGAGAACAATTATTCTTTTGAGAGATGGCTTTTTAAAGAAATAACTTGTATATATGTTTTCTGTTTTTATGAATGATTTACACTTAATATGCTGAAATTTGGAAATCTCACAGAACCTGAAATACCAAAGCCAGAGTAGATGAGTATTGATTTAACAGATTTCACTTGGCATTGTTAGAGAATTCTTAAATTACGTAATTCAAGGTTATTCCCAAAGAGTAAGTTATGTTATTGTTCTACAATGAAGTTGCTATCTTTCATGTCAAAACGTAAGATATATTTTATATGCAAATTTGATAAAATGACTTCTCATTCTATTCTATGCAAGGAAGACTATTCAATTGTTCTTCAATGTGTCTCTAAATCCCATTTAGTCAGTGGTCAATGGGACATTACCTTTTAATCTGAAAACATATAACTATTTTATAAGTCTCGTTCATCTGAATTATATCAGCATTAGTTACCAGTTGAGAAAAGGGGGAGATGTAAAAATTGTAAAATGGCTACTATCACATAAGCAAGTTGATAAGTGAGTCAATGTATGAGAATTTCAGGAAAAAAGAGCTCTGTCCACAATCTAATTTTTTTTCATATTCTGAAGATCATCTTCCTTCTCATACTCACTCACATCTTCCTTAACTAAAGCTGCTAGTCAGATGAATGAATGGAAGCTCTCCGTAGAGGAGACACACAAGGGTGAAAAGCTGAATGAAAGCAGGGATGATGACGAGCAATCAGAAATCCTGCATAATTAAATGACAGCTTGCTGGCTTCAGCCAAGAGCATTAAAATGATCTCGGTGGACATTAGACATCCTCGATGAGATCTTAGTTGGCTGTGACATTACCCTTAAAGGAAATCTGTGCTATCTGGAGAAATACCATTTCAGAGATCAGACTGAATTGCAGCTAGGATCATATTTGTTAGCAGTCATTAGAATGTTCTCGTTCAATGTCATATCTGGGGTTCTTGGATATGAGATTGCCTGTCTCACACTGCCCTCGGGCATTTTTCAGTCTTCTGGGCTGATTCCCTGAGATTAAGGTATCAGTAATCAATTTTCATGATAGTCCTATGACTCAACAATTATTTATTGGATGTTTACAAGGAGGCACCGTTGTTCTAAAACCTAGGGTGTTTTAGACAAATGGAAATGTTACTACACATAAATATTTTATACTATATTGGTAATAAACAAACACCAGTAAATGAAATAATAACAAATTATGTAAAATGTTGGAAATAGAATTTGTTCTCTACCTTTGTAAGCTTGAATTGTTTATGTTGTCTACTAGTTGCCATTAATTTTTAATGGAGGAGTGTGCTGTCCAAAAATGGTGAGCCTCTGACTTTTGTTGGCCTGTTAGTCTGTCCTTTTCTCCATGTTTTCCTTTTCTTTTATTATGAAAATGTATATAATCTGCTTAAAATTATCTTCTATATGTCTATTATGTATTTCAGTATCTTTACTGATAAACACTACATTTCAATGAATATTTTTATAATAAAATCTAGCAAAATAATAAGTGTTTAAAGTATAAAGCCCTCTGCCATATATATATCCATACATATATGTTGGTTTGTCTTAAGAAAATTGGGACAGAGCTGTACCTACAACCTCGAACTTTGCTCTTTATTTTTAAAACATCAAGGTAATATATGCAGATTTATCTCACTCTGTTTTAATAGCTGCATAGTATTTCATTATATGGCCATATCATGTTGTATTAATTTGAAACCATTTGAAAGACATTAGATTGGTTCAGAATTTTCAATAATACTAACTTCCTTGTACATATGCAATCATTTCTATGAAATATGAAGGGTTGGTGGATGCAAATGCATTTTAAATTTAGAGTTACTGCCTAATTGGCCAACAGAATTTTTACGCCAACTTGTACTGTCCCAGTTACATCTGAAAATACCTGTTTCCCCACTAGAATGTTGACTCTTCAAGGACACAGCCTTATCTGCATTTCCACCACTATTTTTGGTCATGTCACTTGTCTACTTAAATCCCTTTGGTGGCTTCTGATTGCTTTCTACAATCTGTTCCCTCCTCATCTCCTCGCCTCATTGGTGGTGTTTGCCTCTTGCTTCCTGCATTCTCCACACTGATTTCTCTTTTAGTTTCTCACATGTATTTGCTCCTTCTCACCTCACGTTTTTGTTCACATGATGATTTTTTCTTGGAAAGCACTTTGTCCTCCTCTTTGCCCTGCTGATTTGGACTCATCTGTTAGAATTCAGATCAAATGTTAATTTTTCAAAGGATACTTCTCTTGCCCTGATTAATTTAGTTCTGATATTATTAACTCCTGCAGGGGCCATAATATCTCATTTATAGCACTTTTCACTATTAAAACGTGTTATTTTGGTGCGTGATTATTTTTTAAATGTCTGTCTCGTTTGCTAGCATGTAAGCTCCATGAGGGCAGGAAGCAATCTTTCCTGTCCACCAGGAAATCCCAGTCCTCAGCAAACCAGTTTCTACGTGGTAGATGTTTTGTAAGTAGATACTGAATAAAATAATTTTTTATTTTATTTAGTATCCCTAGTGCTTAGCAAAATACCTAAGACACAGTAAACACTCAATAATTTATTGTTGAATAGAATGTTTTTTATGTCTGTTCTCAACATTAGCTATTATATTTTCAAAAATTCGTGCCAACTTAAAGAAAAAAACCTCACTGTAATTTCATTTTCATTTCTTTAAAATTACAAGATCAATCTATTTTCATGCGTATTTTTTCATGTTTATTATTATATTTAATTTATTTGGTGAATCCTCTATTCTCAGTATTTTCCTATCTTTCAGTTGGGATAAAGAGCAATGTCTATTTTTTACTACAGATCAGCAGTCCCGAACCTTTTTGGCACCAGGGACCAGTTTCATGGAAGACAATTTTTCCATGGATGAAAGGAAGAGTGGTGGATGGTTTCAGGATGAAACTGTTTCACCTCAGATCATCAGGCATTAGATTCTCATAAGGTGTGTACAACCTAGATCCCTCACATGCACAGTTCACAGTAGAGTTCGCGCTCCTATGAGACTGTAATGCTGCTGTGGATCTGACAGGAGGAAGAGCCCAGGTAGTAATGCTTGCTCACCTACTGTTCGCCTCCTGCTGTGCTGTCTGGTTCCTAACAGGCCACCAGCAGGAACTGTCCACAGCCCAGGAGTCAGGGACCCCTGCTACAGATGAAAATATGAAGATCCATCCAGCTTGTAGCTCAGGCTACTGTGCTTCTGTGGCTTCTCATAGCAACTCAGGTGGGGAAAATATCCTCCCATTCATATTGGTTTGGAATAGAAACAGCACTGGGTGGTCACAGGAGGATGGAAAAACTGAAACAACAGCTAAAACAAAAACCAGGCAAAGAAACTACAGAATAACAGAAAACCCAAAATAAGGAAGAGGAAATAGCCAAAACCCCAGTCAGGGTGACATGTCCATGACTCTTTCAAACAAACCCAAATAAGGGAGAAAGGGGGTGGTAACTGGGAGGCCTCGGAAATCCCCTCTTTTTCCAGAATACCTAATAATTATTCCATCCCCTTATTAAAGAAAGACCCATAAAATAGAAATACTGGGTGGTCACAGGAGAATGAGAAAATATCAAGCAGCAATTTCACACAGCAGCAAGAGAGGAGATGTTAAAGTTAGTTACAAAGAGAAGGACGAGCCTGGGCTGGTAAGACCAACAGCTGGGGCAGGGGCTCCAGCTGCTTGAAAGCACCTAAGTCCAACATAGCATTGGATTTGACCCACACCCAACCCTGGGCCTAAATATATGCTCATTGCCATACTAAATCACTCACCCACCAGTGCAATGGCGGATACAAGAATGCCCATATTTAGTATAAAAATGGGAGGCACCTCAATTCTCAGAAATCTCTGCCTTTTTCCTAGAAAACCTCATGATTATTCCACCCTTTAATTGGAAGAGCCCATAAAATTAGAAACCCAAACTCCATGTGTGCAACTCGCTCTCCCCACTATGCCTGCACGGCCGCTCTTGAATGTGTACTTCCACTTTGCAGTGAAAGTTCCTTACCTTTCACTTCTTTCTGACCCATTCCTGAATTCTTTCTTGCTGCCGTGTCAATAACCCAGACACCAGCTGGGCTGGGGTCTCAGCAGCATCCAGAGACCCACTTAAGCCCTCCAGCAACATTACCACTATTGGGAAAACTGTAAACTCTGCTTCTAATGATGATTGATGGCTTTTCAAGAAACACCTCCTTTAGTTCTCTTCTCCTCTCTATGATTCAGGAACAAGCCTTTTCTCTGACTTTGTCCTAATAACTTTTAGTATCTAAAAGGATGCTACTTACTGCTTGCTTTTTATTTGTGTATTCTCTTCTCACATTCCCCACTCTCCTTCCCCAAATCTCCCCTGCCCCCACCCCCTACTGCCCCATTAAGAAGGAATTGTTTTAAAGACTGGGACTCATTCTTGGTCCCTGATGAATCTCCAGTGGCAACAACAGGACATGGAACATAGTAGGAACTCAGTAATTATCCGTTGACTTATTGAGTGGCTGTCCTGTCCAGAGAGCACTGCAAGTTACAAGCATCAAGCTGTTAAAAAAAAAATTATCCATTTGTTCCAATATTAACTGTTTTGATCCAGATCTATGTTTCTTACCCATCTCTTCCACTTGGATGAGTTTTCCTGGGATGAACTCTCAGTGTTTCAGAAAAGAAAGCTCATCTAGATATTAGTCCCAGGTGAGCACAGGCCCATTCTGACCCTGGCAGGCATTGTAGAAGAGTGGGATGGATGGCTGTGCCTGACAGGGGGTGGCTAAATGTCCGGATTCTAGATAAACCATTAGCATTAGACATAGCTCCATATAACCTTGGGCATTCCACTTAATCTCCTGGTGCCTACTTTTCCCCAACTGCTAAACGGGCTAACAAGAGCACCTGCCTTGTAGAGTCAGTGTGAGGATTAATAGAAGTAATATATGTAAAGCACTTAGAGCAGTGCCTGGCATGTAGTAAGTGCCTGATAGATGTTGTTAGTATTCTATTAGTCTGGGCTCTTGGCTAGAGTTATGTGTCTGTCTCCCTCCCTTGAGGTTAACAAGGAATCCGCACATAGAAAGGTGGTGGCAGATGTAGATCTGGCTTGTTTGCAAATTACTGTCCAGGAATTATTTTTTTCTAACACTCATTTTTGTAAAATGCCATACACTTTTCCTTTTCATTTACTGTCTGTGAATATCTGTGATCAAAGTGGGTATTATTTCATTTAAGAGTCTGAGGCATAGAAAGGTTAAATGATTTGCTCAAGGACATAACAAATGACTGGTGACTGGGAGATAGAAATTATATGACTTCTAGTCCACTGCTCCAGACCAGGCTCATTCTATTTAGATGTTAAGTTCTTACTTAATATTATAGATCCAAGTGACCTGGACTCATCTCACATTTCCTGTGTCATAGCGATATGCAGATGGTGAGTGTAAAAGCAAGGTTACAAGTCAAATGTTGTATCATAGACAGAAAGACTATAAAATTGAAACATGATGCTTTATATCATTCCACTTTTATTTGAGGCCTGTTCTTTCTCCTTACTGACATGAAAATACTATTTATTTCCTTTCTGGAGATGGCATATCCTAGTTTGAAATTATATCTGTCAATTGCAAAATAAAGTTACCAACTATATAAAATAAAAAAAGATCACCTTGGCAACTTCAAAAATAATAAAGTATGCTATTATAAGAAGTAAAGTTTTACACTAGCAGCAATTTATAATAAAACATTAAATTCGTATTTATTGCATGAAAAATAAATTGGACCACATTTATACCCACTACTTTATAGCCACATGCTACATTAGAGGAGAAAGCTGTAATCCATAATGGAAATACACAAATAGAAAAATATTTCCTAGAGCTGTTTTAGTGACTGAGATTAAGGTAAGCCTTTTGTTAAAATTACACATTGGTATTGCATGAATTGAAAGGTGGAGTTGTGTTTTAGAGAGAATGGCACTGCAGGTTTCATCCAGTGCTGTGGAGTAGAATTCATCAGCATGGGGTAGGAGGAAGAAGCAGCCCAGAGCAGCTGGCCATGGAAGCAAGGCAGAGCAGCTGGGAACTGCTGTGGGAAGCAGCAAAGGCAATGATCCCAGTGGCACCAACAGCAATGGGGTCCAATAGATGAACAGTGTGAGCCATGGGACAGCAGTAGTGACCCCAGAGGAAGAAAACAGCATGGTTACCAGCACCACTACTGACAGTTGTGCAAACAAGGACAAGAGTGAGGAGCTGTTCAGGCTGAAAGTGTGGGTCACAGCCATTAGAGGAAGAGGGCTGATGACTGTACACTGGGCACAATCTTTGGGTTTTTTCCATGCTGGATGAGGAAGGAAATATTGAAAAGAAATACATCTATCAAACTGAAAAAAAAAAAAATCAGGCCTGGCTTGTAACTTCAGGCACCACAGTGTAGTAAAGCCCTGGGCCATTTCAGTTCACATAACATACAATACTTCTGTTAATAAGTCTAATATCACAATGTGCTGTGACTTATTGAACACTTACTCTATGTCAAACATATTTTATCTCATGTGACTCTTACAAAAACGGTGCTAGGAAACATTATTATGCGCAGCTCCACAATGAGCATAATAATGTTTCCTAGCAGGGTTGTTGTAAGAGTTGCATGAGATAAAATGAGCTCCAAAAACACAAAATTAATCTTCAGTGTCAGCAATGGAGGTGTCAAGATTACAGCAGGGACCATGAACTTTTCACCTAGCTTTACTACCTCTGCTTAGGAGACCATCATCTCAGGAGTTTATAGTCTAAATCTGGTTATTAAAGCAATGCAACCAATTTGAAAAAGGAACATTTGCTGGAATACGGACTGTTAATTTGTCTTAAACATGTTTTACTGAGATTGTAGTCACTGCTTTTCTTGTATTTTTCTTTTTCAGAGATGGAAATTGCTTGGCAAATTTCTCTGCTGCCATTTAAGAAACTTTGTATAACACGTAAAATAACAGCCAATTCACATGGACGCATACAGAAAATAGACTTGTTTGTTCAGGTAATGGAAAAGTCACTGGGTATGTCTAGAGCTTCAAAACCAGTTTGATTCAGAGACTCAGGAATGTCACCAGAGCCCCAGCACCTACTTTCTGCACATCTCCTAACTGTCTAACTATATGAATTACAGAAGTGTGCTACCCATTGGCCTAAATTGGGCAAAGTGAACCATCCTTAAAGCTAGAGAGGGCTTTGCCTGGCCATGAGCACTATGAGTGGAGGAGTATGGGTTCCTGTAGATGGAAAGCTGGGTTAGTTCCTAGGACAGTAAACCTCTGGATGCTGGGCAGAAAAACACCCCTATAGAGAAATAAATGCAGAAGGGATAGAGTAAAAAATCTGAATTGCAAGTCAGCGCTAGGGGGTTCACTTGAGCTCTGTGAGTATGCCCTGAAGGCTACCTGTAATATTGTTATAAAGAGGGTAATGGGAAGAGTTTACTTTGTATTTGTGGTGAATGGAAGACTTTATTCTTCAAACATTTTCCGTAAGAAATAATGTAATATAGGAACATGATGAATAAAGCAAGCAGCCTGAGGAGACTATAATGAAAACACAGGCCTCCCTCTCCCTCTTCATCATTCCCTGTCCCTTAAGACTTTATCCCTTCTCCCTAAGGTGACCACTGTAATAGATTTGCTATGAAATTCCAGCAAAAAGGTATACATTGACATATATCTTTGTTCCTCCAAATATTTATGAAGGAAAATGAAGAAGCATTTCCCAACTCATTCAAGGAGGCTAGTATAATTCTCATCACAAAACAGAAAAAAGAGGTCATAAAAAAGACACAGCTCAGGCCTGTTTTACTGATTATTACATGTGTGCTAAAAATCTTGAGCAAAATTGCAATTGGAATGCAAATGTATATTTAAAGAGATAATATACCATGAATAAGTGGATTTATCCCAGGTACACAAGAATAGTTTCCATCAGAAAATCCATGAATGTTGTTCATCACATTAACAAATCAAAAGAGAAAACAAATAATCATCTTATTAGATAGAAAAGCCATCTGATAAAATTACTCTTTAACACAAAAGTTTCAGTAAATTGAAAACAGGGAGCTTCCCTAGTCCGATAAGCATATCATTTATAACAAATCTGAGCAAATATCACCCTCAATGAAGAAATATTAAAACATATTCTTTGAAAGAAGGAATGACACAAGATGCCCACTCTTGACTTCTAATGGCAACCCCAAATAGTGTAATGAGACAAGAAAAAGGTATTAGAGGAGTAAGGCGTGAAATGGAGGAAATTAAAATCCAATTGGCCCTTGAGCAGCATCAGTTTGACCTGTGTGCATCCACTTACACAGGGATGTTTTTCAATCAAATGTGGGCCGAAAACATAGTATTTCAGGATGCAAAACTTGATACTGAGAGCTGGCTTTTTCATTTGTGGATTCTGCAGGGCCAACTGGGAGGCTTGAGTATGCATGGATTTTGGTATCACAGGGGTCCTGGAAAAATCCTCTCCTGTATACTGAGGTATAACTGTGTTATTATTTCTAGATGATAGAATTTTTTGGATGATCCAAAATATTCTACAAACAAATCATTAGAAATGACAAAAATATTTTCCCCAAGAGAGTTAGATATAAAATTAAATTTAAAAATCAGTTGAACTTCTATACACAGCAATAAAGTACTTGACAATTAAAGAGAAGATAACAGATATAATATTATCAGAGATTATTAAATATAATTAGGGATAAGTAAACAAAGGAAATGTAAGAAATTTGTAGGGAAATGATAAAAAATACTTTAAACACAAAAATTCTTCAAGGGCTATTATGATCATGCACAGGAACACTGAATATGTGAACATATGAATTCTTACTGAATTGATCTATCGGGTCAATAAATTTACAATTAAAATCTATACAGTTTTTTGACTTAATAACATGTTATTGAAATTGAATTTTTATACTACACCATACACTAAGATCAACTCAAAATAAATTAAAAACCTAAACATAGGCCGGGTGTATTGGCTCATGCCTGTAATCCCAGCACTTTGGGAGGCTGAGGCGGGCGGATCACGAGGTCAAGAGATCAAGACCGTTCTGGATAACACGGTGAAACTCCGTCTCTACTAAAAATACAAAGAAATTAGCCTGGCATGGTGGCACGCACCTGTAGTCCCAGCTACTCAGGGGGCTGAGACAGGAGAATGGCGTGAACCTAGGAGGCGGAGCTTGAAGTGAGCCGAGATCGCGCCACTGCACTCCAGCCTGGGGCACAGAGCAAGACTCCGTCTCAAAAAAAAAAAAAAAAAAAAAAAAAAAAAGGCCGGGCGCGGTGGTTCAAGCCTGTAATCCCAGCACTTTGGGAGGCCGAGACGGGCGGATCACGAGGTCAGGAGATCGAGACCATCCTGGCTGACACGGTGAAATCCCGTCTCTACTAAAAAAAAATACAAAAAAACTAGCCGGGGGAGGTGGCGGGCGCCTGTAGTCCCAGCTACTCAGGAGGCTGAGGCAGGAGAATGGCGTGAACCCGGGAGGCGGAGCTTGCAGTGAGCCAAGATCACGCCACTGCACTCCAGCCTGGGCGGCAGAGTGAGACTCTGTCTCAAAAAAAAAAAAAAAAAAAAAAACCATAAAAATGGTCAAATACGTAAAAAAAAAAAAAAAAGGTGCCCAACACTTTGCTAAATGAGCAGATTTTAGCCGCTCTTACCTTACACACAATGGATGACTGTGAGATAATGAATATGTTAATTTGCTTCACTGTAGTAAACATTTTACAATCTATATAAATTCCATAATATCATATTGTATACCTTAAATACATACAACAAACTTTATTAAAATGTTTTAAAAATAAAATTTATATAGAAGAGCAAAACGCCAAAACTACACTGTTTCTGAAGAAAAGTAGGAACTTATAACAGTGACCAAGATTTATTAAGAAGCTAATAAAATAAAAAAACAAATAAATAACCTAATGATGCATCTTAAAGATCTAGAAAAGCAAGAGCAAACCAAACCCCAAATTAGTAGAAGAAAATAAATAATAATGGTCAGAGCAGAAATAAAATAATTTGAAATGAAGAAAACTATACAAAAGATCAATCAAATGAAGAGTTTTTTTTTTGGAATAGATAACTAAAATTGACAACCTTTAGCCAGGCTGAGTAAGAAGGGGAGAAACCCAAATAAAAATCAGAAATGAAAAAGGAGAGATGACAACTGATACTGCAGAAACCTAAAGGATCATTAGTGGCTGTGAGTAACTGTATCCCAACCAACTGGAAAGTATAGAGGAAGTGAGTAAATTTCTAGACATAAAACTTACAAAGATTGAACCATAAAGAAATCCCAAACCTGCACAGACCAGACAGGTAATGAGATGAAAGCCATAAAAGGAAAGCTAGGGACCTAATGGCCTCACTACTGACTTCTACCAAACATTTACACAACCAATACCAAAACTACTCAAACTAGTCCAAAGTATAGAGGAGGAGGGAACACTCCCAAACTCATCCTGCAAGGCCAATATTGCCAATACCAAACCCAGACAAAAAAAAAAAAAAAGAAAGAAAGAAAACTACAGGCCAGTATTTCTGATGGATATTGATGCAAAAATCCTCAACAAAATGAAGGCAAACCGAACTTAACAACACATTAAAAAGATCATTCATCATTACAAAGTGGAATTTATCCCAGGGATGCAAGGATGGTTCAACATATGCAAATCAATCAATGTGATACATCATATCAATAGGATGAAGGACAAAAACCATATGATCAGTTCAGCTGATGATTCTCCTTATTTTGCAATCAGCTGATTAGAAAATGAAAATTTTAATTCCTCCTTACATAAAACATAATATATTCATTCACAGGTTCTGCAGATTGAGGCATGGACATTGTTGTTGTTGTTGTCGTTGAGACAGAGTCTCACTCTGTCATCTCCCAGGCTGGAATTCAGTGGCATGATCTGGGCTCATGGCAACCTCCGCCTCCAGGGTTCAAGCAGTTCTCCAGCCTCAGCCTCCCGAGTTGCTGGAATTACAGGGGCATGCCACCATGCCTGTCTAATTTTTGTATTTCTTTAGTAGAGACGGAGTTTCACCATATTGGCCAGGCTGGTCTTGAATTCCTGACCTCAGGTGATCCGCCTGCCTCGGGCTTTCAAAGTGCTGGGATAATAAGTGTGAGCCCCTGCACCCAGCCGAGGCATGGACATCTTGTTAGGGATATATTCTGCCTACTACAACAATAACATAGTTTGTGACTTCCGCGACAGCTCTTCAGACAACTAATGACTCCTATATAAATAACCACTTGCAATGCTAGGACTCACACTATGCCTCCTGTTGCCTATTAATATTGCATGTAGATGGACATTCAATTTTAATTCTTTAGCTTTCTAGTATGAGTTCTTATCAGTCTTAATTCACAAAACTAAAATCCATATTGTGTTTTAACACATCCAGCGTGGTAGCTTCTTCATTTTATCAAGTCCTTCAAAATAATTCAAAAAAGTAAACAGATTGGTGGGTGCAGTTATATTAATTCTCTTGACCACATTTGTTATAACTGTCCTACTTGTCAGATGAGCAACTTTTATATATAATAGATGCCTAAGTTTCCCTACCGTAGGTTCGAGATCAAAGGTGAATACAGAAAAGAATGCTAATACAAAACAAGCCTAAAATTTTACTGACATTCAAGTTAGGTAGACAAATAGCAAAATATTTTTATAGTTTTATTTACATTTTTGATAAAGTGGAATTTATATTTATACTCATCAAGTTTTGGGAAAATGAATAACCATTAGTAATTACAAATAACCATTAGTAATTACATTCTCCCTATTTATACATGATTAGAATATTTCAAGATAGTTATCAATTATTCCTAGAGGAAAAAATCAAGTGCAAATGCCATTTTTAATCATACATTACAAACAATTAATTTTTTTATTAGCTTTTGCAGATTTTTTTGTCCTGGATGTTATTATTATTATTTTTATTTCAGTAATTTACCTATATTCTCAAACAGTAGTAGCTGCTGAATTAAAGTTGTTTGTTTGTTTTTTGGGGGCATTTCAATAGATTTTACTGAAACTACACATTAGTAATTTGCAATTACCTATATTTAACAGGTAGTAAAATATATAGGCATAGCAATCTTTATCTTAGCAGCTACAGATGGCTGATTCCAACTGCTACCAATTGCTACCAACACATACAAGACATAGGTGGTTAGAAATGACCTTTTGGAGTGCCTTCTTGTCTTGTTAATCTCCATATATCTGCATTATGTATGTATGTTTTAATGTTAGGAGCTCACGGTGTCAGAAAGCATCATCAGAAACAAATAGAAATGCACTTTATTTTAATTTTCTTCCATTTGAAAACCAAATCCAGAAAAAGATTTTGCGGGACCTGAATATTTATACAACGTAACCCCTGTTGTTCTCATGCTCCATTATTTATATACTATATTCTGCCATAACTGGTTAATTAAATCTCTTTGTCCTTGGTAACCAGGTGTTACTACCAGTCACATTTTACTGGTAGGTACCTTGAGAAAATGAGTATGTAAGCAGTATGCCTACACACATTCTGCAAACAGATTCTGTTGAATGCCACAAAAAGAAAAGCGGGATGTAAGGCAGAGCTTCCCTGATGAGATAAGAGATGCAAAGAACTGTTTTCACCAGTGTTTTGAACCTAGTTTGTTGAATTTAATTAAATGAACCTGGGTTAGAAAAGCAAATATTCTAAAATCTGTGGAGGATACAGAGATAAATAGGATTCAGTTCCAGCTCTCAAAGTTTAAAATCAAGACAGGCTGGTGTATTTGCAACTACTCTAATGTAGTCAGAACGTTACAATAGAGGGAAGAGAAGAAGAGATTGATTGCAGTTTTGATTTTGTTTTTGAGGTAGGTGTGAATTTTGGTCATTTTAAGAAAGCTTTTTATTTTAAAATAATAGATTCACAAGAAGTTGCAAAAATAGCATGGAGAGGTCCCCTGTAGTCATTATCTAGCTTCCCCCAGTGGTACCAGGAAATGGACATTGGTACAATACAATTAACTAGACTCCATACCCTATTGAGTGGTCTTTTAATGTATAGAAATGAGGAAGGGAGGAGACAGAAACTCCAGGTTGGGGAAATAGCATTTGGTTGAGGGTCGGTCATGATGCAATTTGGAGTTTTCAAGAAATCTGCTGAAAGGGATTTTAACAAATAGGCCAAGCTTTCCATTTTACAAATGAGTGATTGAGGCCCAGATAAATTAGACAGCTTGCATATTTAATTTTCTTTCTGTGGCAAGACTTGACACCTAGGTATCAGTCTCCAGGGTCTTAGTCCAGGTACATTCCTCCTCACACTGTTTTCTTTGATGGAATAAAAACACAATTATTCTTTTGGAACCTCCATTGAGAGCTCACTCAGTGTACATTTTTTTTATGAGTCCCTAGAGCCTAATGCAGAGTCTGCCACATTGTAGGTGTTCAATAAATATTTATTGAATTGATAAAGCAATGCATTTCATTTTTAGCCTTTAGAATCTGGAAGAGAGATCCACGGAGGACAACGAGAGGATAAATCACACTCACAATTAGCCAACTGCAATGGAAATTCATTACTAAAAGTCAATTTGCAGTTGGGCAAAATGACAGCTGCAAGAAGAAAGTTAGACAAAGAAACACATTTCATTTGAATTCTGATGAATTTAAAATGTACACAGGTAATTAGCCCCATTTCAGCTACACTGCGAAGTAAATCTGTAAATAAAAGGTGTGAGTTTCCAATGTGCAAAATCGTATATCCTCACTCTCTGCATTTTGAACACATGCATCAGACATCCCATCATGAGGACCATTATGGTTTTTAGCTTAATTCCAAGCTTAAAAACAGAATCATTACAGGAATGCTGCTTTTCTTATGAACACTCTACAAGATAGCTTGTTGCCAAATTAAGCTGCACACAGCACTTGTTAACTTAATTAGCAACCTAATGGCTGAACCACAGCCTGACAAAATGCATGTTGCCTTGGATGGAAATTGCAATGAAACTATAGGCACTTTAAGAAAAGCGCAATCCAGGGGGATATTTATTTTCCCTTTTGGACGAAAGGAAAATCTGATTGCCTGGAAAGACCTTTCTCTTCCTATTGAAGCCCAAACAGCTTTACTAGGAGCCAGCACCTTCCACAGATAGGAAGCATGTGTTTTTCAAAGGCTGCATGCATGCGAACTCCCAAATGGCTAATGGATATACTTCTGCCTCCGTTAATAGCACAGAAAGCAAACTAATTAATTAGAGGACGTACTGAATGAACTCCATTTATCACCAAATGGCTCAAGTGATAAACGAATTATTTAAGAGCTTATTGAAAGCAGGAATCAGGACAGCGATTGCCAAGGATTCAACCCAGTGTATTTGTGAATATCCCTAGATTAGCAGGAGTGTCAAGGCCCCTTGTTAGAGACCTTGAAATTTTTATGTGACAGAGAATCTGTGTAGGTTGACTTGCCATCAAATCTTAAATTATTGTTGAATTGCTACTCCTCTTCAGAATCCGTTGATGTCTCTCTGATAAAACCCAGGTGTTCTGATTCTCAGAGAACAGAGGCTCAAATCTGATATGCCGGCATAAATGGGCATAGCTTTAATCCCACTGTCACTCTGGTATTTTAAAATGCAAAATTTTCTTTTTTCAGGCTGCTGTGCATTTTCAGGGAAACACTGACCTACTAGAGAAAGAGCTAAAAGCAATAAATATAAGAGTGCTAAAAGCAATAAAGATGATTGCAAGTTTTATTTTATACTGAGAATATCTATTTGATGTGGCATATTTACCTAATATATAATGATTAATTTCTATAACAATACCCCTAAAACCCAGTACTACATAAGATAAAATAAGTTTCTGTGACTGGTCACTTGCTCCCATTTTCTTCCTTCCTTTCTTTGTCTGAGCCTGTTTTCTGTTATAACCTATCATGTCACTGCATTTTGCCAGGGCCTTAGAAACCTACACTGATTCTTGTCTCATGAAAAAATATTGACCTGGCTGCAGTATATTTTGTTCCACTAAATACTTCGGGGAAGGGAATGCGAAGGGAGGCCATCTCTATTGTAAGTGAGTCCCCCGCCATCAGACTAATTCCAGGATTTGTGTGTGAACCTCAGTCTATGTGAAAGGTGGGTGCTTGTCTTGGGAGTTCCATTAGCTGTCACCAAACTAAATAAACATGTTCCTAATCATTTGGGGAGGTGTTTTATGCTGTCTAATTATACAAGTAAGTATGAATGCTTTTGTATATTACAATTGAAAAAAAAAAGAGTAGATAAGTTGGTTCTTGTATAAGGATGACACAGAAATCTCTTGTGTGCTCCTCCTCCATTTTAGGTCATTATTTTTTACGTCTTGATTTAACAGTTTGAAATTTTACAGACCACCTTTATCCAACATGATGTTGACTCAATTAGCGTGTGGATTCCTTGGTAATAGGGACGATGCCCTTGTAATCTAATTAACTGAGCAGCTGCCATATGCCCAGCACTCTAGAACCTTGAGTTTTTAAAATCAATTAAAAGTTCTCCTACTCCCTCTGTACCCTAAAACTGCACTTGATAATATATATTCTTTAAGTCAATTTTTATTAGCTGAATCAGAGTGATTCTGGGGATGGCAACAGAAGATGTAGCCTGTTAGCCTGTTACCATCAGCCGGCTTTCTTTGAACCATGGGTATGCGGCCAAATGGAATTAGGCCCATGTCATGGTAACATCCATTTAGCTGACGTCTTATTTAAAAACAATTATAATTGATATGCATCATGCTTATGGTACTGTTACAATTGTTTATGTTGATATTAGGGAGAGTGACATTAAGGAGTGAAAATTACTATGGATTAAGGGTCAGTGAATTTGAATCCATAATTTTGTCACATGTCTATAATTCTGAGAAAGATTCTTAAATCTTTAACATTTGATGTCTTCATAAGTCTAGAAAGAATGTCTATGAATGTTCTTAGAATACACTTTCTTATTCATTATTGAGTTTTCATCTTGATTGTAATCTTACTTGGCATGTGGTTGTGGTGTGAACAATAGAGAAACGTGAAAGAGAGTCTTTAGCTGGGTGGAAAAGAAAAACAGACACAGCACAAAATCCAGCGTATACTCCTTCTCATGGTTTCTAGATAGATAACAGTTCACTTCTAAAGCGAGCAATCACAGATGTGCTCATAACACAGCGCTCTCCCGGAGTCACGTGTGCGACTTACATTAAGTTTTGGTGCTGGACTGTCAACTTCTGAAAGGCTCAGTGTTGCTAGTTTTGTTCATAAGGCCTTGCCTGAACAATCAGAATGAGTCTCAGTTTCCTACTGCGGTTGAGCAACAGACAAACATCTCCTGAGCTAGGCAGGCTCAGAGAGCCAGGGCTAAGTGGGTATTCAGCATTCCCCTTACATCCTCCTTCCAAAAGAGTGAGTGTGAGTCCCAAGTACATTTTGAATTCATATCTTCTAACATTTCACCACTCGCATCAATATATTTTTCTGATTAAATATAAAGAGAGTATATTTGATCACCAGCAGCTTGTAGTTTTTATAGGCCACGGTTACGTGTTCTTTACAAAGATACTTTCATGTAACTGTTAGAGACTTACAATTTCAATCACATTCTGATATTTTTGTATTTATCATTTGGATACATACTTCCATAGCTTTGCCTTTTATAAATTTGCAAATTGCTATCCTCCCTTACATTTTTTTTTGCCCTATTCCAATTATTACACTATTTTCTTTCTTTCCTTCCTTCCTTCCTTCCTTCCCCTTCCTTCCTTCCTTCCTTCCTTCCTTCCTTCCTTCCTTCCTTCCTTCCTTCCTTCCTTCCTTCCTTCCTTCCGTCTTCCTCCCTCCCTCCCTCCCTCCCTCCCTCCCTCTCTCTCTCTCTCCCCCATCTTCCTTCCTTCCTTCCTTCTTTTTTTTTTTTTTTTTTTGAGATGGAGTCTCGCTCTTTTGCCCAGGCTGGAGTGCAGTGGCATGATCTCGGCTCACTGCAACCCCTGCCTCCCGGGTTCAAGCGATTCTCCTGCCTCAGCTGCCTGAGTAGCTGGGATTACAGGCACCCACCACCACACCCAGCTAATTTTTGTATTTTTAGTAGAGACAGGGTTTCTCCATATTGGTCAGGCTGGTCTCTAACTCCTGACCTCGTGATCTGCCCACCTCAACCTCCCAAAGTGATGGGATTATAGGTGTGAGCCACCCCGCCCAGCCTGCACTATTGATTTTTTGCTTTGAACTCATCCGTCTATGCTTGGCTTGGCATTGCTGAGGTTGAGACTCTGTCTACTACATTTCTGCTTTGCAGGACTTTGCCACTGAAAGGTGCAAGAGGGAGACCATGAAGCTGGAGGAGCCTGCAAACTGAGTTCTTTCCTGTTTGTTTCCTGCTCCTATCAGTGTTATGTTACTACAGTCTTACAACTTCACCTTGACAGGAGTAGTTATTTGAAGAAGCAGCGGTAACTCCCATTTGGAATGTGTATCACACTGGCTGAACCAGCCTCTGAACACCAGGCCCAGTTGACCAGTGCCCTCTCCTGAGAGGTCTCATCTCCAACTCCTTGGAGCCAGGGAGCAGCAGGCTCAGCCCTAGATGTGGCAGCTGCTTCCTGCAGGTGCTCCCACCAACATGGCTTGGCATTTTCATCTTCGTTTTACCTTTCTAGTTAATATTATTTATACCTACTTACTTCTGCATATTAGATAAAAGAGCTGCTGTGATTTCTGCCTCCTGAGTAGACTGTGACTGACACAGACCATTACTCATTTATCCTGGCACAGCCATTCCTAGGGTTTTTCTTCAAGCCGGTTCTAGAAAATACTTCAAACCATTTTCCATTCTGTTTTTCTGACCTCACAACAAAGGCACCTCAGCTATTGTTCTAAAGGATTTTGGTAAATGCCTCATGAATGCATGCAGTGAGTTTCAGTCTTTCAACAGAAAAGGTCATACTTGCCTTGCTATCAAGGCTCAGAAGCCACCCACACCTCTAAAGGAAAACACTCAATGTTGACAACATTTCCACACATTTTGGATTTAGTCAGCTTTTGCACAACCTCATTAAATCATAAGACTTGGAAGGAAAATTGAGAAATCATTTAGTTAATTTGTTTGCTTCAGGCGGTACTAAATCTTGATACTTGCATAATTTAGTTTTTCCATCAAAGCTAGACACTAGGCATTCAAAAAATGAGTAGATGAACGAATTCCATGATCTAGACATTATAGATGATAATAACTTAAGAAACTTCTCATGTGGGTATATGACTATTATGCCAAGATATATATTATCCTAAGATATATTAATTTGATCTCCCCATATTATTTAATTTTGATTTTTTTTGAGATAAAATAACAGAGAGGGAATCTAGAAAAACCTCATGGGTGGTTGTGTATCTGGTTCTAACACTAACATCTGGTTGCTATTCCTGCTGGTTTATGGTCATTAGCCTCAGTCCTCATTGTGTCTACTATAGCCTGGCTTGTTTTCTCACTGTGTGTCCTGCCCTGTTATGACTGAAGTGAAATGATCTGAAATTTGGCATAAGATTTGGCGAATGATACTTCTGATAATTCTTAATCTTAGGAGGACATGGCTTCGTGATAAGACTTTCTTATATTTGACTTTTCTCTGCTCCCAATCTGTGAGTCTTTAATTCTATAGTCACCTATGAGTTATCTCCTCAGATCTGTGGTCTAATTCAGGAATTTTTGGTGTTGGATTTCTAGCTAGCTGTCCCACAGACCTAGATTTTTTTTTTTTTTTTTTTTTTTTTTTTTTTTTAGACAGAGTTTTGCTCTGTTGCCAGGGTGGAGAGTGCAGGGGCACAATCTCAGCTCACTGCAACCTCTACCTGCTAGGTTCAAATGATTCTCCTGTCTCAGCCTCCCGAGTAGCTGGGACTACAGGCATGTGCCACCACGCCCAGCTAATTTTTGTATTTTTAGTAGAGATGTGGTTTCACCATGCTGGCCAGGATGGTCTCAATTTCTTGACCTTGTGATCCGCCTGACTTGGCCTCCCAAAGTACTGGGATTACAGGCATGAGCCACCGTGCCTGGCCAGGCCTAGAATGTTTTTACTTAATGTAGGAATTCTCCACAGGACACAGAATTCTTATATCCAAGTTGTCACCAAAAACTGGGCTATGCCTTATAACCACAAGTCCCAAATTGGCTTTGCTGACAGCATTGCCCCTTGTTTTGAGGTTCCCAAATGTGATAAGCTTTGACCTGAACCAGCCTTCTTCCAATTCACAAGTTTTTTAGAAATTTGACAATTCCCTCCTTTCTCTGAGTTCTGAAAATTCAGTATCAGTGGCATTCAAATTATTTTGCTCACGTATCTCCTGAATTAATTTTGGAGATCTAGTCACTACTCACACATTTTTAGTTTAGTTTCCTCATAAGTTTTAATAGTTGCAAGAGATATGATTTTAACATGTTGTAAATATTGACATTTTAAAATAGAACTGCTATATCACTTTTTAAAATATATCCAATGCAATTTAAATTCATCATAATTGGATACCCACTGTCATCCATATTAGAAACATTGAACAAGCCCTTCACTGAAAGTCATAAATTATATTTTTGTTCCTTTTCTCGTGAGTTCATATTTTCCCTTTATTTTTCCTATAGAATTTGTTCTTATATATTTCAGTGCTTTAAAGCCTTTTAGTTACTGCCCTGTGGTAGAGTACAAAAGTGGCCCTAAGGCTTTCCCCATCCATTGCCATGTGACTTTGTGCTACCTTCCCATTTTGACTCTCAGATTAATCTGTGACTTGCTTTGGCCAATGTGATGTTGGCAAATGTGAGATGAGCAGAGGCTTAGGAAGCTCTTGAATGATTGGACTTGCCCTCTCTATTATGCTTATGCCAGAGTTAGTCTCTTAAAGAATGAAAGGTACCTGAAGCAGAGCTGAGTGTCCCCAGCTGTCTGAGCCTAGATCAGTCAACATCCAGGCATCACAGAGGGATGAGCAAGACCAGCCAACACAAGCAGAATCACCAAGCCAAACTCCAGCTGCTCCAAATGAGCAAATAGATCCTTACTGCTTTATGATACTGTTTTTATGTAAAGCATGCTTGTATGTAAAATCTAACTGATTTTCTCTACCATGCTTTTCTATAAAGATTTTTTTTCTGTAAGCATGTTGTAAATATGCTTTAAAATTTTAATGTTAAAAATGTTTAAAATTTAAAAAAATTCTTTATGTTTATCAATTCTATTATTAGTATTCAGTTAATCCAAATAATTCAAATATATTTTAAAATTGGATGCATATTCATTAAATAAAAAGGTAAAACTTTACTGAAAATGCATCCATTATGAGAGAGATGAGGAATTTTTTCCAATTATTTCAAGAATTCATAGTTGAATATTACGTACTACTGAATGAAAAAAAAGCTAATGATCAAATTTATTCATTTAAAAATGTTTACAGATATAAATGTCCAAAAATCTTGTCCACACACGTAAGTTTATGAGAAAGGAAGTTGTTTTATAACAATGTCATTCATTTGTTTTGTCTTCCTTGATTATATACCAAATTTAACACAATGATCTATAACCAAAGGTATTTTTAATGGTTGAGTAGTTGACAGCACCATAGACCATACTTGAATTATTACCGAAACCTAAAGACTAGATAATCATCTGGTTTACAAGATAAATATTTAAATCCAGTTAGGTAGAGATATTCACTCTCTCAACAGATAGACCAAGAATCACAATTGTCTCTTTATTTTGTGTCCCATACTTTTTACATCCAGGGCAATGCACCAAAGAATATGTTCTTATTTTGTAAAATGGAAGGACTATTGTCTAAAGAGAGGGAGTGAGTCCTCAGGCAAATCAAATTTTGGAAGGAGTACATCTGGAAGTTGAACATCTGGAAATTAATTTCACTTAAAATAAACCTTCAAATATTGCTAACCTTGGAAAACATATGTGTTCTCTTAGGGGAAAGCACACCCTGGTGTTTGGTTTACTGCTCTTACACAGAGCCAGAGAGGTGAAGCTCGTTCCGGGTTCACTCACCCGGACCCCAAGTCAACCATTTGTCCTCTTCCATTTCCACAGCAGTTGGATGTAATGCTGGGAATTTAGGTCTCCTCTGGCAAGTTTTCACTCCTCCCAGGCTATGACTGAGAAAAAGGGATATCAGGCTGATGTCCTTAGATTCACTTAAACTTGTCTGGCAATTTTCATTCTATTCCAATTAGGAATTAATCATTGGTTGTAGTCATGATCTTTCCACTTCAAATCTCCTGTCCTTTCTCTCCACTCTATCTCCCCACCCCAGACCCAGAAGAGTTGTTTTGTCTGTTTTTTTCTGAGATGTCTTAGTTCAGGCTGCTGTAACAAATTACCATAGACTGGGTAACTTAAACAATGGAAATTTATTTCTCACAGTTCTGCAGTCCAAGATCAACGAATAGTGTGATTATGGTAAGAGTCCTTGTCATGGTTTATACTGGGTGTCAACTTGATTGGATTGAAGGATACAAAGTATTGATCCTGGGTGTGTCTGTGAGAGTGTTGCCAAAGGAGATTAATATCTGAGTCAGTGGACTGGGAAAGGCAGACCTACACTTAATCTGGGTGGGCACAATCTAATCAGCTGCCAATGCGGTTAGAATATAAGCAGGCAGAAAAATGTGAAGAGAGAGACTGGCCTAGCCTCCCAGCCTACATCTTTCTCCCATGCTGGATGTTTCCTGCCCTCGAACGTCGGACTCCAAGTTCTTCAGTTTTGGGACTCGGACTGGCTCTCCTTGCTCCTCAGCTTGCCGACGGCCCATTGTGGGACCTTGTGATCATGTGAGTTAACACTTAATAAACTCCGCTTTATATGTATATGTATATATGTATCTATTCCATTAGTTCTGTCCCTCTAGAGAACCCTAATACAATCTTCTTCCGGTTTTGTAGAAGGCCTTCTTCTTGCTGTGTCCTCAGGTGACAGAGAGCAGAAAAAGAGGAAACTAGCTCTCTCGTGTCTCTTTGCATGAAGGCACTAATCTCATCATAAGGGTTTTACCCTTATCACCGAATTACCTTCCAAAGGACTCATTTCCAAACAGAAGCATCACATTAGGAATAGGGTTTCCACATACAAATTTTGAGTGGACACAAGCATTCAGTTCATAGCCTGTGGGTTGGACTTTTCTCTTTAACATAAATACCCTGTGTTTTTTTCTTCTATTTCAAGGTTGATTCTTTGGGTAACCCGCCAATATTTGTTCTTAATATGAAAATTAAGAGTCCTCTCTTAAAAGACTGGGAGTAAAAATCTATGATTTCCTGAAAGTCTGGAAAAGGCTGGACTAACCTCACTGCTGTGGTTGTACCCATCTTCCTTTTTGGCGGTGTTAGTATAAGCTTCATGGATATATTATTTTATTTGTGTGAAATACCTGAAGGAAGAATATAAACTCACACACAAAACCAAATAACAAAACCTACACTATACCAAGAAAGATGAGAAAGTTATGTGATATTCCAAAACACTCTCCATATTACTATAAGCTTTAATTATACTAAAGTGTTTCCACTGAATTTTGACCTATGAGATCATGAGTGTATATTTTGTATTCAGGAACATGTTCTGCTTAATTATGTACTCATAATCATGCTTCCTGTCCCTAGGACCCCACAGTGAGGCTGCCTGGGCAATTTTCAGTGCACTGACTAGAGTAGCAGAAAGCAGGTAAGAGGATGCCAAATATATACACTTAAGTGGTTTTCTATCAGCCACAGAATAAAGTCCAAATTCCTTACTGTGGTACCCACATTCTCCCTTAATATATTTCATTTGGCTCTTCTATAAAAACTAAATCGGACATAAGCCATATATTCAACCTCTCTCGTTTGTTTCTTTAAAGCCTTCTACTATAGCTAGGCAAATCTGTTCTGAAACTCTTAAATGAGGTGCATGTCCATTTCATCATCAAGAATATTTGCCTCCATTTTTTGTGATACATCTTTTCAGATTAGATTAAATTCCATATCTTGAAATCTTTGTTCATCACTCAAACCAATGTTGTTTCTTTTAAACTCCAACTGTTTTCATTGCCTTTACAATTTCCTAGGAATTTAAATGTATTACCTATGGTATTATTCATATTTTTATTATTTTGTTCAGTCTTCCAACTAAAGAGCAAGTTTCTTGAGAGGCCAGAAAACATGTTTTATGATTCTTTGAACCCACATTATTATACAATGAGTTGTACACATGTGTCATATTGGGTGTCATTAAATGTCCAAAGCCCTTTCACAATCCATGCCTCATTGTTAACATATAATATTGCCTTAAGTTTCTCAGAAACAAAATTTTGCATTAATCATAGGGGATCTTATTAACATGTTAGCTTCCTATAGCTACACATCTGCCTACCCCTGTTCTTGCCTCCCTACTGCTAGCCATCAAAGAAACTGATGTTTGAGCTTTACCCAAGAAAAATTTAATTAGAATCTCTGAGCATAGGCCTTGGAAATTAGAATTGTAAAGAAGCCTCTCATGATTGATAACCAGCGTTTTCAATCTCTAGAATAGATTCTAGCCTCTCCCATCTTGAAGACAGTATTTCTTTTTCTAGTACCTTCATCCTACTTCTGTATCGATTCTTTCCTTCAGCTTGCTCAATTGCTAATTTTTCCCCAAGCCAAAACAATCCAAACGAAAACGCTTGATTCTTCTCTCATCTCTCATGTTATAGTTTTAGTACATGTTTTCCTTTCATAGATTACTTTTGGAAAATGCATTCAGATAAGCTACCGCAAGTCCAGGTCCAGTCAGGAGATAGAAACCACACAGTAGGTTAAACAGGAGGAATTTAATATAAAGAACTACTGACTATGATAAAAGAGTAAAATAAAAAAAACAAAATTCTATATGATATCCTGAGAGAAAGTGCCTTAAAAAGGACAATCTGGGGCTGGGTGCAGTGGCTCATGTCCGTAATCCTAGCACTTTGTGAGGCCAAGGCGGGTGGATCACGAAGTCAGGAGTTTGAGACTAGTCTGACTAACATAGTGAAATGCTATCTCTACTAAAAATATAAAAGTTAGCCGGGCATGGTGGTGCATGCCTGTAATCCCAGCTACTCGGGAGGCTGAGGCAGGAGAATCGCTTGAACCCAGGAGGCAGAGGTTGCGGTGAGCCGAAATTGTGCCATTGTACTCCAGCCTGGGTGACAGAGTGAGACTCCATCTCAAAACAACAAAAAAAACAAACAAAAACACCACCAACAACAAAAGCAACATAAGGACCATTTGGAAGAAGTTCAGATTTCTCTAGAAGAAATATAGTTTATTCCATCAGATAGCAAAGAAGTTTGCTTCTTTAGTCAGAACTAGTCTGGAGTTACTGGGTGAGCAATTACCCACTGTGGTAGGAAGAATAAAGGTCCCCTGAAGATGTCCACATCTTAATTCCCATAACCTGTGAATTTGTCAACATACATGGCAAAAAGCACTTGCAGATGGATGAAATTAAGAACCATGAGATGGAGAAATTATGTGGATTTTTCTGGATGGATCCATTATAATAACAGATTCTTCAGTAGTGCCGCTTTCTCACCTGTAGCTAGAGAGAGCTGACTATAGGAGAACTGTCAGAGAGATGCAACCTTGCTGCTTTTGAAGAGGAAGGAGCCAGGAGCCAAGGAACGTGGGAAGGTTCCAGAAGCTAGAAAAGGCAAGAAAAGGGATTCTCCCTACAGATTGCAGACAGAGAAATCCGCCCTGTTGCCATCCTGATTTCAGTCCAGTGAGACATGTTGGATTTCAACTTGCAGAAGTTTAGGATAGTAAATTTGTGTTTCAGACCGCTAAGTTGGTGGTAATTTGTTACAGTTGGAACAGAAAACAAATACATCCACTCCTCAGAGTACAGGAGGGAGCAGGTAGCAGACCGGCAACTGGTGGCAAAGTGCACTGTAGCAGTTCTGGAGCTGGTGGCGCTGGAGATGCTCAGAGAAGAGGACTCTGGTTTCTAGGTAGAGGGGGCAACAGAGAGGTTACCTCTAGGCTGAAGCTGCGAAGTCTCATGGGGACCACAGTTGGGGCCTGTGGTTGGGTAGCCTTCACTGGACCCCTTCAGGTGCACATAGCCCACTTCTGGCTCCCGGAGAAAGAGGATGGGAGAGCCCTTTCGTTTTCCAGTATTTCTCCAGTGCACTTTACTGAAAAGCGAAACATCACGCTCACTTGAAAGGAGACACAATTAAAGGAATTATGTTGTTTATCACAGAGCATATATTAAAAGGTATATTTGGATCTGAGAGGCAATAAAATAACTGACATGTATTCTAACTCCAAATTAGGCTATCCTTTTATTATAGCCCATGATTTTCTGACATTATTCCTCATTCTCCTCCCATGTCTGAGTGATTATTCATATTTTCCTTCCAGGGATCTTTTTTATTCTTCTATGTCTTTAACTCCTCCTCAGCTCTCTACTCACTTTACATTCTGTTTTTGGGTGAACATGTTCAAATCTACAGATGTGAATTCATTAAACAGTAGATGGTGTTAATTCCCAATCTGTCCTCCCCCTGGATTTCTCAACTCTATTGCCAGGCCCTTCCTGGGCATACATCACAGGAACCACAAGATGCCATGGCCCAAACTGAATTCATTATCTTCCCTAGCTCTTCTTCGCATCTTCACATAGTACATATTGATGGGTAACACTAGCCTTCCAAACTGCAAGTCAGAAACCTGTGCATGATCTTTTGTTGGTTTTTTGTTTGTTTTTATTATACTTTAAGTTCTGGGATACATGTGTAGAATGTGCAGGTTTGTTACAGAGGTATACACATGCTACGGTGGTTTGCTTCACCCATCGACCCATCATCTACATTAGATATTTCTCCTAATGCTATCCCTCCCCTAGCCCCCCATCCCCAGACAGGCCCTGGTGTGTAATCTTTACTCTTTCTCTCACATGCCCTGCAATCAATTCTTAACAAATATCACCACGTTGAATACAATTTCTGAATGCATCTAAAGTCCAGTCACTTCTACTATTCTCCTTTCCTTAGTTGAAGCAGGTTTTTCCCCCTGTCTGGAACACTGCAGTGGATTCCAGGTGATCACTAGCTTTTCAAGGGGCTGGTCTTTCTGGCTTCCTACCTATCCATGCTCTAAAACAAATAGTGGGCTGGGCGTGGTGCTTCATGCCTGTAATCCCAACACTTTGGGAGGCAAAAGCAGGCAGATCACCTGAGGTCAGGAGTTCGAGACCAGCCTGGGCAACATGGTGTAACACTGTCTCTATTAAAAATAGAAAAATGAGCCAGGTGTGGTGGTGTGTGCCTGTGATTCCAGCTACCCGGGAGGCTGAGGCAGGAGAATCACTGAAACCCAGGAGGCAGAGGCTGCAGTGAGCCAAGATTATGCCACTGCGCTCCAGCCTGGGTGACAGAGCAAGACTCCATCTCAAAAAAACAAAAAACAAAACAAACAAACAAACAACAACAACAACAAAGTGGAATTCTGCTCACAGTGACCTATAGCATATAATCACTTCTCAACACAGGAAGTGCTTTACAGAGATTTCTGTACAGGTAAAGGAGACCACTGATGGAGAAGTGTTTGACTTCTGCCTTTAGAATGGATTAAATTCAGCTAGAAGGTGACATGGAAAATAAATGCGAAGAAGAGAATTACAGTTGGTACTTTTTTCCAGCTAGATTAGTATATTTACATGAAAATGCAATGTGTGCTTTTAAAAAAATTAACCCATATTTGGAGTCTTTGAGTGACTGAAGACTGAAGTAACTAATTAAAGGGTATTGATAGAGCAAGGAGATTTTTTAACTGGAAAACCTTTCTTAAACCTACATACTCACCTGCATCTGCCTCTTCCTCTCGTGCTGTTCTAATTGATGTCACGTGCCTCCTGTCAAAAGGAAATCCTTTCATGTATGCTTAAGATCTCACCCGATCCGGCCTTCTGAGGTGTGCTCTCTGTGTGTTTTCTTCTCCCTAATACAAAACCTTCACCATCCTCTGCACTTCAACTTTCCCTGGTCATTTAAACACACTTTAATATCTTTGACATCTTACATCCACTCCCTTGGGCCTCTCCTTCCATCATAGTCCCTGAAAAGAGTTGCACACATACACATTCCTCATTTCCTCACCAGCATTTTACTTTTCAAAGATTTCTGTTTGGTTTCTGTCTCCGACACCTCACCAAAACTGTTCTTGCAAATGTAACAAAAAAATTTCATGGTATCAAACCCTGTGGACATTTCTCAATTGTTTTTGATGTTTCAGTCAATTTTCCACATATTTCCTCTTTCTACCTCCCTTTAAAGCTGCTTCTTCTAGATTCCTTTGCTAAAATCGTCTTCTCTAATGGAAATGTTGGCCATCTTTGAGGCTTATTTCTGGGTCGGCTTCCTTCGTCACATACTTCCACCTTAAATGACTCATCTGTGTCTTTGTCTTCAAAAACCATGTGCTAAGAACTCCTGGGAATTTTCTCTCTCAGGATTGCAGGCGTCCAGGTATGAGCCCAAACTATAGACAGTTGGGTCTGAAGGAAAAGGACAGATGGAGAAGCATGATGAAAGATGAGTCAGCCTGATTTCATTTCTCATTACTTCAAACCAAAGCTAAATTTTGGAGAAACTAGCTAAATTTTAGTTCAGAGCTTTAAAAATCTCAGAGAAATGAATATTCATTTAGATAAAAAGTATCTATCTCCCCCATTGCATCATACACCCTTTGTAAGATACCTTAATTTATCCTATAAATGTGCCCAATGTATTTTTTGAACTGGAGATTGAACATTTTAGAAGATCTATAAATATTTTTTTTGGATAAGTCATTGCAAATTTAAGTGTGCCTGAGCTGCCCTTGTGAACCATTTTTCCCTGGGTAAATCTTCAGACCTCCCTCCAAACAAGTCTCACAGTTATCTCCTAATTTAATTCATTGATAATATTGTTAAGGCAGGAATTAGGAAACTTTGAAAATACTGTTTTTAAACTTATGCCATAACTCATACAATTTTCCTGTATGCTGTCACAAGTAATGTGCTTATTGGCTAGGTCAGTACAATTGATATCCAGTTGGCAAGGCATTTTACAACAACACCTGTATTTCAGTAAGACTTGAATATTATTGTACTTTTAGAGCCATCAGGTTTAAACAAATTTTGACTGAAAATTAAATGTTTTAATTGGCTTGCTATAATACTGGGTGAAATTGTATTTTTATATTGATGAAAGTGACATGAAGTAGTAGTAAGACCTCAATCAAAATCATAATCATTTCTTTAACACTATGGTGTCTTAATTAGCATTGGAACAAATTTTACTTTTTGCAAAATTGCTTCTTTGTATCTGAGATCTGTATGTGAGATTACTTCATGGTGAGAAATGGTGTGGCAGCCATTCTGACGTTCACAGCTATTCCTTCTTTGTAGTAACTCCTTTATTTTTTTATACTAACATTTGTTAAGTCCAAATAAACAGGCCATTCGCCACTTGACATTATCATATTGTCACATAACTTTTCAATTCTTTCATAAATAATAATGCAAATTCATTAGCTGCTTTTTGTGCCTTATTTTTGACTATTTCCCACAATTTTTCGTTGAAATAGTATTTTATGAGAACATCTGCCATTGTTGGAAACATTTTTCCATTATTTAACGTATTAGTGCTTGCTGTAGGATTAGCTGTTAATTCACTGATTCAGTCATACTTCTTGACATTAGTGGACAAATACCAGTTTTGTCTATATATTAGAAGCCTTGACTGGGATTGATAATGAATTAACTTTATCAGTGACATACCTAGAGATACCATATTTGTCTCAAATCTTGTCAATCACTTTTCTACTATTTTAAAAATTAAAGCTACAACATAACATTTCCTGAGCAGGCATATCTGATCTCAACAGTAACACCATTCACTGACCACCTCTGTTTGCAGGCCATTAAGATTCATAATCACCTTTCTTTTAAAAAAATTATTTCCTGAGATGGAGTTTCACACTTGTCACCCAGGCTGGATTGCAGTGGCGCAATCTCGGCTCATTGTAACCTCTGCCTCCCGGGTTAAAGCGATTCTCCTGCCTCAGCCTCCAGCGCAGCTGGAATTACAGGTGTCTGCCACCACACTCAGATAATTTTTGTATTTTTAGTACAGACAGTTTTCGCCATGTTGGTCAGGCTGGTCTCAAACTCCTGACCTCAGGTAATCTGCCTGCTTTGGCCTCCCAGAGTGCTGGGATTATGGGTGTGAGCCACCATGTCTGGCCCACAATCAACTTTAATGCTTATATCAAGTGTGTATGTTCAATGTAATAATGTTGTGACTCAAAGAGGCTAAATCACTTAGCAAAAGTCTCTAAAAAATGTAAGTGGCAAAACAGACTCAAAATTATGATTGAACCTAAAACAACAATCTTTCCGTTTCTTTTATGACTTCCTTTATCTACATTTTGAAACTTCTTATTACCATTTATAGCTGACATTGATTGGTGGCAGTAACTTCAAAGTAATGGTGAGAGAAGTTTTGCTACCATAGTTGACTCTTTGTTGTATGTTCTAGACTTTATTCTCCTAGTTTTCTGCAATTTTGTCTTCTCCTATATTAAAGATTTTATGTCTTCTTTTAATGAAATATGTGATTTCTTAATATAATAGCTAATTGTAAGAGACAGAAAATATCCCAAATATAAACTTTTGATTCATGTAAAGGATTTATTCTGTCTACATAAAATTGTCATTCTCCTGTCAAATATTTTTTTTTTTTTCTGAAATTGGTTGTTTTTGAGTTTGTGTTTTTTTCAGATTCAGACAGTATGAAAGCATACATCCAAAGTTGTCTTCTCAATTGAATAAAAAATGGTGAAACGGAAGATACATATCTTTGTTATACTTCGTTATTCTATGTTGGTATCAAGATGCCTAGCATATGATGTTGCCTGTATTCTGAGACTCCTTCCCTTTGTGACTCTGCCTGGCCAGCCAACTTTTACAATAACCCTAGCTTCAGATCTCACCACCTCTTCCTCCCATCAAACCTTGACCTGTTGTGTGCTACAAACACTGACACCTCAGCAATGACCAGTATGCCTGGCACTCATATCTTGGATTCTAAATATAATTCCCCACTAGAAGAAGCCTAAGGTCTTTGAAAATATGGCTGATTCTACAACTAGGGTAAGGAATTTTCATCTCAAACCAGGAAAGAAGGGAGATGAATATGATGATATCACTCTGATTAGGCTGCACTATATGGCAAAGGTAAAGACATTTTGCAGATGTGATGAAGATCCTAAGTCAGTTGACTTTAAGTCAATCAAAAAGAGGATTTTCTTAGTTGAGGCTTTTAAACAAGGGTCTGTCAGAGATATACTTCTGCTGACTTTGAGCACATGTAGACATCTAGAGGAAGAAAAACTGAGAAACCCTAAGTTGAAAAATTCTCAGCTATCTCAAAAACTCAGGGAATAATGGAGTTTTGAGCAGGTAAAGTTAAAAAATCATGTTTAACAACCACTGTATTTAGTAGGAACCTCAGAATAGTCAATCTATAATAGTAGGGCTAAATTAACCTTAGGCCAGGAGTTGGCAAACTACAGTCTATAGGTCCAATGTGGTCTTTCACCTGTTTTTCTTAGAATTTTAATGGAACACAGCTGCTCTCATTTTTTTTTATGTGTTATCTGTTGCTGTTTTCAAGCTACAATGGCAGAATTAAGTAGTTGCAACAGAAACAGTATGACCAACAAGGCCTAAAGTATTTACTATCTTGCCTTTATGGAAAATGTTTGCCAACCCCTGCCCTAAAGCAAAGGCTAGTTAAATGAACCCTAACAAATATAAAAAAAGAATATCAAAAAAGATTAGGCTGTTCTACAAGTAACTTAACTTCATGCTAAACAAAGTCCAATAATCTTCAAATGAAAAATCACAGGATCTAGACCCTCGACAATGTAAAATCAAAAAAGTCTAATATCAAATAAAAACTGCTAGATATTCAAAGAAACAAAATGTGACCAATAATCAGAAAGAAAAAATTCAGTAGAAACAGATCCAGAAATGACAAGAGATGATTGGAATCAGCAAGCAAGGACTATTACATCTACTTTAAATACGCTCAAGGATATAAAGGAAATTATGAACATAGTGGGAGAGATACTAAAGTTATAAAAAGGAGAATGAACTGAATACATAAAATTGAAAAAAGAGAAAATTTATGGATTAGGTTAAGACATTAGATATTGCTGAAAAAAGTATTAATGAACTTGAAGACATAGAAACTTTAAGACCTGATGCACAGAGGGAAAAAAAAAAGCTGAAAATAATCAGAGGCAATAATCTGAGGAACAATGCTAAGTTGTCTAACATACTTATTAATTGTAGTTCCAGAAGGAAAAGAAGATGGGGAAACCGCACCTGGCTGAAACAGGAAAAAATATTTTAAAAGATAATTATCAATTTTTTAAAAATTTGCTGAAATATATAAAGCCACTGGTTCAGGAAGTTTAACAAATCAAGTAGGAAAAACACAAAGACAGATGCATTAAGGCATATAATAATCAAATTAATGAAAACCAATGATAAACAATCTTAAAAACAGCCAAACAAAATAAGACACAGTACATAAGAAGAATAGATTCCACAGATTTCTCAACATGTTACCAAGACACCAGGGGTTCAGTCTGGGTCCTGATCCTTACCACACAAAAAGCCAATGACTGAGACAATGAGTAATGTCAAGGAAGAAGGCTTTAATCAGGTGCTGCAGCAAAGGAGATGGAAGATCAGTCTCAAGTCCATCACCCTGACCCACTAAAACTAGGGGTTTATATAGCAGGGAAGAAATGCAACAATGTATAAGAAAACAGGAACTAGGGAGGGGCAAGGAAACAATCATGATGAATGATGCTTTCTGCATCTCATTGTCTGGATGTGGTGACCTGGTGAGTTTCAGTTATTTGATACTTTTTGATTACTTGATACTTTTTGAGAGAACTAAGGGATTCTTTCCTGAGGAAGGAACTCGGGTAAAACAAATATAAATTGGCCTGGTGCAGTGGCTCACACCTGTAATCCCAACACTTTGGGAGGCTGAGGCAGGTGGATCACCTGGGTCAGGAGTTCGAGACCAGCCTGGTCAACATGGTGAAACCCTGTCTCTATTAAAAGTACAAAAATTAGCCAGGCATAGTGGAGGGTGCCTGTAATCCCAGCTACTCAGGAGGCTGAGGCAGGGGAATAGCTTGAACTCAGGAAGCGGCCGTTGTGGTGAGCTAAGATTGTGCCACTGCACTCCAGCCTGGGCGACAAGAGTAAGACTCTGTCTCAAAAAAAAAAAAAAAAAAAAAGTGTGTGTGTGTGTGTGTGTGTGTATGTATGTATGTTTTAAGTTTAAGACCAGGAAGGTTAATTTCTGTATATCCAAAAACAACTGTCTATTGGACTGCTGGGTTGATTTCAAACAGAAACTGTGCAAACCAGAATTGAGTGGAATGACATACACAAAGTGCTAAGAGAAAACAAATTGTCAGTCTAGAATTATAAACTTGGGAAAAATATATTTTTAAAACGAGGGTGAAATAAAAACATTTTCAGATTAACAAAAGTTGACTGAATTGGTGGCAAGCAGACTTGTTTTAAAATAAATATAGAAAAAAATCCAGACTGAAAGTAATATCAGATGGAAATGTGGATTTATACATGAAGAGTTTTGGAAATAGTAACTGTGTACATAAAAATAAAATAATGTTATCTAATGTTAAATTTTATTTAAAAGATTAAAAAGATCAACTCAAGATGGATTAAAGACTTAAATATAATACCTGAAAAATATAAAAATACTAGAAGAAAACTTAGAGAAAACTCTTCTGGACATTGGTCTGTGCAAAGAATTCATGATTAAGACTTCAAAAGCACAAACAACAAAAACAAAAATAGACAAATGGGACTTAATTAAACTAAAAAAGCTTGTGCACAGCAAAACAAGGTTGTCTTGTGAACAGACAACCTGCAGAATGGGAGAAAATATTTCAAACTATACATCTGACAAGGGATTAATATCCAGAATCTACAAAAATCTCACACAACTCAGTAGCAACCACCACCACCATATTAACCCATTAAAAAAAAAAAGAAAAGAACACTAACAAAACAGACATTTTTCAAAAGAAGACATATAAATGGCCAAAAAGCATATGGAAAAATGCTCAACATCATTAATCATCAGAGAAATGCAATTAAAACTGCAATGAGATACCATCTCCCACCAGTCAAAATGGTTATTATTAAAAATTCAAAAAACAACAGAGGTTGGCGAGGATGCAGAGGCAAAGAAATGCTTATACAATGTTGATGGGAAAGTAAGTTAGTAAAACCTCTATGGAAAACAGTATGAAGCTTTCTCAAAAAGATCTCCCATTCAATCCAGCAATCCCACTACTGGGTCTCAAAAAGATACCTGGAGACTTCAACACCCCACTGTCAACATTAGACAGATCAACGAGACAGAAAGAAGGATATCCAGGAATTGAACTCATCTCTGTAGCAAGCAGACGTAATAGACATCTACAGAACTCTCCACCCCAAATCAACAGAATATACATTCTACTCAGCACCACATCACACTTATTCCAAAATTGACCACATCATTGGGAGTGAAGCACTCCTCAGCAAATGTACAAGAACAGAAATTATAACAAACAGTCTCTCAGACCACAGTGCAATCAAACTAGAACTCAAGACTAAGAAACTCAATCGAAACCACTCAACTACGTGGAAACTGAATAACCTGCTCCTGAATGACTACTGGGTACATAACGAAATGAAGGCAGAAATAAAGATGTTCTTTGAAACCAATGAGAACAAAGATACAACATACCAGAATCTCTGGGACACATTTAAAGCAGTGTGTAGAGGGAAATTTATAGCACTAAATGCCCACAAGAGAAAGCAGAAAAGATCTAAAATTGACACTCTAACATCACAATTAAAAGAACTAGAGAAGCAAGAACAAACACATTCAAAAGCTAGCCAAGGCAAGAAATAACTAAGATCAGAGCAGAACTGAAGGAGATAGAGACACAAAAAACCCTCTAAAAAATCAATGAATCCAGGAGTTGGTTTTTTGAAAAGATCAACAAAATTGATAGACCACTAGCAAGACTAATAAAGAAGAAAAGAGAGAAGAATCAAATAGACGCAATAAAAAATGATAAAGGGGATATCACCACCGACCCCATAGAAATACAAACTACCATCAGAGAATACTATAAACACCTCTACGCAAATAAACTAGAAAATCTAGAAGAAATGGATAATTTCCTGGACACTTACACTCTCCCAAGACTAAACCAGGAAGAAGCTGAATTCCTGAATACACCAATAGCAGGCTCTGAAATTGAGGCAATAATTAATAGTCTACCAACGAAAAAAAGTCCAGAACCTGATGGATTCACAGCTGAATTCTACCAGAGGTACAAGGAGGAGTTGGTACCATTCCTTCTGAAACTATTCCAATCAATAGAAAAAGAGGGAATCCTCCCTAACTCATTTTATGAGGCCAACATCATCCTGATACCAAAGCCTGGCAGAAACACAACAAAAAAAGAGAATTTTAGACCAATATCCATGATGCACATTGATGCAAAAATCCTCAATAAAATACTGGCAACCCGGATCCAGCAGCACATCAAAAAGCTTATCCACCATGATCAAGTAGGCTTCATCCCTGGAATGCAAGGCTGGTTCAACATACACAAGTCAATAACGTAATCCAGCATATAAACAGAACCAAAGACAAAAACCACATGATTATCTCAATAGATGCAGAAAAGGCCTTTGACAAAATTCAACAGCCCTTCATGCTAAAAACACTCAATAAATTCGGTATTGATGGAACGTATCTCAAAATCATAAGAGATATTTATGACAAACCCACAGCCAATATCATACTGAATGGGCAAAAACTGGAAAAATTACCTTTGAAAACTGGCACAAGGCAGGGATGCCCTCTCTCACCACTCCTGTTCAACATAGTGTTGGAAGTTCTGGCTAGGGCAATCAGGCAAGAGAAAGAAATCAAGGGTATTCAGTTAGGAAAAGAAGAAGTCAAATTGTCCCTATTTGCAGATGACATGATTGTATATTTAGAAAATCCCATTATCTCAGCCCAAAATCTCCTTAAGCTGATAAGAAATTTCAGCAAAGTCTCAGGATACAAAATTAATGTGCAAAAATGACAAGCATTCTTATACACCAGTAACAGACAGACAGCCAAATCATGAATGAACTTCCATTCACAATTGCTTTAAAGAGAATAAAATACCTAGGAATCCAACTTACAAGGGATGTAAAGGACCTCTTCAAGGAGAACTACAAACCACTGCTCAGTGAAATCAAAGAGGACACAAACAAATGGAAGAACATACCATGCTCATGGATAGGAAGAATCAATATCGTGAAAATGGCCATACTGCCCAAGGTAATTTATAGATTCAATGCCATCCCCATCAAGCTACCAATGAGTTTCTTCACAGAATTGGAAAAAACTGCTTTAAAGTTCATATGGAACCAAAAAAGAGCCCGCATTGCCAAGACAATCCTAAGTCAAAAGAACAAAGCTGGAGGCATCACGCTACCTGACTTCAAACTATACTACAAGGCTACAGTAACCAAAACATCAGAGAAATGCAAATCAAAACCACAATGAGATACCATCTCACACCAGTTAGAATGGCAATCATTAAAAAGTCAGGAAACAACAGGTGCTGGAGAGGATGTGGAGAAATAGGAACACTTTTACACTGTTGGTGGGATTGTAAACTAGTTCAACCATTATGGAAAACAGTATGGCGATTCCTCAGGGATCTAGAACTAGAAGTACCATATGACCCAGCCATCCCATTACTGGGTATATACCTAAAGGATTATAAATCATGCTGCTATAAAGACACATGCACACGTATGTTTATTGTGGCACTATTCACAATAGCAAAGACTTGGAATCAACCCAAATGTCCATCAGTGACAGACTGGATTAAGAAAATGTGGCACATATACACCATGGAATACTATGCAGCCATCAAAAAGGATGAGTTTGTGTCCTTTGTAGGGACATGGATGCAGCTGGAAACCATCATTCTCAGCAAACTATCACAAGAACAGAAAACCAAACACCACATGTTCTCACTCATAGGTGGGAACTGAACAATGAGATCACTTGGACTCGGGAGGGGGAACATCACACACCGGGGCCTATCACAGGGAGGGGGGAGGGGGGAGGGATTGCATTGGGAGTTATACCTGATGTAAATGACGAGTTGATGGGTGCAGCATGCCAACATGGCACAGGTATACATATGTAACAAACCTGCACGTTATGCACATGTACCCTAGAACTTAAAGTATAATAATAATAAAAAACAAATAAATAAAGAAAATTAAATTAAAAAAAAAGATACCTGCATTAGTATTTTCACTGTAGCACTATTCACAATAGTAAAGATATGGAATCAACGTAAGTGTCCATTAACAGATGATTGGATAAAGAAAATGTGGTATAAGTATGTACATACAATGAAATAAAACTCAGCTATAAAAAAGAAAGAAATCATATCTTCTCTAGCAACATGGATGGAACTGGAGGCCGTTATCTTAAGAGAAATAACTCAGAAACAGAAAGTCAAATATCACAAGTTCTCACTTGTAACTGGGAGTAAATAATGTGTACAAGTGCACATAGAGTGTAGAATAATAGACACTGGCAATTTGGAAGGGTGGGAGAATGGGAGGGGTATGAGAGATAAGAAATGACTTATTAAATGCAATGTACAGTATCTGCCTGATGGTTACACTAAAGCCCAGATTCCACCACTATGCAATATGTCCATGTAACTATATACTCTCCTGCATTCCATAATTTACCTTTTGTGTATCCCAACGAGAAATTCAACTGTAAATTATATCCTCTCAAACTTTCCAAGTTCATACTGAAGATTTTAAATCTTACTTCCCGCTTCATACCACTTACAATTAGTTTGTCTTTTAATCATGCACTTCTTGCACTATTTTTGTTTGTCTTTAAATTTTTATTTATTTATTATTTGTTATTCAATTTTATTTTATTTTTTGAGACGGAGTCTCACTCTGTTGCGCAGGCTACAGTGCAATGGTGTGATCTCAGTTCACTGCAACCTTCACCTCCCAGGTTCAAGCAATTCTCATGCCTCAGCCTCCTGAGTAACTAGTATTACAGGCACCCACAACCACACCCAGCTAAGTTTTTGTATTTTTTGTAGAGGCAAGGTTTCATCATGTTGGCTAGGCTGTTTTTAAACTCCTGACTTCAGGTGATCCGCCTGCCTCGGCTTCCCGAAGTGCTGGGATTACAGGAGTTAGCTACTGCATACAGCCCAAATTCTTATAAAATAGATGTTTAACTTTTCATGTAGCCATAAGTTTCTGGGTATCAAAAATGTCCTGTTCGATGTCATATCCCTTATGGTGATTGCTTTGTAATAGATGATGTACAGTTTAAGGACTTCCTTTATTGTAGGCACGTTTTTGGCCAAAACAACAATTTCAGAGAAAAACTAGAGAGGCTAGCACTACATTATTAAAGACAGATTTTTAAAATGAACTTATGACCTTTAATTTAAAATGTTTTCAAGTGTATCAATAAATTCTAATGTTATTATGACTACAGACAATGTTGACTTAGAATTTGAGTGGACAAGATTGTTTCCCTTTTAACCAGAATCCATATAGCTTACAAATAATGAGAAAAATAAATGCCAGTGGGCTGGAAATGTGTGTACATTAGTTGGGTATTGTCTGTCTGTCTATACAAGAGGGCAGTTATAGCCAGAAGTGTAATGCTAAACCTGAAGGCAAAGCAAAACGTTATTCAGAAGGTAATAATGGCTTTGTTACTTGTGGTGACTCATCAAATGCTCGAGGCTCCCAGTTCATGCCTCCTCTCCAAATGTGTATCAAAGACAGACTGGTCAATCCTTGTTCTGTGGCACCATCTTTTTTCTGGATTTCATCCGGCATTTATCCCAAACTTTGTGTAAGAAAAAAACTGTATTTAAAAAGTAGAGGAATTTGGGACATTTTTCCAGTTCCCTTAGCTGGAACCCATTATGCTCCTTTTATTATCTTGTTTGATTTTGTGTTTTCATAGACTTTTCTACAACATGTATTTACAAAATATCTTATGTTCTTTCCTACAGACGGCTAATTCCATCGATTAGGAGTTTCACCTATTTCCAAGTCCTGCAGACCTACTCTTTGCATCCCTTCTAGTAGTGATTATTGCCCTCCCCTACCTCTACTCACATTTTAAAAAATGTAACAAGTCATTAGCTTATTTCATGGCCCTAGCATATTACAATTATTTCATGTAATATATCTGAAGGCACAGCTCAAATAAATTTCACTTTTTATAATTACAAAGAACTATGCATCTCCAAATGTATTTCATTACTTAATTCCTCATATCTGAATCTCGTTAGATTTTTATCTCACAATGTTTATCCATTCGAATAGCTCTTGTTCTGACATTGCACTTAATTCTGTATAAAATAAATGGGTTCCTTCACAGTCTCTTAAAATTCATCTATTGTATCTCTTCATAGTTTGTTCTCTCTTTCATTATGCATGTCAGGCTGTCAGATTTCTAACATTACTGAAAATGAGGATCCTCTTTAAGAGTTGATGTGGTAGGTGAAGAATCTAGTTTAGTTCTAATAATTTCTCTTTTTAAAAAATAAGCAATGTGTAAGATCTGAGATGAGTTCTTTTGTATTTTAATCTTCCCCCAAAGAAGGTGTCTTATCCTAAAATCCTTCTTCAAGGACATTTTTTTAAAAGGTTTTCACCTTTAAATATAGCACAACATAAAGGTTTCACAGATTGATGGACATCATACTACAGTTCTGGCTGGAGTTTAATGCTGTTCCTTAGGGATTGCCCACTGCAGGATTTTCCCCTATATTTCTTTTTTTTCTTTCTTTCTTTCTTTCTTTCTTTCTTTCTTTCTTTCTTTCTTTCTTTCTTTATTATTATTATTATACTTTAAGTTCTAGGGAACGTGCATAACGTGCAGGTTTGTTACATATGTATACTTGTGCCATGTTGCTGTGCTGCACCCATCAACTCGTCAGTACCCATCAACTCGCCATTTACATCAGGTATAACTCCCAATGCAGTCCCTCCCCCCACTCCCCCATGATAGGCCCCGGTGTGTGATGTTCCCCTTCCGGAGTCCAAGTGATCTCATTGTTCAGTTCCCACCTATGAGTGAGAACATGTGGTGTTTGGTTTTCTGTTCTTGTGATAGTTTGCTAAGAATGATGGTTTCCAGCTGCATCCATGTCCCTACAAAGGACACAAACTCATCCTTTTTGATGGCTGATAGTATTCCATGGTGTATATGTGCCACATTTTCTTAATCCAGTCTGTCACTGATGGACATTTGGGTTGATTCCAAGTCTTTGCTATTGTGAATAGTGCCGCAATGAACATACGTGTGTATGTGTCTTTATAGCAGCATGATTTATAATCCTTTGGGTATATACCCAGTAATGGGATGGCTGGGTAATGAAAGCTCATCTTAAAACAATCATAGCAAAGTAACCAACAACTGTTTCTTTGCATGGGTTTGGTATGTATATGCACAGGATTTGCTTACTCAAGTTTTTTCTTTCTTTCTTTCTTTCTTTTTTTTTTTTTACATGCTAAAGGTCAGTAAACATGATGAACTAGTAGAGAGAAGTTCAACATTTACCTAGACACTCTTTTGTGAATGCCTGCTATTGTACATAGTTGTTAAAGCCACATAGTTCAAAGTATGTTCCCTCCTGCATCCTGATAGTCTATTAAACTTGTTAAAAGATGGCCCCAATATATATTAACTCAATAGTACAGCAGTTTTATTACCATGGAATATCATGAATTCCATTTATTCTAACCCAATTTGGAATATAAACTCTCATGTATCATCAATTTTTTTGGAAGTTTTCTTCAATCTAGCAAAATATGCTAGATTTGTGAATGTAGAAAATTATGATTCACAAGAAACTTATAATTTGTCTTATCTTAATAGTCCTTGAAAAGTCCCTATAATGCAAACTTGGCAACAAATGAATATTATTCACAAGTATGTGGCTGTTGGAATGAATCATAGATTTCCCCTTACTAAGTCCTGGCTAGTTCGGATTTGTAATGTGTTTAAAAACTATCATGTCTTGAATTTCTATTAATTAAAAATTCCTTTATGTAAGTTATGTTTCACTTTCACAGCAACCTTATGAGATTGAGAATCTTATACCTGTTTTAACTGAGGAGTCTTAGGGGTATTTCTGCAAAAATGAAGACCTAAAAGTGTCGACAGTAATTGATCAATTCCTTCTATCCCAAGATTTAGGGATTTGCCAAAAGCAAACACAATAATACCAACTCTCTGTTACTTAAACAATACAAAAGGTTTATTACTTCTAGCTAAAAGTTTTACACATGTTTCAAGCAGAAATCTAGCATAGCTTGTGGTGGCTTGGTAGACTCTGAGTGCCACCTGGCATCCCTCTCTTCTTGTCATGGCACTCCATGGGCCCGCATCAGGCCTCTGTAGTGTCCACCATAAAAATAACAAAAAAGACTCTGGTGCACTGGAAGTCAGCTAAAGTATAGAGCACGAATCTCTGGTAGTAGTGCCCCTAGTAGTTAGGGTAGATGTTTCCATATAGGTCACTTTTGTAGTTTCTGCTGAAGTGAGGGAGTAGAGCAGCTGCTACACAACAAAATGGCCTGTAGGCCTTATGTTCATGGGCAAGACCTAGGGTATCATGCAATCACTATTCTAATTCATAGGAAGTAAGAAGGAGGGCATGGTAATGAAGTTAGCCATTTGCTGTACCACAGACATAAAGGAAATACCTAGGATTTTTTTTTTCCATCGTAATAGCAGTTGGCATCCCAGGGTAGCATAGGAATTAGTGGAATATAATCCAAAGAATAAACCCTTGTTATGTATCTTTTACTTACACATTTCCTTAGTTTTAAAAGCTGGGGCTTTGGTAACAAAGCCCATTCGTATTAGTGCAAACAGTAGGGTGCATGTGCCTTCTAAGAATTTAAAATAGTAAATTCCAAGTTAAATTGTATGTGAGCATGTATATGGCTGTTAAGCATTTAAAGTAAGTCCTAGCCTATTTCAGTAACACTTAGTTCTTCAGTGTCATATAGCAATAAATGTCAAGGAATGAATTTGATTCCAAGTATTGGAAGACTATGTTTTAAGTTTCCTCTATTACAGCATACTGTTTCTGGGCAGTTTGATGCCCTGGAAGTTAGTTGTTTACATAGTTTTGAAGGTGAGAACCTTGATCTATAGATCTATGGTCTGATTCCAAATTTTGCTTATCCATAAATTTTATTTTGCTAGTGTATCTAGAATTAATTGGACCTAGGGAATGGAATAAGGCAGCTAAACTTACAAAAGGTTTACTTAGAAATAGAAATGTCAATATATTGATTTGTAATGATTAATATAAATGCAAAGAGTACAAGAAACAAGTACCAATTGATCAATTCAGTTTTACTTCTGCAAAACATTATATACAGGAAGCCAAATACAACACGTTACTTAGAACTAATTGAGTCAGAGTATGGGAAGGTTTATAACTGGTTTTAATTGCTACATGTCTGGTGTATGCATTTCACTATAGGAACTTATTTACTATAAGGATCACACCGTTGAGTGTTTGTGTCAATATGTCCACCCTATTAAAGGAAAAGGAGAGCATGTTATTTTGATTTAGGTAATTTTATCATCTAACAGCAAGAATTATCTGCTAGCTGGGAAGGGGACTTTTTTGGAGGAGGGGGCAAAGCGTCAATTTTAAATAGTAGCCATAGAAGTTAAATTATTATATTCCAGAAAGGTTTCTCAGATCAATCAGACCTTGGGGAGGCAGAAGTAAAGCACAAGAGCAAAGTGTTGGAATCTGAGTATAGGTCAGTGGCAAAGAGATCAGTAGGCATCGAACTAAATAAAAGATTCTGATCAGAGTCACGTGGCGCATACCTCACCATGGAGGTCCAAGAAATAGGCTCTCTGCCTTGTGATTGATAATCACATAATAATAAGAAAAATTTCATGCAGATGAAGTAGAGAATAACTAATAATAAATCTGTAATTGGTCTAGTGGGATTCCTTTTAGGGAAGAATCGAAAGAGGCAGGAGGGAAATATTTGTGTTGCAGACCAAGAATCAAGTCACAGGAGGAAGAATAAGTCTCAGGTATGAAAGTGTTGGCAGGAATCTCTGCACTCGGGAGTTAAAGAAGGGGAGATCCTTGTGGGGACTGCTGATCTGCTGATTCGCCAACTAATTCAAGTCCAAGCTCTAATCTGGTCCCATCTATATTCATGAATGATGGAGCCATAGATTCATATTGCCTTCTAGTCCTTTCATTAGCCCTTGCTGTTTGGGGAGAAAAAAAAAATCCTAAAATCGGGAACTTAGGACTGAGAAAGGTGAATACCCACTTTCCTGTTTAGAGCAGCTTACATGGCCTTCTTTCTGGAGTGCCCTCCTTTAACTTCCTGTCACCTGGAAAGTGTGTCAGGGGAAGTAGACTGGAAGTCAACAAATTTAGTGATGCAACAGGTAGAATATCTACATATAGATTGCAGAGAAAAGATTAGATCTGAAACAACAAACTTGTAACAATATGCTTGACTCCTTAATTTGTTCAGAGATTGTTCTGGTGCTTCTCAACATTGCCACACCTAATTCCTCTTTTTTGTAAAAAAATAAAAATTTATTATTTTAATATGTCTTATTTAATCCTGATATGCAATTCATAGATAGCATAACCTATACAGTTGATCTCCATAATATTTTATTTTAAATTTTAATTGGAATTCTATTTAAAATAGAAATCAAAGTAATTTGTAATAGCATCACATATGTTTCAAAGGTGCAAATGCATGGACATGACTACACTGAGAGAGCCGAGGAAGCGGTCAAGTGTTTACCGTGAATGTGATTGCTACGGATGCAGCTGGGTATAGATGCACTGTATTGCAACTCAGATTTTATGAGTGGCATTTCCAGGGATGTTGTGGTTTTACAAAATGGTAATCAACTCCTGGTAAATGTCCAGAGAAAGCACGATCTTTTCTCTATTTACACAAATGTTGCATTCCTAGAGTAGCCAATTTGTGTTAAACCCACACAAGAAAATCTTGTGCTTGCACTTAAAACAGTCACATTATAGTTTTAGTAAATTATAAACAAGCATTTCATCGCTAAGAATGTCCTGTAAAATATCTGGATATCTTGAAGAGTTAGGGGCAATGCTTCAGTTGGGCAGGACTGCAAGTTTATTTCAGGACGTCAAGTATCCATGACTCTTTTTTTTTTTTTTTTAATTCATCATATATGTCCTATAATTTATTTTGAGATTTTTATTTTTATTTTTGTTTTTTATTATTATACTTTTAAGTTCTAGGATACATGTGCATAACGTGCAGGTTTGTTACATATGTATACTTGTGCCATGTTGCTGTGCTGCACCCATCAACTCGTCAGCACCCATCAACTCGTCAGTTACATCAGGTATAACTCCCAATGCAATCCCTCCCCACTCCCCGCTCCCCATGATAGGCCCCGGTGTGTGATGTCCCCCTTACCGAGTCCAAGTGATCTCATTGTTCAGTTCCCACCTATGAGTGAGAACATGCGGTGTTTGGTTTTCTGTTCTTGCGATAGTTTGCTGAGAATGATGGTTTCCAGCTACATCCATGTCCCTACATGACTCTTAAATTAAATTATCGGAGTGGCCATAACCATTATGATAACCAAAACACCCTCTCACCTTCAAATTTCCAAAGCACGAGAAGTCACTAAGAGGTCACTAGAAACAAGTTTTTTTTTTTTTTTTTGAGACGGAGTCTCACTCTGTAGCCCAGGCTGGAGTGCAGTGGCCGGATCTCAGCTCACTGCAAGCTCCGCCTCCCGGGTTCAGGCCATTCTCCGGCCTCAGCCTCCCAAGTAGCTGGGACTACAGGCCCCCGCCACCTTGCCCGGCTAGTTTTTTGTATTTCTTAGTAGAGACGGGGTTTCACCATGTTAGCCAGGATGGTCTCGATCTCCTGACCTCGTGATCCACCCGTCTCGGCCTCCCAAAGTGCTGGGATTACAGGCTTGAGCCACCACGCCCGGCCTAGAAACAAGTTTTCTATGCATTTTGGAAATGCATTAATTTGGGGTAAGCTATACATAACTGTTTCAAAAATTTTTAGAAAACTGGAGTACTCTTATTTGCACTATGAAACTTACCAAATTATTTTTTAAAATTTAATTTCTACATGTGGCCAAAGACACAGATAAGGATAGGAGTGAGGAGTTAATAAAAAGCAAATACAGTCATGAGCCAGAGAGTTATTTATTTCTAAATTTTTGAGATGAAAGGAGGTGAAACAATTATAAGCACCAAGCCCTCTTTATAAGAAGATCCGGGTCAAAGCTAGATTTGAGACATGGAGGTGACAAGTGTCTGAGATCTGGAGAGTGGGTATTTGAATGAAAACACAGGATTTGGGGACTAACACATAAGGTTGTCATGAACATGTTTTCTAGTAGCCCAAGGTCCAGGACTTTGACAATGTAGGAATGACTGAGTGGGGAGGTCTTGGCTACTCCAGTGTGTGATACATCAAGGATCTTTTGGGATATGTCAAATCGCTTCTGCTGGGAACCTCTTTAGTTCTAGAATCTCTGTTGTCTCAGCTTGACTTCAGATGCTGATGCTCTTCTGATGACACTCTGGCTATTCCCTCAGAATCCACAGGCTGACCATGCTTCCTTGTTGCACACAGGAATGATATTCTGTGACCCCGATCAGGGGCCCCAAAACACATTAGCTCTCAGCCAGAGATATGATGTGCAAGCCAGCGTGGAACCAATAAGCAGACTCCTGCTCTGCTGAGCTGTCATCAAACCCAGTGGGAAGGCAAAGAGGCTGTTACCTGCTGCCTCACTGCAGCCTGAATTTTCACTTACATCTGAAATTATTTCTCTTCCTTTACTCTTTGTGGTTCTTTTGTCCTTACCTCCAATCTCTTCCTTTTGTCCCTTAAAATTGTGCTAACAAATTAGGAAGATTAGGCTCGAATTAGATAAATAAAATAATGCTACCCTTTTTTTGTCATTGGGGTAATTGCACCTCTTTATCCATCTCTTTCCCTTTGGGGGCATGTCCCTTATCCCCATCCCTGGCCCTCATTTGTTAGTTACTGTAGCTTACACTGGTTGTTAGGTTTTACTTACTCCCCTCCCACAGCCAGGTTCTTGCCAACCATCTACCATATACAATATTGCAGCTACAAGCTGTTCTCAGAAAATCCACTCAAAATAGCTGAGGAGCAGCTGCTCCTGTGATATTTTCAAAAGAAAGAAATTTGTATTTGGCTTCATGGTCTAAGGGTCTGTTGGTTTTGCATAGAAAGAGACAAATGAAGCCCTTCACTCCAGCTGAAATTCTCTGTCCCTCATTCTCAGGCTCCTATTTCAGCAGAAGGATAAGTGGGCCAGGAAATGGAAAGATGGTTCTGGAAAAAGCCTGCATCATTTGCTTGAGGGCTGTTCATTTACTTCTCATATTTTTGCAACTGATATTTACAAGTAGATTAAGAAGAGTTGATTTGTGGGTACAAATTAGCGGGAAAAACAAGACTAGTTGAATCCAATTAGCATTTTTTGACTCATTTGTCACTCACCTAACATAACACTGGTGGAAACACTTTAATAATGCAGAGGAAATGTATCATTAATGTGTGGCACGCTGCTTCTACTCTTGAAATTTAAAGGCTTGGATAAATTTTGACAGTGGAGCTAAGTATCCTTAAATTGTTTAGTTTGCTAGTAAAAGTCTCTTTTTATGTCTTTCTTCTCATACTTCCCCAGGAAGCATCTGAAAGAACAGTATGGTTGTCAGGTTTGGAACAGAACAATTAGATGTCAAGGATGCAATTAGTCTAAAATTAGCACATTAGGGACTCAGAATCATAGCATCTGAGACCACACAGCTATGAACTAGTAATTAAGAAACTTACTGTTTCCTGGAAAAAAAGTATGTATTTCCTGTGAGATAGTATTTATTCACTGTAGAATTATGTTTCATTTAAGCACTTGAAGCCATATCTTGATTCTGGAAGAGCTGAAATGCATCTTTGAAGGAACACGCCTGTATTAGCAAGAAGGGGTGTGTATTAGCAACATTGTCCATTGCTTCTAAAGTCAATTTTATGCTGCAGATCAAGCAGAGCTACAAATAATCACACTTCTTGTCACATGCTGTGGGATCACATCAAGCATTATAAATTATTAGAGATTTCACATGGACATCATGTAATACCACAGGAGTTCCATTATGATCTACCATTAATTAACATCCACTGCCTATATTTCAAACTGCTATTGCTCTGTCACACCACAGGCTGTTATACCGACCATAAATGCTATCAATATTTCTGCATTTATCTAAGCTCCAACTGATTAAAATGTGATTTGTCCCATAATACCTTCTTAGTTTAATATGTGACTCAAGATTGCTGACCTCACATTACTTCTATCTCAAGTTGTCATGCAGTCAATTATACTGAATAACTGCAGGGCTTAAGAGCACAGAGGAGAACCCGTATTGGAAGGAAAACATTACTCCCATAATTTTAAGAGAGAAAAGAAATACTAAGATGAAGAGTGTGGGGACTATTCTGCGCCAATGAAAACAAGTTGTAAAGTTATGAGTTTCCTGGGGCAGAACATAATTTAGTCTGTGCCTTGCAGTTTAATGAGTTAGGAGATCCCGGCAACTTTGGAGAGAAAGCCTGCTGGTTTACATACTTTCTTGCATTCTTCTCTTTCTCTCTCTTCTTCTCTTTCATTAACTTAGTTATTGAATGTCTAATACATGCATTCCGTAGTGGACCAACGAGAGGCCAAAGTTTTCAGTGTAACAGCAAAGAATAAGCCCATCACACTGTGGTTCCTTCCGCTGGGTTCTTGGTCTGGCTGACTTTAAGAATGAAGCTGCGGACCTTTGTGGTGGCTGTTACAGTTCTTAAAGATGGTGTGTCCAGAGTTTGTTCCTTCCAATGTTCAGATGTGCCCTGAGTTTCTTACCTCTGGTGGGTTCGTGGTCTCGCTGACTTCAGGAGTGAAGCTGTAGACCTTCACAGGGAGTGTTACAGCTCTTAAAGGTGGCGGGTCTGGAGTTGTTCGTTCCTCCCAGTGGGTTGGTGGTCTTGTTGGCTTCAGGAGTGAAGCTGCAGACCTTCCCGGTGAGTATTACAGCTCATAAAGGTAGTGCAGACCTAAAGAGTAAGCAGCAAAATTTATTACCAAGAGTGAAAGAACAAAGCTTCCACAGAGTGGAACACTGGGAGTGGGTTGCCACTGCTGGCTTAGGTGGCCAGCTTTTATTCCCTTATTTGGCCCTGCCCATGTCCTGCTGATTGGTCCATTTTACAGAGCACTGATTGGTCCATTTTACAGAGTGCTGATTGGTCCGTTTTTACAGAGTGCTGATTGGTCCATTTTAACAGAGTGCTGCTTGGTGCATTTACAAACCTTTAGCTAGACACAGAGCGCTGATTGGTGTGTTTTTACAGAGTGCTGACTGGTGCGTTTACAAACCTTTAGCTAGACACAGAGTGCTGATTGGTGCGTTTTTACAGAGTGCTGATTGGTGCATTTACAAACTCTTAGCTAGACACAGAGTGCTGATTGGTGTGTTTACAATCCTTTAGCTAGACAGAAAAGTTCTCCAAGTCCCCACCCGACCCAGAAGCCCAGCTGGCTTCACCTCTCAACACCACTAGATTAAATAGTAGTGTGAAAAAGTTAATACAACTTAACAAATAATTTTCTTTTACTATAAAGGTATTTGCTAAATATTAGAGTTTCATAGACTATTATGATTAAGGATTTTTTTAGTGATAACCTAGTCTAACATTACAGAAGAAAAATGGGACAAAAATTAGCAAGTAAATGGTTGGAGTAATACCAAAAGTTAAGGCACTAGAAAATCAGGACTTGAGCCCCATCTCTTAGAACTTGGCTAGCAAATGTTTTGCCTCTTACACATGCTTTTATAATTTGCTATCCTAAAAAGACAATTGCAATTGCAAGACAGACAAATTTTATACCATATAGTTTAAGCACTTATTTTTCTTTAAGCAAAATACACTAATAGAGAAACTATGAAGGCAGAATGCAGTGGCTGATGCCTGTAATCTCAACACTTTGGGAGGCTGAGGCAAGTGGATTGCTTGAGCTCGGGAGTTTGAGACCAACCTAGGCAACATGCTGAAACCCCATCTCTACAAAAAATACAAAAATTAGCCAGGTGTGGTGGCATGCGTCTATTATGCTAGCTACTTAAGGGCTGAGGCAGGAGGATCGCTTGAGTGAGGGAGGTTGAGGCTGTGATAAGCCGTGTTCGCATTACTGTACCCCACCCTGGGTGACGAAGTGAGACTCTATCAAGAAACAAATTATGGAGATGTTAACCCCTTAAGCCTTGTGTAATGGAAAAAGTCACAAAACTACAAAGGGAGCAAACAATACATGATTTGAGACAAAACACTGAAATTTGAAAAGTTTTTGAACTGCAAAGTGAGTCTCTCTAAGCTACAGTTGCTCACTATTATGGAGCATACTAGGGCTTAAATGTGTCTCCTAAAGTTCATGTGTTAGAAACTTGATCCGCAGTGTGGAAATGTTCAGGTGATGGAGACGAATGGCAGGTGTTTGGGTCATAGAGGTGATCCACTATTGAGTTGATTAATGCTGTTTTTGTGAGAGGGGCTTCCTTGTAAAAGTGGACTTCAGCCCCCTTCTCTCTATCTCTGTCACACACACACACATACACACACACACACACACACACTCAATTTCCATTATGGGATGACATAAAAAGAAGGCCCTCACCCAAGGCTGGCCACTTGGTTTTGGACTTCTCAGCCTCCAAAACCGTGATAAATAAATTGCCCTTTTTAATAAATTGCTCAACCTCAGCCATTCTGTTATAAGAACAAAAAACGTACTAAAACAGAACACAAGGACTTTCTTTGGGGATGAGCTTTTTCCCTTGTCTATCAGATAAGCTCCCTCACACGGTAAGAAAACCATTTGCATAAAACTGTTTTTGTGTTAAAAATGTACAAATGGTCAAACACTTAAAAGTTCTAGTGTTAAAAAGCAATGGCCCTTTGATGTTTTCTGAATGCTTGTCAGATAATGAAGTTATTGCCTGATCAGGCTGGAGAGGTTAATAAAGAGTATAGGGGTTCAGGGTTGCTTACAAATGACAGGAGGGCTGGCTGTATCCAGTCTATGAAGCCCTTATTAAGAAAAAGGAAGTCCCAGAAAAATAAATGGCATTTAGTGTTATGGTCTCTATAGATCCTTTACCTAGTTTTTGTGAGGTAAAACTCAACTTAGGATATTTTATTCTCAATGTATCCAGGCGTCTTTATCAGCTCAGAATCAAATGTAGAGTTCTGCAATAGATAAAGCCTGCATTGTAATTAGATGAGCTGCCAAGCAAAGTCCTCAGTGGTGTCTGATTGGTGAACAGAATCCTGGATTTGTAGAAATTTGGAGTGGGCTGAACCAATAAACCTCCACACACCTCATATACCCTGGGACAAGTTCTGAGAAGAGAGCCAGAAACCAGTATGCAGTGTGGGTCTGGGCAGAGACAGGAGTTTTCTCCAATGGGTGGAAAGAAAAAATTTGACAAAAGGAACAATCCTGGAGTTCCCAGGAGCCCACAGTGATCTCTTTATAACATACTCTAGATAGTTTTACCCATAGTACAAGTTTCAAAATGACAGTTTTCAACTTTGATATTAGCTTTTCTTATTATTTTGCTTCAAATGACATTTTTAAAATAATAGGTGTAAATGTATATACTGAATTTTTATATATATTACATAATTTAGTAATTAGAGAGTTTATTTTTCTGAAAAAAATCAAGCCCCACAGCTGGATAGTATATTTTCATAGTTTTCTCAGTTAATCTTCATAGAGAAAGGTTCTGTTAGAGTTTTATGCTACCCTCAATGATGCCTCCTGGTAGCAGCTGACCTGGGGTTAATTCCCAAAGTGAAATAAAGTAGTCTCTGGGCAATATGCCATACAAATCTAGCTTAGTTGGTGATTACAAGTGTCATTATCTTCTTTTTTTCATTCAAACAAATAAATATCGCATTTAAATATCAGGCAAGTTTAGAGAAATTTGTTTTTGTTTACTTATTTAAGGCTGAAGAAAGGGCTCAGATGAATTCCCAAAAAAATTAATATACATTAATATTTAGTGAGTACTTTTTTTTCCAGAACTGTGATTGTCCAAGATATAATATATTTCTATATTAGGGTTACTTTTCCTTTTTTAAAATTAAACTTATATCTCAGGAAGTATTTTAGGATGAAATGGATAAAATAAGAAAAGTATTATACATTTAATTTTTTTTTTTTTTTTGCATGAGGAACTTTCTGATAAACCCAGGAGATGGCAGGAATTGAAGAATAAAAGGAAGGATGAAAGCAATGGTAAGGGGGCATTGACTAGATCTTTGTGGAAATGCCATGTTGTTCAGCTGGCATCAGCTTCCTGGGTAGCTCAAATAGCTCTGCAGTCTCAAGATTGATGGCTTCCTTGTGTTCCTTTCACTTAGAATAACAGTGAGTCATTGGGCTCAGCTCCAGCTTTAAGCAGAACTTTGGAAAGAACATTTCTTGTAGGGTTTAGTCGTTTTGCCAATGAATCACATGGAACTCTCTTATGGTTAGAGGGCCCCCAATTAGGAAGGATATTGGACCAGTTGGATAAAGGAGTTTGAGGAATCAGAGACATTCCTCATAAGTGAGGCTATAGACTTGTAGAAACGTATTCAATCTGTGCACAATCTAGGTGATACATTTTTTAAAATTATTTCTAATCCTGGGGCTGTAGGAAATCGTAACTGGAGGGCTAAGGGAGTTACATTGGCATTGCACTGCTCATCTCCCTGTAAAATCCTCCCCTGAAAAAGCAAATTGGACTTTTGGGTTCATCCCGCTTCTTGACAGACTAAGTGAGCCATATTGAAAATGGCATTTTGTTTTTAAAAAAGATATTAGTTATTATGCAAAAGGGCAAAACTCCTGGTGGAAAAATAAGCATTGATGATCTTGAGGAGATTTCTTCTGAGGCCGTTCTATCACCTTCAGATGTTGGCCATTCCTTGGAGGTGGTCTTGACAAGAGACTAGACCACGTTCCTTTCCCTTGTATGTTAACCAAAACATCATGATAGATGTGATAATCTTCTAATCTTTTTGGAGTTCTGATGAACGCCTTTCCCCAAATAAGTCTGAGCTCCATTTGTCAGGTGACCAGGAGAACTGCCCAGACATGTGTTAACTGGAAATGAAGCTTTGGCTAGTGGTTTTTTCATTAGCCAAAGTTGAAATTCAAAAGGGGTTTGTTGTCACAGATGGCATGGGGAAACCTGGAGCACGTTATGTCAAGTGAAATAAAACCCAGTCACAGAAGGACAAATACTATGTGATTCCACTTACATGAGGTATCTAAAATAGTCACACACATTGAAGTTGCCAGGGATTGGGGGTGGTGAAAATAGGGAGTTGGTCAATAGGTATAAAGTTTCAGTTGTTCTAGATGAATACGTTCAAAGTATCTGCTGTGCAAAATAGTGCCTATAGTTAACATCATGGTATTGTGTACTTCAAAGAGTGTGTTAAGAGGGTAGATCTCATGTTAAGTGTTCTTACCACAAAGTAAAAGAAAAACAAATACAAATGAACAGAAACTTTTGGAGGTGTCAGATACGTCTATTACCTTGATTGCAGTGATGACATCATAGGAATTGCCATAAGTCCAAACTCATCAAATTATACACATTAAATACATGAAGTTCTTTGTGCATTATTTATACCCCAATAAGCTGTTAAATATTTTTTAAAGGATATTGGTTAAATGAATAAATGAATTAATGAATTCGGTAGCCATTGATTATAATGAGTCAGATTTTGTGGCAGGTCCCTGGAATATAGAATTAAAGAAGACAGTCACCAACATCAAGGGAAAGTGATTGAGACACACATAAAAATGCATAATTGCAGTACAGAGTGATCGGTGTTAAAATAGAAGCTGACTGTAGAGCACTGAAGAGTAAAAGTAATAGCCCAGTGAATCAGGAAATAATGAATCAGGAAGGAAACTTTGACCTGGCATTTGGTCTTTTAATTAAGGCAACACTAATTTCACCATATCATTACTTTCAAATTATTTCTATGTTATGTCTGTCAGTTGCTTTTGTAGGCTAACATATTGGCTAGGAGTTAAGCCATGGCGTTAAAATGCATTCTGATGTGATTGTATTCATTTACCAGTTGAAGAAACATTGTTGATACCATAGTTTATTTTCTGTGACTTTCCAAATTTTTTAAACTTTGAAAATCACCCAAACTATATCAGGAAATCTATAGTATGCCTATAAACTTAGAATATCTAACAAAAGACATCAATTGTTTTAATATAATCATCCTTTCCCTTTTCTGGTAGCTTCTATTTTCCTGAACCATCATGCACTTCAGGTTTTAAAATACATTTCCATAGAGTTGAGACAGATTATTTTGATTTCCTTGCTATGATTCATTCTCATTACCAATTATAATTTTGTGATTTTGTGCTTTTCCCTGTATTTTTAAGTTCATATGTTTATTTTTTCAAATAACAAAATTCTGCATATATTTATAAAAGTTATTGTTTTGTTTTATTAATTTCTGCTTGTATATTTGTTATTTCTCTCCTGCCAGTATATTTTGGTTGATTTTGCTTATGTGTTTTCAAACTTCTTATGTGGAGTACTTATTTCCTTTTTTTAAAAAAGAAAAAAAATTCTTTTTAAGCCTCCAGATTCTTTTGTGAGCATAGTTGTAGCCATTTTCCATATTGTGTAATTTTTATACTTTTATTCAAAATTTTTAATTTATATTTATTTTTTGCTGTTATAAAAGCATTGGTTCATTCTCATCAATATTGCTGATATTCTGATGGTTCAAATTGGCCAGCATGGCCCTCTCCTTACAGTAGGTAATCTGCAGCCTCACTGGCTCACTGGGGGTAAAGGGAGGGGTCCTAGCTGAGCCCAGGGTGGGGACGATGACTCTTCAGGCAGGCAGTCTGTCCCGTGTGAAAGAGGCATGGGTGGGTGGGGCCACCAGGGAAGCAGAGTTGGGAGAAACCGCCTCACAGTCTTTTATTTTTCCCCATCTGTCGATGATTCTCCACGTATATTTCCAAGTTTCAGGTTAAAGTGTTTTCGTCTCAATTTCTGTCACGAATTTGTAGTGTTGTTTCATATTATTATAAATTACGGACTGTTTCACTATGACTTATTTGAATTTATTGCAAGGTTTGTTATATTGCCTAATTTAGAAAATGTTTTAATGACATTCATAAAAGGCCAATATCTTCTTTATTAAATGTGCTATTTTGTTCTACTTACTATTTAGTAGTATAAATAAAACTACCTCATTTTGTCAAAATTTTCAAGTACTTTTGACCTGCCTGTGGTATATGCTCAAGGTATATGGAAACTCTTTGGAAGAATCAAAAGACTACACAGTCCAGGACCACTGAAGAATACTTGTCAGCACTCTAAAGATTTTAAGAGGTTTTGAAAGAAAAAGGATTGGTGTCCAAATAATTTTTTAATGATTTGAGGTTAACAAAAATTAAAAATCATTTTTTTCTGAGTTTCTAAAGGTCTTTAATATGTTAGCATGAATTGAGTATCTTTAAGATGTAGCTTTTTAATATAAGTTTCCCAAACTAATTTTGTCATGAAAAGTTGTTTTGTGGGACATCTCAAGTGAAGTGACTGGATTTCATTGGAAGTTTTTAATGAGGCAATAGAAACTAGGAAGCGAAGAGACCTTTTCAAAGCTGTGAACTTAATTGACAAACTTTGGATCTAATGTTCTGGCAGTGCCAGTATTTCCGTATCAAGTGTATCAATAGTTGCCTAAATATTGCCCATCAAATTACATGGAAAGAGAGTGAAACAACTTAGTCAGCAATCTGAACTGGATCTAGTCTAGCAATCTATTAAATTCCAATGGATAGCCTGTATCATGGTGGCTCAATTTTTTCAAATGCTTCTGACCGACTGTGGGACATCATCCACAAGTGAATTTTCATTCCACACTATAACTGAAAATTCATTTATTCAGTTAAATATTAATTGAGCTCCTGTGACGTCTTAAGCACTGTTAGTAATAAACAGGACAGTTTATGCTCCCTTCTTGGAGCTCATATGCTCCAATAAATAGACAATAAATAGGAAAATATAAAAATTTTAAAAAGTAATAGTTTGCTAAGAATGATTTTCAGCTGATGAGCCATTATGACCCTTAGAGAGTCACTTGCCTAAATCAAGGCTGCCTGATCTTAGCAGTGAGAAAATTTCCCTGCTCCTATCTGACAGGGCTTCAGTGAGCCGGAGGAGCTTCAAAATCCACATCTTAGGGTATTAGCAGTGACTGGGTTCATTTTGCCTTTCCACTACTGATTTTTGGGCAAGAACCACTCACAGCAGGGTACTTGCAGTGCCCCATGTCTTTACATGATGAATTTTCTTTTGTGGATTTTCTAATTCTGGGTGAAGTCCCCTTAGCCTGTGCTCTCCCGACTTCCTGCACTTTTCCTTCAAAAAAAAAAAAAAAAGTTATGAATACAAATTATGTTTCTGGTGGGTTACTTCAGACTGGTGGACATGGAAAATATCTCCAGATTCAGGAATGTTCTTTGAAAACGATGTTTTAATTTTGCTCTTGAATTAGTCCACTTCTTCCTGATGCTGATACTCAAGCAGCTGTTTCCTAATGACTGGGTACAGAAAACCTCACCATGCTGGCTGATGGCCTCAGATCAAGCGTAAGAGCATGAGGAGGTTCAGAAAATTGTTTGACACAAATGTGTACTAAGTAGATGAAGTGTCTGCTTCACCTGAAGATGAGAAGTAATAGTTCTATTTAGGGAATATTTTTTATTCTGCCTTGTTCAATGGGGACAAATGCTGCCTTAATTTTTAAATTGACATGTGAAATTAAATTTACATGGAAACATATGTTTATCGCAGAGAAAATTAATCATTTGAACGGGTACCTAACAGAGCCTTTAAGAAAAAAAAAATAAGAGTTGGGGTTTCACTATGTTGCCCAGGCTAGAGCTGAATTAACAGGCTCAAGTGATCCTCCCATCTGACCCTCCCAGGCAGCTAGGATTACAGGCGCCTGCCACCATGCCCTGCTAATTGAGCTTTTTAAATGATTGGTCATAGCAAAAATATTTCTGTTTGCCCTGTGTGCTCATGTCATTTATCATTCATCATGTGGCCCTGATTAAGTTGAAATCATACTTTAGTATACATTTTTTAAAAAGGGTAAAAGAACATAGATTAAAGCACATTTCAAGATCTACCTGTCTATCTATCTATATACTAGATCTCACACAATTGTCATAAAAAAGTACACAAAATTGCATTCCAGTGTAAAATTCTATGTCACATTGTTCTCTGTTTTAAACATAAGCTTATTATTCTATTTGTATATTTGTGTATTTATTGATTTATTGAATAGTAAATAGTCCTGCTATACATATTATATATGTATTATGCATATATATTTCATGTAAAATAATCCCCACAACAAGTAATTGTTACTGGCACTATTGTTTTTGAGAGGAAAATGCATTTATAAAGGAAGGCACAGTGTATGTAAGGTTTTGATTTGCAAAAAGCCATGTGCAAATATCGTTTCTAAATATATTAAACATTTGGCCCCAGGCAAATAATAATATTTTATAGGATGGAGGAAATATGGAGAGTTATTATTTTTACAAATATACAAGAAGCTGTCTGATCTTGAGTCACTTTAAATGCTCATTTTGCTCTTAATGAGTAAAAATGTTCTTCAAATAGTAATTTATAATTTGTATTTCTTCTTTTGTGTATTTTCTGTCAATTCATTTTGTCAAATGTTTTCCCACTATTGGGATTCATGTCCTGTTTCTTTTCATTTGACAAAGCTCTACTTTGCCATTTGTGTCACAGGTTGTAAATATTTATATCAAATTATAATTTGCTTTTTGGTTTCTTTACATATTTAACCCACTTGAGTAAATAAAAGTAAGGAAGCTCTAAAATGTAAGGTTATTTTATGTTACTAATTATGATTTCTGGCTTTAAATTTGTTAAAGAGTCATCTATGTGTTCTTGTATTTCTTTTAGGGTTTCGTATTTTACATTTAACATTTACTATGCAGAAATCATTTTATCTTTTTTCCCAATTGTTCACCAGGAGACATAAGCTTATTATTCTATTTGTATATTTATTGATTTATTGAATAGTAAATAGTCCTGCTATATATATTATATATATATTGTGCATATATATTTTATGTAAAATAATCCCCACTCTTTTTTTTTGAGACAGAGTCTTGCTCTGTCACCCAGGCTGGAATGCAGTGGTGCAATATCAGCTCACTGCAACCTCCACCTCCCGGGTTTAAACAAGTCTCCTGCATCAGCCTCCCAAGTAGCTGGGACTACAGGCACGCACCACCACACCTGGCTAATTTTTGTATTTTCCGTAGAGACGGGGTTTCACCATGTCAGCCAGGATGGTCTTCATCTCTTGACCTCCTGATCTGCTGGCCTCGTCCTCCCAGTACATTTTTTTTTTTTTTTTTTTTTTTTGAGACGGAGTCTCACGCTGTTGCCCAGGCTGGAGTGCAGTGGCGCGATCTCGGCTCACTGCAAGCTCCGCCTCCCGGGTTCCCGCCATTCTCCTGCCTCAGCCTCCTGAGTAGCTGGGACTACAGGCGCCCGCCACCGCGCCCGGCTAATATTTTTTTGTATTTTTAGTAGAGACGGGGTTTCACTGTGGTCTCGATCTCCTGACCTTGTGATCCGCCCGCCTCGGCCTCCCAAAGTGCTGGGATTACAGGCTTGAGCCACCGCGCCCGGCCTTTTTTTTTTTTTTTTTTTAGCTAAACTTGTACATTTATTTTTTAAAATAAACTCAGATTATATTGGAAAATTTCCTGCAACTCATAGTAATTTTTTTCTCTAGTTATTCAAGAATTATGTGTATATTCTAAAAAATAATTTATTCTTTACCTAATGGTGTAATAAATTATAGTTTTGGATTTATTGTAATAAATTATCTTTGCATTACTCTAAATATGCTTTTTTGATCATGGGTCCAGGTAGTAATATTGTTGGTAAACTCTGATAGTATTTTACATTTATTCACATTAGATTGTTCACAGTTTTCTATGTTTTGGTGCTATAAATTTCTAATATACTGGTTGCGGTTGCGATCGATTATAAATATGATTTGAAACTCCCAATATTTACGCCTTATGAATCATTATATAGCATGGGTATTATAAATGGACATGAGTAATGCAAGAATTTATTTTAAAATTGATATTGACATTTATTTTAGATATATTCTTTGACAACTAATTTTTTCAATATCTAACATTTATTTTCCTATTCATGTTTCTAATTACTCTTAATTTAATTTTAGTTGTATATTATGAATTTCATCGATATAGTCACATATATAGTATGAAGTCATAAGTTACTTCTACAAATGTATGTTTATTTCCCCCATTAACATTAATTTTTAAATTAAGATTTTTCTATTTTTGCCTGATTTGTTCTCTTTTCTTGTTTGTCCCTCAAATAATAACCTTTTGGTTATATTCACAATATTTTAATTTTACTTTTCTGAATTTATATTTTCTTGTTTTTTGTTTTGTTTTGTTTTTTGCAGTTTTTAAGTTTTTCTGTCTTCATCCCAAGATTTTATATCGCTGGATTTAATTTGCTGATATTTTGTGGGAATTTTATGTTGACGTTCCTGAGGGATATTCATCTACAGTTTTATTGTTTTCAATGGCTCTTTTGCTTTCTGGGCAATTTTGGTCTCATAACAAGAGTTGGTAAGCATTCCCCCTTCTCACACTTTCTGGAAGGGTTTGTGTAGAATTGGATTATTTGTTCCTTAAACGTTTGGCAGTATACACTAGTGACACAATCTAGGTTTGAATTTTTCTTTGTTGGAAGTAACGTAGCAACTTCTACTTTGCTATTATTTGATTATTCTCTAATATCTAAGCTTGCTTTTTTATTTTCAAACTTTCTGGATCATTTCTTCTTTCACTTATTCCTTTTTAGATCCTATGCAATTGGTTTTGACTGATTGGTTTCTATCTTAATCTCATTATTTTCCTATTTTACTGAATAAGCTAAATTGTTTAGCTATTCAAATTTGCTGTCATAACTAATTATATAGTCTTATTTTGTCACTTTTTAAACTTTAATATGTATCTGCAATTGATTCCTTAGATTTGTGTGTTATGCTATGTAAACTGTTTTCTTTCCCTTGGTTGTATTTAATTATTTGGAATTTTCATCACATTTTTAATTATCTCACTATCTTTGTTCATTAAATATTGCTACAACTAATTAGGTGTAATATTTAATTCTCAGAGTCATAACAGTAGCATAGTTTAACTGCTTATTGCCTTCTTGTTTTATGATATAATTTTAATTTTTTGTGTAATTATTGTTAAATTATACTTTCTGTCTTATTTCTTTAAAGAAATACTTACAACACTTGGATTTTTTCTTGAGATGGAGTCTTGCCCTGTTGCCCAGGCTGGAGTGCAGTGGTGGATCTTGGCTCACTACAACCTTTTGATCAAGCCATTTGATCAAGGGTTCAAGCCATTCTCCTGCCTCAAGCCTCCTGAGTAGCTGAGATTACAAACATGCGACACCACACCGGGCTAATTTTGAATTTTAGTAGAGACAGGGTTTCATCATGTTGGCCAGGCTGGTCTCAAACGCCTCATCTCAAATGATCTGCCCACCTAGGCCTCCCAAAGTGCTGGGATTACAGGCATGAGCCACCACACCTGGCCCACATTAACTATATTTCCTGATGATTAAATCTATATTTCAATGGTTTTAATGCTTTCTTTCAGTTGCTTTATGTTGCAGTAACCCATTACATTTTATTTTTATCTAATAAATCTCATTTCTGTAATATATTTTGAGTACTTTACTAATACATAGTTGGTAAATAGTAATGAAGACTTTCTTATGTGATAATTTTTTCTTCAGGTGCCAAGTTGCATGAACCACAAATTAGCTCAACATATAATTTCTGGCAATAACTTTTTCTCATTGAAGTTCTATAGACTTTGAACCATTACTGGGATCTTACATTATGGGAAAAAGTCTGATAAGAGGTCAAAGTGTCTTCTTTTGTGAATAAACTGATTTTAACACTTGGTGTATGTACCAGTGAAAGTCTCTAGAGCATAGTAAACCCTCTTAGCTTGTATTAATTTAGGCCCCCACATAGGAATATTTTCTTCTATTATATTTTATTATTATCTTTTTTTAAAAAAATGGTTTTGCCCGAGGAACACCAAGGATCCATCTGTATGTTTTTGGTTGGGCTATCCACCTTATCTATTATAGCCTTTATTATTTGTGTGATTTGTTCTTCATAATCTATATTCTGCAGGATTTTTTTCAAGCATTTCATCCATAACATGGTTTTATTTTTTCTGCTATTTCTTGCTAAGGACTAGTATTGTCTAGTTGTTTTTCTTTTTAATCTCAAACTATTTTTTTTTCTTCAACAAATGTTTGAGTGCATTCTATTGCCCTAGGAACACCAGTTAACAAAATGGTCAAACATCCTTGCACTGAGGGAACTTATATTCTGTGGCTAGAGAGAGATTTTAAAAAACATAAATGTGTAATATATCAGACGGTAGTATTTAGGAGAGAAAAAAGTAGGTAAGAAAGCTGGGGAATGTTATGACTGGAGATTAGCTTCATCCCAAAGGTAAATTTTGAGCAAAAACTTGAAGGAGTTGAGCAAACAGTGTGATAACAATATCTAAATAAAGAGCATTGCAGATAGAGGAACAAGGAAAAATGTTTGAAGATGGGATGGTGTCTAACTTGTTCCAGTGATAGCAGGGAGGCCAGGGATTCTGGAGCAGAAAGACCAAAGGTAAGAGTAATATGAGAACAAAGAGTAACAGAGATGCGACTGTGTAGGGCTTTCTAAAGCACAGTAAGAATGCAGCTATCTAGCCATCTAGCTATCTCTCTCTGTCCCTACCTGTCACTCACTCTTGAAAGGTAAATTAGATGTGATACTCATTCTAAAATAGTGCATGTGAATTCTCCTTGTTTTCCCTCAAAAATTTTCAAAATGCTACTGGAATTCTCTCTTAAATCTTAAGCTGGAGCACTGATAAATCATCAGACTAAAAGGAATGTGATAGGAGCTAGAACCATGAATCAACCCAAGTGTTTACCTCTACATGGCAGTTTCTTCACTGTTTTTATGGACGCACTGTACCAAGGACCAACTTTCCATTTGGGTCCAGCCTGGAATTATGTTGCATGGTGAGATGTTTCTCTTTCCAGGTCTTGTTGTCTGCCTTAGGAAATACCTTCAGTAGCATGAGGGATAAGCTGTGTCTGAGGACAACCCTATTATTCCCAGGTTTGGTGTGGCCAGTAACTGCTGTTGCGACAAAGCAATCTCCTCAACCCTCACTCCATATTCTTTCTTCACTTGGTCATTCAAATTAAGAGCTATGTTTAAATTTACTTTCTTCATTTCCAATGTCATTGTACTTCCTTCAAAGGAGGAAGAGCAAAAAAATGGCTTTTAGTGTTTTCTATAATTGTGGGAAGAACTCTTAAAGCTTGTGTAATGTTTATTCTTGAATTTTGTGTTTTCTGGATGGTATCTTCCAAAGTTCACAGCAATATCATTTAGATGCTTAAGTTGAATTCTGTTGTATGAATGTGTGTATGTGTAGAGGGATGGAGGGTGGTAGATAAAGCAATATAAGGATAGTTAGGCATTCATATAAAAGTTTGTATTAGTTTTCTATTGCAGCATAACATATCAACATTATTTTAGCGGCTTAGAGCAACACATTTATTATTTTAGAGTTTCCATAAGTTGCAAATCTGGGCACAGCTTGGCTGGGTCCTCTTAGCTGCTTTGTGTCCTGTAAAGCTGTAATCAAGATTTTTATTAGGCTGCATTCTCATCTAGTAGCTTGATTGGGGAAGAGTTGCTTCTAAGCTTATTCAAATTGTTGGAAGAATTCATTGTCTTGTGACTGTGTGAGGGCACCAGCTCTTTAGTGGTTGTTATCTTTATGCCAAAGTCAGGTCCTAGAGGCTTCCCATAGTTTCTTGATATGGGAAGTGTGGCTGCCTACTTCATTAAGGCTACAAGATGAATCTCTGCTCTCGAGGGAGGCCAAATCTTTTCTCAAGGACCTTCATCTAATAAGGCTTATCCAGAAAAAATGTCCCTTTTGATTAATTGCAAATAAACTGATTTGTAGACTTCATCTGTCTTTAAAATCTCTTTATCTTTGCCATCTTCTATTGGCCAGAAGGAATTCACAGTTCCCATCTCCACTTAAAGGAGGGCATTTTTTAAGACATAAATACCAGAGAAAGAAATAGTAGGGGACTTAGAATTCATCCTACCACATCAACCCACAATTGTCCCCAGATAGATCTTAAAATATATGTATTATTTCATATATCTAAAATTAAAATTTAATTTTAAGTTAAATAGTGGAAAATATTTTAAGAGGAGATCAGCTTATTTTCCATAGCAAAAGTTAATAATTATGTATGCTTTTCAAAACTTCACTCAGCTTTCTAAAATAAAACATTTTATTGAAAATATACTCATCAACTTCCATGAAATAGTTATGAACTATTCTAGTTTTATTTCTTTAGTACTCTGACAGTTTCATCATCTAACTTATTTTTTCAGGCTAAATTCCAAGTACACTGTCTCCATGCTCCTCAAAACACACATTATTTTCCAGAGCGTAAAAACACAGCGCTAAAAAAATGATCCATTGCAGATTTGCCTGCCTGCCTCCCTCCCTCCTTCCTTCCTTCTTCCTTCCTTCCTTCCTTCCTTCCTTCCTTCCTTCCTTCCTTCCTTCCTTCCTTCCTTCCTCCTTTTTTCCTCTTTCTTTCTTTTCCTTTCTTTCTTTCCGTATCTCACTCTGTCACCAGGCTGGAGTGCAGTGGTATGATCACAACTCACTGCAGCCTCAACCTCCCAGTCTCAAACAGCTATCTTACCTCAACCTTTTAAGTAGCTGGAACCACATGTGCATACCACCATACCCAGCTAGATTTTCTTGGTTGTTGTCAAGATGAGGTCTCCCTATGTTGCCCAGGCTGGTCTTGAACTCCTGGGCCCAAGCGATCCTACCACCTTGGCCTTGCAAAGTGTTGGGATTACAGGCATGAGCCACCACACCTGGTCTATGCATTAATTTCTAAAAAATAGTTTATCTAAGTATGTTGGGTTTTTCTGTTGTTTGATTTTGGTTTATTTGTTTTTACCTGTGACTCTACTGGGTCATTGACTATTCTTTTATATACTTATTTTGAAATTTTGAGAAATGAGAATAGACAATTAGGATAAGATATGAAAATCAGAAATATTTGTATGAACTTTGACAAGCAGAGGAAAGATGATAAACTACTTTTTTAATAAGTTTGCCTTCCCTTTCCCATATTGTGCTTCAAGAATCATTCAACATTATAAGCTGAATTACTACTTGTCTTTTTAGACACCTAATAAATGCATGAATAAAAACTTTTATAATGTTCTTTATCATATTTTAAGAATGGAAGCGAGAGACAAGAACAGAATATATGCTATCCAGGTTCTTAATTTATCACCAGCTAGAATTGCAATAGAATCTAATATTTGCCAGTAAAACCAATGTCTTTGGAAGTCAAAAACTCAGGTGGACAGCTAGAAGTCTCCCTTTGCCAAAGTGGTAGAAATTGCTCCTGATTCAAGTCGGCTAATGATAGTAAGACTTCTAGAAGTAACTGGCTTCAGGCAAAGCCCTCTGATGTTTCTATTGTCCTGACTTGCCAGTAGGAAGGGTGCAGGAAGTTATGGTGTTCATTAAGAAAAGTGCCTTTCAAATCTCTCTAGACTCTAGCCTCCAGTGAACTGACTGCAAGCTTGTCTGTTTTAATGTTGCAAAAGAACAATTTTTGTAAGAAAAAGCAAACAACTTTAACAGCAGGTGGCTGAAGCATAGCCTTCAGAAAGCTGTTAAGAACCATTTTTGTCTGTGAAATAAAACATGGTTGCGAGCGATGTTATTTGCACTTATTGATTCAGTGAAAGAAGTCACCTTATGTTTAATTCAAATTGCAGTCCTGACATGGACAGGCTTAAAGCAATCATGTTTTACAAATCCATTTGTTTAAATGATTCTCTTTTTGGCTGTTCACACTGTGCCCTGTGTTGTTATATTATCACTCACTGCAAGTGCTATTTAAAGAAGTGGGAAGCCAGCAATACACATTGCTTTAGGCGGCAGAGATTAGACTTAGTAGAATAAGGCAAAACATAGTAGGTGAGTGTTAATTTCATAATGCATCTTTGTATTTCTTCAGTCCACTTCAATCATTACTCTCCCTTTCTGTCCCTATTGGTGGATTTAGTGTGCACCCATATATGCAGTTATGATGACCATATTTCTTTTTTTTTCTTTTGGGGTTGAGATGCAGTATAATATGCTAAAAATCTTTCAACTAATTTTTATTTTAGTTCTATCTATGTTGGGCATCACAGTGCTTTTCAAAATCTCAATTTCATTCTTTAGATGCCAAAGCTCTGTACGGGCTGAAAAAAAAATGCCTGTCAAACATTGACAAGATGCGGTAGACCATAATTCTCTGCAACCCAATTATTCTTACCATTTAAATCAGGAAAGTCTCCTTGAAATTGCTGAGAAATTGCTGTAGATTAAGTTTTGGCCGATTTTATAGAAGTAATTTTGATCCTGGGAACATCCATGGAAGCTCCTCTGATTGCATTTGTGAAGTTCTCCAAATATGAGTGGAGAGAAAGGTTAAACTCTCTCAGATTTTAAAAATTAATAAGTAAAAGCGAACCTTGTTTGTATGTGTTTTAAAATTCCAGTCAGAAAGGATAGCTGATCCATGTGCATGGAATTAGGAACGCTAGACTCATGATAGCTGGTAGAATCGGAGGGAGCCTGATATGAAGTCCCAATGTTAGTTAAACAGGGAAGAGCACCAGGGAAGAACTGCGTCGTACACATAAACTGAGTGAATATGAGATACAGAACTCAGATTGAGGAGGCATCCACAGTTACCTAGAATGGTGCTTGCTTGCCTTCTCTTACTTGTTTTTTTTCCTTTTGCTGGGTCAAAGACATCAGTCCCCCGGAGCCCAATAAACCCCAGAAAAATCACATATGTACAGCTTTTTGAAAAAGCAGTGGCTTTAGTGTCAGATAAATCCAAGTTTGTATCCTAAATCTTCCACTTCCCTAACTGCTTGGCTGGCTCTGGGCATTGCAGGAATCTCAGGTTCTTAATCTGTACAAACAGAGATAACATCTCCTTTACAGGTTTCTTGGGAAGAATTAAATAAAATAAGTTCCTCAGTCACCCAGAGGAATGCTTTATCATTGGCTTCTTTTGTTCCTGAATCTACAAAGCTGAGAACTCAAGATCCTGGGGATCACTCCTCATGAGACCTCATCTTAGTGCCCACCACACTTGCCAGGGCATCGACATACACGTGCAGCAAGTGCTATGCCCATCCTTCTCTCATCCACAGTGGTGTGGATCTAACAGTATCTTTTGAAAAATGAATGAGCTCTGAAGAAGTAAATGGAAGGCGTAAGAAATATTCTAGCACTAGCAACAAATTCAACCTGAAATTCAGTTGTTTTCCTTGTTCTTTCTTTCATTGAGTAAATCATCTCTTAGCATCACCAGTGCACACGTGGATAATTGTTTTGCGAGACACAAAAAGGAATCAGCATGTGCTTGCAGTCTAATACATGAACTAATATATGTAAATAAGAAAATACTAAACATGTGAGAAAATGTTAGGAGCCATAAGAGAAGTACTGATATATTTTATTAATTAGACAAAATGATTTAATATTAATGTACCATGCTTCCTAGGAGACTAGAATTCTGAACACTGAACTTATATTGAAGAAATGAAAAATCATGTCATTAATATTATAGCTGATTGTTTCCATGTCTCACCAGATCTTTAAGAGGCAGGGCATTGAATTTTTCCTTGCTTAAACCCCTCAGCATTTAGATCTTTGTATGTATCTTGCACATAATAGAAATCCAAAGCATAAATGAAGCAATGAATGAGTGAACGGAAAAAATTGGAATAAGAGGAAATTAATAAGGCAAAATGAAGACAGTATAGCCTTAATCAGCACAATTAGAAAAGATGTCCCATCATGTTTTCCCCCCAATAAAAACTTACTAACTCATACCCTGTTCTAGGACTATGGCAGAATAAATCCTGGTTTTCATTTTCCAGGCAGCAATTTTTAAAAGACAGGCCTTATTCTCATAGAATTGGCAAGATAGGGCCAGGTGCGGTGGCTCAAGCCTGTAATCCCAGCACTTTGGGAGGCCGAGACTGGCGGATCACGAGGTCAGGAGATCGAGACCATCCTGGCTAACACGGTGAAACCCTGCCTCTACTAAAAATAAAAAATATATATAAAAAACTAGCCGGGCGAGGTGGTGGGCGCCTGTAGTCCCAGCTACTCGGGAGGCTGAGGCAGGAGAATGGCGTGAACCCGGGAGGCAGAGCTTGCAGTGAGCTGAGATCTGGCCACTGCACTCCAGCCTGGGCAACAGAGCAAGACTCCGTCTCAAAAAAAAAAAAAAAAAAAAAAGAATTGGCAAGATAACTGATATGCTCCTCAATAAGCTGTATAAATATGAATAAGTAGGTCTGTCCTCTATTACAGTATAAGTAAATGTACAGCATTTTCTGAAACTGCCTTATAACATTAAAACATCCTATTTCATAGCCAATGTTAATACCCTAGCTCTGATAATCTAAGTTTCAGTCAAATTGGAGGAACTAAAGTGACTCAAAATTGTAAGCATGTGGTTGTTACCCTGAAGACAAATATAGCTGTGATTGGGCATTCATTGTCTCTCAGCCAAAAGGTTGCCACTAAAATAAATTGAGAATGGAGATGTTGGCAGAGGTATCAAATGGATGGTTCACATGTTTGGAAAACCTCTGTTGACCCGTAAGCATCTATCTTGACAGATGAGAAAGACAGTGAAAAGAATCCTTGGCTCATGTAAAGAAGGGTGCCCCTTTGAAGTCAAATTGTAGGGTAACCTCAATACAGCTAGTAAATCAGACCCAACTCTGGTTCTTTGAATTGCCTACCTAACTTCACCGTGGCAATGCATGCTGCAATACACGGCTCCTACCAAGCTTCATTAATATGTTATAAGAGAAAACTGAACATAAATGTTTAGAAGGATTGCATATATAGAATCAAATGAACAAATACATGTCAAACATTTGAAACAGTGTCTGCACAAGTAAGCAGTCAATAAATGTGGGTACTATTATTAGTTTGACACACTTAAAAATGGTCACTTTAGTGAAATAAATACTTTTCATTTTGGTTCTCTTATTTAGTTAGTTAATATTAAGCCAGTCAGTTTTTAAGTGAGAATGTGAACGTTTTACAAATTGGAAACATAATAATATAATTAATATAATTTTATAATATCATGATTTTATATACTATACACTATAATTTTATAATATACCTTATACTTTAAGATTTCTGAAATTTATTTTACACTTACAATAACCCTGTTAGGTGGGCAAGGAAAATTGTATTATGGCTTTTTTTTTCTGTTGAACTGGAATCTACAGGATTTTGTAAGGTTTGGAATTTTGAAAAATTTAAATGAGTTATTCAAGTATACATGATTTTTTTTTTTTGTCCTTTAGGACCCAGCTAAGAAAATAGTACATATCTTCCAATGACACATCTAGTGATCTTTCTACCACCTGGCTCACCTTATAATGGTGCAGCAAAGCAGGAATTTCTGTTTATTTGTTTTGTTTATAAGTGAAAAAGAAAAATGGTATAATGAGAAGAGCTTTTGGGGAAACGAGACCTGGTATTAAATGATCTCTTTGCTACTGCAGTAATAATTATGATCACCTACTGATTACCCCTTACAAGTGAGGTAACTCATTAAAAGTTTAGCTGATTTTTGAAACAATTCAACAATGAAAATGCTGTTGACGCTCACATTTTACAGATGGGGGAAATAAACTGATCCTCAAGAGTTTTTTTTTTTTTTTTTTTTTTTTTTTTTTGAGACGGAGTTTTGCTCTTGTTGTCCAGGCTGGAGTGCGATGGCGCGATCTCGGCTCACCACAACCTCCCTCTCCAAGGGATTCTCCTGCCTCAGCTTCCTGAGTAACTAGGATTACAGGCATGTGCCACCGCACCCGGCTAATTTTTTTTTTTTTTTTTTGAAACAGAGTTTTGCTCTTGTCCTCCAGGCTGGAGTGCAATGGCGCAATCCCGACTCACTGCAACCTCCGCCTCCCAGGTTCAAGCAATTCTCCTGCCTCAGCCTCCTGAGTAGCTGGGATTACAGGCATGTGCCATCATGCCCGATTAATTTTTTGTATTTTTAGTAGAGATGGGGTTTCACAATGTTGTCCAGGCTAGTCTCGAACTCCTGACCTCAGGTAATCCGCCTGTGTCAGCCTCCGAAAGTGCTGGGATTATAGGCGTGAGCCACCGCGCCGGGCCAATTTTTTATTTTTAGTAGAGACAAGGTTTCTCCATGTTGGTTGTGAACACCCTACCTCAGGTGATCTGCCCCCCTCACCTCCCAAAGTGCTGGGATTACAGGCGTGAGCCACCAAGCCCAGACAATTTTTTTTTTTTTTCAATAGTAACTTTGTAAAAGCAAAGCACCTGGTGTGATCTGGATCACAAACTGGCTCTTCTTGCATTTTGTTATTGTGATTCCTATCAGACTGTATGCTAACGCTCATAAAATGTAACCTGTCTCATTAAATGTTAGTTTCTTCATTTGTAACATGTTAAAGATACTACTTGCTTTGCGTGATTGCTATCAGCTATGATTTTAAAAGTGTCCAAAGAACTTACTACAAAGCCCTTCAATAGTAGATATTCTAAAACCCTGGTTGCTCTATCATTACCTTCCAAGGATAATCATATTATTTGAATAAGGTATAAGCCACTTAGTGCTTTCAAAAATTCTTACATTTGGCTACATTTTGCAGTGATTAGTCAAGTTTTTATTTTATATTGGAGTAGTAACAGATGGACACATTTTAGTGCTATATGATTTTTAATATCAATTGTGAGAAAAATTGATGTGGACTAATTCTTCATTTTCATTAAGAAGGTCTCTTTAGATATAAACTTACCTATGTAAGAGCCAAGTACTTTCAGAAGCTATGCTGAAAATAAACATTTTAATCACGAAATTCTATAACTTCTACATTACTTGGCAGATTGTTGTCAAGCTTGTAGCTCTCATTTCTTTGTGGAGTATGGTGAAATCAGAGCTGTTTCTAGATGGATACATGTTTCTTTGATAAAGTATTAGTACCAAAGAAAAACATACGGAGTTTTACAGATCTGCACAAGTCTGAGAGGCATCAGTTTGGTCTTCTTGAAACTGAATAAAATGTTCAATTTTAAGTAGAAAGAATTTTGGAAGTCATTAGGCATTTGATGTTTTTTCAATTGTATATCAATGTGTTTTAATTAAGCTACTTTTACAAGTGATTCAATGCTGTCTTTATTAAAAACAATCAGTGTCCTATTTAAATCTTTCAAAACTTGCTATTTATATATTGTTTATACTTGGAAATGCAAACTTTGGCCTGTTTCAATTAATATTGACATTTTTCAAATTAAATATTCATTTTCAACTCTGAGAAAATATGTCAAATGGACTCAAGGCAATGTGAAGCATTCAACTGGTTTCTGAAGCAGATTGAGGAAACCTCTCTCTCCAGATTGCTGCGTTGTATATGGATGTAAAAATACCCAATCTTCACTTTAAAAAGTCATATGTTGTATACCATATTCAGCTAAAAACTATGAATTACACTCCCCCTCTGACACTCATCATGGAAATTCAGAGCTAATAAGGATGTCTTTGATCAACTAATCCAATAATTTTATTTTTACAGATGAAGAATCTAAGAAACAGAAGGCTAAGTTAGAGTCACACAGATGATTAAACTATGAGCATCAACTAGAAGGCAGGTTTTTGTTTGTTTTTCATCTCTGTTATCTACCATATACTAGACTGCTTCACATTTTGTAAGAAAACAACTAATTTCCTCTTATACATAATAGGAGTACATAGAACATGCCACTCCAAAACAGCGTAGTATACATTTTGACAATCCAACTCTCCAGTTGAAAAACAGAGATTGGCAGAATCAATAAAATAACGATTCAACTACATGTTGTCTACAAGAGACTCCCTATAGTGTATATGGATTTCTCAAGTGCAAATAGCTTTCTCAAGCATTCATATACTCCAGTATACACTACGCATTAGGCCACAAAACAAGTCAACAAATTTTAAAAGATTGAAATCAAATAATATTTGTCAACCATAACTGAATGAAACTAGAAATCAATAACTAAAGGAAAACTAGAAAATTCGCAAATATGTAAAAATTAAATAACCAATGGATCAAAGGAGAAACATCAAAAGAAATTAGAAAATACTTTGAGATGAATGAAAATGAAAACAGAAAAGCAAAACTGTGCTTAAAATACATTATAGTTTTAAAAGCCTACAATAAAAATAAAAATCTTCAATTGAGAACATGTTTTTTTTTTACATTAAGGAAGTATTATTCTACTTCCTTTTTTATTCAAAAGCACAAACTAAATCCAAAGCCATCAAAAGGAAGGAAATAATGAAGATGACAGTTAAGATAAACAAAATAGAAAAACAATAGAGAAAAATCAATGAAACCAAAACTTGGTTCTTCAGAAAGATCAATAAAATTGGCAAACCTTTAGGTAGATTAAGAGAAAAGAGAGAAGAATCAAATAACCAAAATCAGAGGTTGAAGTGGGGATATTGCTAATAATTTTACAGAAATAATAAAAGGACTGAAAGTAGTATGAACAGTATTATCACAACAAGTTTGGTAAACTAGATGAAGTGGACAAAATCCTAAAGGCACACAAACTACAAAACTGACTCAAGAAAAGACAGAAAATCTGAACAGACATATAAAAAGTATAGATATTGAATTAGTACCCATAAACTTTCCAATAAAGAGAACCCAAAGACCAGATGGCTTCAATGGCCAGTTTTGCCAATTATTTAAATAATTAACACCAATCCTTAAACTCTTAAAAAAAAAAAATGGAAGCAGAGGTAAAACTCTTTAACTCATTCTATGAAGCCAGCATTACTCTGATACCAAAACCAGACAAAGGGACCCCAATAAAACAAAACTGTAAACAATCTGTTTATAAATATTGGTGCAAAAAATCCTCACAACATACTATCAGACTGTATCAAACAGCATCTTGAAAGATTTATACACCATGACCCATGGGATTTATCATAAGAATGCAAGAGATTAATCAATGTAATACATTATATTAATCAAATGAAGGGGAAAAGCATGCTCAGTTCAATAGATGTGAAAGCTTTTGACAAAATTCAACACCCTTTCACTGTAAAAACAGTTAACAACACAAACAAAAAATAGGAGGGAATTTCCTCAAACTGCTAAAAGCCGTGAATGAGAAACTCACAGCTAACATTATACTCAATGGTGAAAGTCTGTTTATTTCTGTCCTAAGATCAGGAACAAGACTAGGATACCCACTTCTGCCACTCCATTCAACACTGAACCGGAAGTCCAATTTCATTTCCTGTCCCAAACATAGATGCTTATAGATTGATCTGTCTTATGTTGTAATGCCACTCTCGTAGCTATGATATACTGCTTTTGATCTGTTTTGTGCATGCCCAGCTTGGGGCTGAAGTTTTTATTTGTTTCTATGTGTAGAATTAAAGAGTCTCCTCCAGTTCTCAATTCTATGGGATTTTGCATTCACTATTCAGTTTCCAGAGGCTAGAGAAATTTGAAGTTTTTCTTATAGTTGTATCTGCTCACACTGCTTTGCGATTCCACATAACTCAGGTCACACTCAAGGAAAAATGATGAGAGAAAAGAGAAAGGAAAAAACAATGTGGATATTTCTCATAGTCTTTCAACTATAGGATTGCCTTTTTTCTTATATTTTTGTCTAAAGAGAGGGGTTTCCTCTCAGGTTTTAAGTGCCATTACTCTACCTCCACCTCACCTCCACCACAGTACAGATTCCTTATTGGGACAACTCCCAGGGCAGGCCTGAGGAGACAAAAGAAAAGAAAAAAATTAAAAAGAGAACTGGGCTGTCCTATCTATACACTACAACTACCAGGGTCCTTTTTTCCGGTTCCTCTGGCCAGAATTAAATGGTTCTTGGAGATCTGACTGCAGGTATCTGCTGCAGTGAAGCAAAGGTCACATTTGTGGTAATAAAATCTGAGAAACTCGCCCCTGTTAGAGGTCATTCCTCGTGTTTGGCTCCTTTTCCTATGCTGTTACTGTTACTATTTCAAAGTTCCCAGATGATTGCTTTTTTTTTTTTTTTTTGTATTTTGTCCAAAATTTTCAGTTGTAATTAGCGAGAGAAACATGTCATAGTAGATTTACCCCTTCTTTGCTGTCATCCTTTGGTGCTATGACTTATACTTTTAAGACATATATATTTGGACATATTAAAAAATTGTTTTTGCTGTTGCAAATTCTATCTTTTCTAAATAGTATACTTTTAGCTGTCAATTTCTAGTGTATAAAATGCATCTGATTTTTGAGTGTGGATCTAATATGTAGTATATCTGCTTAATTCTATTATTAATTGTAACACTTTATTTCTAGATTCCCTTCCTGAGACAATAACACTACCTCTTATGGAAGTTACTTTAATGTTTTCTAATGTTTATAATGGTTTTTTTTTATTATTGTAATTCACTGGGTAAGACCTTCAGTTTGGGGATTTATATAAACAGACAGTAAAATTCCTGCTGAAATTCACATTTTAAAATAAGTGTTTCAAAGGTTTAATCGAAGTTTGCTTTACTATTTGGAATATGGCTTTTTCAGATTTGTGGTTTACTACTTTTTTCTATATTGTGGAGAACAGGTATTAAACTATCATGAATTGCATGATATCATCTTTGTTGTGTTATTTTCCTCTAATCTTTGAAAAATTATTTAATTTCAAAAATTTATCAGTTTCTATATATGACAAATATATTTATTGTATATATATTTATTGTGTGTAGCATGGTATTTTGAAATATATATACATCCTGGGATGAATAAATCAAACTAAGTAGCACATGCTTTACCTAACACACTTATCATTTTTTGTAGTGAGAACACTTAAAATCTATTCCCGTGGTAATTTTCAGAAATACAATACGTTGTTATGAACTATAGTGACCGTCTTGTACAATAGGACTCTTAAGCTTACTACTCCTATCTAGCTGAAATTTTGTATTCTTTAACTAATATCTTCCCTCCAACAGCCCCAGACCCGGTCACCATCACTCTAGTCTTTGCTTCTAAGTGTTCAACTGTTTAGATTCCACATACAGACATTCCCTGGTTTACAACAGGTTGAGTTACTGTTTTTTGACTTTAAGATGGTGCTGCAAAAAGGATACACATTCAGTTAGAGTCCTATTGTACTTTAAGTACCCATACAACCATTCCTTGTTTCACTTTCAGTGTAGTATTCAATAAATTACGTGTGATATTCAATACTTTCTTATAAAATAGGCTTCGTTAGATGATTTTTCCCAAATGTAGGCTAATGTAACATTTAAGGTAGGCTAGGCTAAACTATAATGTTTGGCAAGTTAGGTGGATTAAATGATTTTTTGACTCATGATATTTTCAACTTAACACAGGGTTTATCAGGACATAATCCCACCTTAAGTCGGGGAGCATCAGTAAAAGTGAGATGATGCAGTGTTTGTCTTTCTGTGCCCGGCTTATTTTGCTTAGAAAAATGTCTTACAAGTTCATTCCTGTTGTCTCAGATGACAGGATTTCTTTCCTTTTTAAAGCCAAATGGTATTTCATTGTGTATATATACAACACTCTCTCTATCCATTTATCTGTTGATGGATACTTAGGTTGATTCTGTATCTTGGCTGTTGTGAATAGTGTTGTAACTAACATGGGAACATTGCTGTCTCTTCAACATACTGATTTTATTTCCTTTGGACATATAACCAGATGCGGGATTGCTGGACTGTACGGTAGTTCTCTTACTGACTTTTTGAGGAATTTCTATGCTTTTTCTATAATTTCTCTACTAATTTACATTCTCACCAATAGTGTACAAGGCTTCCTTTTCCTCTATATCCTTTCCAACACATAGCTCTCGATTTTGTGGTAGTAGCCATTCTAATGAGTATGAGATGATATCTAATTGTGATTTTAATTTGCATTTCCCTGATGATTCATGATTTGGGGCTTTTGTAGTATACTTGTTGATTATTTTTATTTCTTCTTTTGAGAATTATCTACTGAGATGCTTTGCCCATTTTAAAATCAGGTTATTTATTTTCTCGCTATTGACTTCTATGGGTTCCTTATATACTTTGGATATTAACCCCTTACAAGATGTTTGCAAATATTCTCTTCCATTCTGCAGGCTGTTGATTGTTGCATTTGCTGTGTAGAAGCTGTTTGGTTTTAGGTAATCTCATTTTTTTTCTATTTTTCTCTTAATCTCTTAATGTGAGAAATTATCTTAATAGACTTTCAATAGGTTTTCTACTTTGAAATCCCTCCTTCATTCTTAGGATAATTTTAATTTGGTGAATATTTATATATTTTTGTGTACATGTACACACAAATATATAATGTATATTATATATAATTAATATATCACATAATTATATATTACATGCATATAATAGTGGATGTGATAGAATCTTTTGTATTCCTCATACATGAGTCTTGGCTGTCCTCCACAATGCCATTTCATAGGTGCTTTCTTGTCTTTTGTAACAGATAGTAGAAGGTAAAAGAGTGTGGAAGCACCCATGTGGGAAGTTTTGATGGAGAAGACTTGGAAAAGGTACTTATTCTCACAGTTCATTGGCTAAAACATAATCAATAACAGATACCTAAGGAAGTACGGGATGTGGAGTCATTTCGGGCCCAAGAAGAAACAGAAACAGATCTTGGTGAGTATTTAACCGTCTCTTCCATAGTGATAATCTTGTTCTTTTAATTTACAATTTTAATCCGTATGTATTTATTATGGTTATTGGTGTATTTGGCTTCATTCCTCTACTGACATTTTGCATTTTATTTATTTTGTTATTTTTATGTTTTTTTTATTCTTGTGTTTATTTTTTCTCATTACTTTGGAAATTAGGTACTCTTATTCTATTATTTTAGTTTATCACTGTATATTAATACTTTATATATCTAATTGTATTAAACATTTTTGCTCTTCTCCCAAACAATTTTATGATCATAGAAAGTTTTAAATCTAGTTATCCCCATATTATAAGTGATCATTATCTAGAATCTTTATTTTATCTTATATTTTCACTATCAAATTCAACATAATGATTATTTGCTTTGAGAAATACTTGGAAAGTATTTACCCACATTTTAAACATTTCTTTGTTTATCTTTTTTGTTTGTTTCTCAGACCATCGCCTTGGGGGCTGTATCTTCTTTCACATATATATATATGGAATATACATTATTTATTATTTATGTATTATATTTTTTATAAATATATATCATATATATTCCATATATATATATTTTTTTAACAGAGACCAGGTCTTACTATGCTGCCCAGGCTGATGTCAAGCACCTGAGCTCCAGTGATCCTCCTGCCTTGGTCTCCCAACATGCTAGGATTACAGGTGTGAGCCAACACTCCCAGGCAAAGTTCACTTTTAAAAATTTCCTTCAGTGTCTGATTTACTGAAGTTCACCCTTTAATTTTTAACTGTCTCTAATTTTTATTTTAACTGTCTCTAATTTTTAACTGTTATGCATTAACTGTGTGTGTCCTTTTCTTCCTAAATACAACTGACTTTTCATTCTATATTTTATTCTTTATTATGTGAAAAGGGCAGAGGTAGGAGAGAAATGTAAATTACTATTATTTCAACATTTATTCCCAAAGTACTTTCATCCACATTTACATTTAATTTCCAAGTGTCTTGAGACAGTGAAGTACAGTAATGAACAGGACACAGGTTTTGCCCTCAGACAGACCTATTTTGAATATTGGCTCTAGCACTTACAATTTGTGTTAATGGAGAAGTTTCTTGACTTCCCAGATTCACTTACCTTACGTTTAAAATGCAGACAGTAGTACCAAACTTAGAACATTAGTGATTGGTAAAAGAGATAATGTATTCAGAATGTGTGTTTCACAGTACTTGGCAGAAAATAGCTCCCATTTATTGAGTGCTTATTATGATGATGCTGATATAAAATGTCCTTCTATATCATCAAAGATTTAATTCCCTGGAACATTAGTGATCCTACTTTACCATACCTATAGTATAATTAAATTTCCTGAGGCATGTGTGTGTGGTTCCCATTGTTTTCTGTGCTCGTGGTAGAAAATTTAGGGAAAGACAAGTCCGTCTTGAACTCCAGCCATACAATGGCGTATTCATTCCTACATTCACTTGAGTATATGTAGTCTACAAAACAGCTATACTTTAAGTTATGGTTTTGCTGATAATGTTTGAATTCTGTTTACAAGAGTGAGAAATGACAATAATATTTTACTGGTATATAATGTAATCTCTTACTGCATTCTCTTTTTTTGTTTTGCTTCTTTATTAAGATAAAATCAACAGTTAAAAGAAACAATATTAAGTGTATAGCTCAATGTTTCTACTTTTGTGTATGATGTAGATCAAAATATAGGACATTTTCAGCATATAAGAACGTTTATTCGGCCGGGCGCGGTAGCTTACGCCTGTAATCCCAGCAGTTTGGGAGGCAGAGGCGGGCAGTTCATGAGGTCAGGAGATCGAGACCATCCTGGCTAACACGATGAAACCCCGTCTCTACTAAAAAAAAAAAAAAAAAAAAAACACACACACACACACACAAAATAATTAGCTGCGCGGGCGGGCATAGTGGCGGGCCCCTGTGGTCCCAGCTGCTCGGGAGGCTGAGGCAGGAGAATGGCATGAACCCGGGAGGCGGAGCTTGCAGTGAGTCAAGATCCTGTCGCTGCATTCCAACCAGGGCGACAGAGCGAGACGCCATCTCAAAAAAAAAAAAAAAAAGGTTTTTTTCATGCCTTCTCCCAGTCAATGCCCCTAAAGGTAACAATGCTTTTTTGCTTCCAGTGATACATTAATTTCGCCTATTTTATTTATTTATTTATTTATTTATTTATTTGAGACAGAGTCTTGCTCTGTTGACCAAGCTGCAGTGCAGCGGTGCCATCTCCGCTCGCTGCAATCTCCACCTCCTTGTTCAAGCGATTCTCCTGCCTCAGCCTCCTGAGTAACTGGGACTAAAGGCACCCTCCACGATGCCTGGCTAATTTGTTTGGTATTTTTAGTAGAGACAGGGTTTCACCCTGTTGGCCAGGCTGGTCTCAAACTCCTGACCTCAGATGTTCCTCCCACCTCAGCCTCCCAAAGTGCTGGAATTACAGACGTGAGCCACTGCATCTGGCCTAATCTTGCCTATTTTTGAATTTAACAGAAATGGAACCACACAATGTGTATTAATTTTGTCTATAAGATTTATTTATGTTGTGTTCATTGTTGGGTTTACTCTTTTATATGGCTATGAAGTGTTCCATTGCATGAGTATACAATTATTTTATCTACCTGATGGACATTTGGGTTGTTTCCAGTCTTGAGCCATTACATTTAGTATATTCATTACTCAATTCCAATCTGGCCAGACTTCTAAGTGAACAATATTCTCCACTCACAACATGCTGATTCTCCATTCGCTGATCACTGTCTGTACCCCCTTGCCTTTTCATATGCTGGTTTATTTTCTAAGAATATCTCCCTTCTTTCTTCTGATTATTAAAATCTTAAGTGATGCCAAGTTCCACTCAGGTTGGGGCCAAATGTGAGGGATGAGCAGGGAAGGGACCCAAGACCGTATACCATAAAATTGTTTCTAATGATGGCCATGTGCTTAGTCAACACCATCCTTATCATCACCTTTAATAACAGCAAGGAAATATTTATTATGATTTCTATATGTAGAATATGGAACACTGTGTTAGATAATCAGGGGGAAAAAGGCATTTTCTCAAGAACATTACAACACACATGGACAGACAGAAGCTTATATAAATTGTCATTGATCTCCCATATGCTGAAGACATATGACAGATGGTAAGTGGTTTAGAAGTTAAAAATAAGGAATCATTCACAGAGGGGCTAGAGATAGGTCATTATGGAGAATTGCAGGAGCTGGGGCCTTATGAAAACAAGAAAAAATATTTCAAGGAAGTGGAAATAACACAAATGAAGTCTTTGCTTTATAATATGTCCAGAAAATAATGAATCAACTAACAGAATTATGTAGGGGAGTAGTGAAACACAAGGTTGGAAAGAAGACTAGGAAATGAAGTTTTCACAGACTTGAAGGCCAAGTATTAATAGTTAGTGTAAGCTTTATCATTAGGAAGTAGAGTGACATTAATGACTTTGCAGCAAGAGAGCAATTGGAACAAGGTAATATTTTCCAGCAAGATAAAGATATAATTAATATGTAGAATGGGTTGGAGTGGTAAAACCAAAGTATAAAAGAAAAAGTGACAACAATAATCTGTATAAGAGATGTTGAAACTTTGGAATGTGCTAGTGATATTGAAAATGAAAGAAAGAGAGAAGGACTTTACACTAAAAAATTCAATGAAGTTTAGTAAATAACTGATGTAGAAGGAGGATTTTTAAAAAGTTGATCTCATGGGGGTAGAGAGTAGAATGATAGCAGAGGCTTGAAAGGATATGGATGTGTTGGGAGAGGGGAATGAAGAAAGGTTAGCTAATGCTCTAACTGAATGTTCTATCCACTCTTCATACAGTTAGATAACATACAGTTAGATAGAACATTAACCACCATACATTTAGATAGAAGGAATACATTGTAATGTTTGATAGTAGAAGGACTACAGTTAACAACAATGTATGGTATATTTCAAAGTAAGGAGAAGAGAGAACTTGAAGTGTTCCCCACACATATAAGTGATAAATGCTTGAGATGATGGATGCCCTAAATACACTGACTTGATCATTACACATTCTATGCATGCAACAAAATATCACATATACCCATAAATATGGACAATATTTACCAATTATTTTTAATTAAACAGTCAAGTATGACTCCCAGGTATTACTGGAAGACTGGAAGCATAATGGTACAAAGGACTAACATTTGATCTCTTGGAAGAACTACTAATCTTGTAAAACATAATAATGTTGGTTTTAGATGTATTGAATTTCACATAACATAGGGAGTCCAGGAAATCATGAGCAGCAGGTAATAAGAGAAGTGAGACTAATAATAAAGTGGATAGTTAGAGCTGGAGTTGTGTGGATAATCTATAAGGATTTCAGAGCTGAAGCTCTGCGAGCGATTCAGGGCAACAACAGGGTGAGGTGAGTGAGTAGGAAGAGCAAGAAGAGTAGAAAATCAGGAACTTAGACTTTAGAAAGTAAGAGAGTGAAAGAACAGAAAAGGGAAATCTTTTACTTACAAAGAGTTAATGCTGCTGTGAAAACTGCATTCGTTACAATAGTACCTACTTTGTGTACTGGCAAATATGACTCATTTTTTTCATAAATTTTCATCCCATTTGTAAAAGGGAGGCATTTCCCATACATGTTAACCGCCACGGAACCTATGGCACTAAGAAATTTCTGACATGTTTCATCTTAAAGATGAAGTCTTCAGTTCTTCATACTTTAACAATTTTTTATTTCTAGCCTTGTTTCATACCCATGCTGCAGTCAGTTTTCTTATTTTTCATAAAAAGGAGAAACATGAACTGGAGCTGAAAAATGCATTTTATATAATCCAATTGATTTTAAACTCTGCCATTTGATAGGTAGGCAAAATGCCCTAACAACATTGCTACGGAGTTCTCTAATTTGTTTTTTTCAGCTTCATGCTGCAAGCAATTTGTCACCTCAAATTCTAATAGAACTTTCACATATTGAAATGAGAGATGGAAGCAGCCTTGTAGATCATCATGGTTACAGAAGGAAAGAGTTTTAGACAAGGTCTTATAAAATTTTAAATTGATCCTGCATTTGACCTTAGACAAAAAGCCAAAAATGAACAACTAGGTACCGCACTCACATGAAAGGAAATATCTCATCAGTAAACAATAAATCTGTTCTTTAAATGCCAGTTTTAACAGGTCCATGTAATGCTTGAAGCCAGCTATCAGTCAATTTTAAGGTCGTTGTCAAATAGCAAAAAGGAATTCAACATTCGCATATCAAAACATATATTGTTGTAAAACATGAAACTTCTTGATATTTTTATTTGTAACAATAAAGTTGTTACACTTATATATCGGTATAGCTATAGGAGACTTGGGGATTTTGTAAATATACAACTGAGTAGTATGAATGTTCCATTGTTTTGTTTCTGCAATTAAATTTTCAGAAACTATTGTTGGCCAATCAGTATGTTATTGGCAATAATCTTTTTCATCCCAGAATAAATAAGAAATTGTGTTTGCATGGCACTCATGCTAGAGAATGAACACCGAGATTTAGATGATTATAACTTTTAACTGTGGAAGATAAATAATCTGCTGGATAAAAAAAACGATGTTAGAAGCAGACAGATCTGTGTTTTCAGGTACTGACTCTAGCAGGAATTTCAACCCGGGGAAGGTATGATTCTCAGTTTTCATGTCTGTAATATCATGAAATCTACCTGCCTGTTTGTTGTGAAGAAAAAGAGATAAAACATGCAAGTTATCTAATATCTAGTAAGAGCAACAGTTGCTTTCATTGTTGATGTTTAGTAATTCATCAGTTTTATATGACAGTGGATACGTACTATGATCTAAATTTGTATCCTCACAAAATTCATTTGTTGAAGTTTAATCCCCAGTGTGGTAGTATGAAGAGGGGTGCTTTGGGAAGTGATGAGGTCGCAGGGCTCTGACCTCATAAATGTGAGTAGTGGCCTTACACAGGAGGCCCAAGGGAGCTTGTTCACCTCTCCCATGTGAGGACACATAGAAGGTGCCACCTATGAGGGAGAGGCCCTCAGCAGACACTGAATCTGCTGGCACCTAGATTTTGGACTTCCAAGTCTCCAGAACTCTGAGAAGCTCTGTTGTTTATAAATTACCAAGTCTAAGTTATAACAGCCCTGACAGACTGAGATGGTGCATACAATAATATACAATTATCAAACCATTATACACACACACACACACACATTTGAGACAAAGTCTTGCTCTGTCACCCAGGCTGGGGTGCAGTGGCACAATCTCGGCTCACTACAACCTCCACCTCCCAGGTTCAAGCAATTCTCCTGCCTCAAGCCTCCCGAGTAGCTGGGACTGCTTGCCTGGCTAATTTTCGCATTTTTAGTAGAGACACGGCTTCACCATGTTGGTCAGGCTGGTCTCAAACTCCTGACCACAAGTGATCAATGTGCCTCGGCCTCCCAAGGTGCTGGGATTATAGGCATGATTTGCTGTGTCCAGCCAAATGCACATTTTATATACAGGTTTATATATACATTTATATTGTAGGCATGTATGCATCCCATATACGTGGAAAATGTAGTGCCTTCTAGAAGCGCTTAACAAAGGTTATCAATGACACTATAGATTTAGATAGAAGCAGGTTAATAGCAGGTCTGGGCCAGGCATGGTGCCTCACCCCTGTAATCTCAGCACTTTGGGAGGCCGAGGTGGGCGAAAAGATCAAGACCATCCTGACCAACATGGTGAAACCCCATCTCTACTAAAAATACAAAAATTAGCTCGGCGTGGTGGCTTGCGCCTGTAATTCCAGCTACTGGGGAGGCTGAGGGGAGGAGAATCGCTTGAACCCAGGAGGCAGAGGTTGCAGTGAGCTGAGATCATGCCACTGCACTCCAGCCTGGGTGACAGGAAAAAAAGAAAAAAGCAGGTCTGGCCATGGGATAATTCTGGGAAAGCTTACAAAAGCCATGAGGATAATGAAAATCCGATGCTGTATTAGTAAGCTTAGACCACCATAACAAAATACAACAGTCTTACAGTCTGGATTGCTAGGTCCCCACCTGGCTTTTCCTGGGCATGTATGGAGAGAGAGGAGGGGAGGCGAAGAGTGGGTAGGGAAGGGGAAGGGAGGGGAGGGGAGGGGAGGGGAGGGGAGGGGAGGGGAGGGGAGGGAAATAGTGCTCTGGTTTCTCTGAGAGAGAGAGAGACAAGAGAAGAAAAGGGAATTGGTGCTCTGGTTTCTCTTCTTCTTGTAAGGACACCAATCCTATCAGACTACAGTTCCACCCTTGTGTCCTCAATATCCTTAATTATCTTTTTATAAAGCCCTATTTATACAATCGCAGTGGGGTTGGGGCTTCAACATATCAGTGGGGTAATGGGGGGTGAGGATGGGAGAAATCATTCAGTTCCCAGCAGATGTTAAATATGGAAGGAGAACAATGTGTTAGATATGTTTCAGGACAATGATGATGTTTGAGGAAAGCCACTGGGGGAAACTATGATGACAAGACCTGAAATTGCCAACGTCTCCTAAATTGCTGAACATTACTTGAAACCGCCTGAAGTGTATGACGTAAACTAAATAAGATGGGGTAAGAGGAAGTTGAGAGTGTTGGACTTAATACCTATTAAATTTGGGAAGTAAGACTGGGCATTGTAGTAGATAAGAGTTCAGCAGAACTGAATGATATCTCAGAATTAATACTGACTGAATTCCTTATAATGAATGACATTACCCAGTGTCCTCATGTTGACTGAAAAAATAATACATGCATTTGGAAAATAAGAGAGCCACACTCTAATACTGAAATGATGTGACTGTTTTTCCAAGTGTCACTAGGGACCATATGCATTTTGATTATAAGGCCAATTCCTGATTGCTACTCTAGAATTAATTATTTAGGATATTTGGAGGTGGGACAAAAATGTATTTTAACAAATTTCCCAGATGATTTTATGCACTTCACTGTTTTAGGAGAACTAATTCAGGGTAAAAAACTGTAGGGATGAAAGGGAAGGTGAAAGATAACTCAAGTGAGAAGGTGCCTTTTAAGAAAGGTGACATAAAGGGATGTGAGAATCATGCAATTAGTGGAGATTTTAATAGAAAACCCCGATTATAACAGGGTGGTAAATATAGAGGATTTTTAAAAATGGGTCTTGATAAGACAAATATTTATTTTTGGCTCTGGTATACCCAGAAGCAATAACTGTTCTACTTACTCTACACGTTAAATTAATTATCTTCTTGATTGTAACTCCAAATATCTATATTTACATTCCTATGGTTCTCGTTTTAGTTGAAACTCTCAGTTTCTCTGGAAATTCTTATCCAGACAACTACAATAGCTTCCTTACTGGTATACCTGACTCTAGTCTTTCCTTCCCTTCATTATTCCAGTAGTTTGTTGTATAAGGAAAGCACTGATTTATTGAAATGAAAATATGCTCCACAGAGTGGGTGTGGCTCAAGGGAGTGGTTCAAGAGTGCTGGTTACAGCATTTTCTGGGGTTTTAGTACCCTCTAGATGTATCCCATTGGTTACTTGGTTTTACCCTGTGTAAATAAAGGAGTGGCAACCAGGAGGTGACCAATCATAGGCTGAAGTGAAGTTACAAAATTACACATAAATACTTGGCCAGCAACTAGTCTGACTGGTTGGGGGGAACCAATCAGAGGTGCTTTCCGTGCGTGTTTCATCTGCAACCACAGTGCAAAGGGAGCAGCCTCTGATCCTTTTGTTACTTGGGTGTGGAGAGGTGGGGTTTTCCTCTTGATTCAGTTCTAGGAAATCAGCATGAATAGGCCTTAGGTTCCCTGCCTCCAGATCCTATTCGCCTGCCTCAACAGAGGTGGTTGTGAGTTGAAAAAAAGATGCAATCCCCATTACTTGTGAACGTGACCTGAAAATAGGGTCTTTGCAGATGTAATCAAGTTAAATTAGGTAATAATGGATTGAGGTAGGCCCTACTCCAATGTGACTGTTGTCCTTACGAGAAGAGGGAAATTTGGACATAGAGCCAGAGACACACAGGGAGAATGCCATGTGATGGCAGAGGTAGAGTCTGTAGTTATGCTTGCATAAGTCAAGGGACTTCAAGGTTTCTGGCAACCACAAGAAGCTAGGGGAGAGGCATTTGCCTACTGAACCTCCTAGAAGGAAGCAACCCTGACACCTTGATTTCAGAGTTCTGTTTGCCTGAATTGTGAAAGAATAAATATCTGTTATTTTAAGCCACTGCATTTGGGGTATTTTGTTACAACAACACTGGAAAACTAATATTGCAGTCTTTCTAAAACTCATTTCTTTTCTCAGAATTATCCAAGAGGCTCCTACAGTCTGTAATATAAATATGAGCTCTCTAGAAAGATATTCTAGTTCCTTCCATTTTTGTGTCCTACCTATTTTATCAGGCCCCTCTCTTCTCTCTCTTGTTTATATCAAACCATTTGAAATTCTGTGATTTTGACCCATGTTCTCACCCTGCCATTTCTTTGCACATGGTGATCCGTCTATCAGACATGTGAGCTCCATTTCTGAATGCAACCACCTGGAAACACTCACTTTGAAGTATTAATCCAAGTGACGTTGGATTCAAGTTTTCCTTGACCTCCTCCAACCCCAGCACAGTCCCAAGTACTCTCTCTTCTTTCCCTTTTACTCCAACGTATACACCTCTTCATTTTAGCACTTATTAGATTATGATGTAATGGTCTGAAAAATGTGTTTATTTTCCCCATTAGATAATAAAATCCTTGAAGCAAAGAACTTCGTCTTTACATTCAAGTGATCAATGATTCAGGTCGTGCCTGAAACATAGTAGGCCTTCAATAACCAATTGGTAAATTATAATCAAATGAATGAATGAATATATTTTTAAAAAAGATTCTGTCATTACCACCACAGAAGACAAACGAGATTTCTACTAATGGGTATCAGTGTCTTTAACACAAATACCAGAAATAACACATATTTCTGGTAGCTATCCTTTGAATTCCAGAAAGTGCAAATATTGATGAACTAAGACACAAAGTTCTTTGATTCCCTGTAGCTTAGTTTGCCCTCAGTTGTTTTATTGAAATAAGCTATGCGACATCACTCTGATTCATGGTGCACTCAAAATTAGCTTAAAATTATTAAGTGGGGCAATTTTGCCACCTGATTTGGAGCCAAGTTTTTTTTAGTACAGGGTACATGAATGTTTTTTTAAAAGCACCATTGGTAAAAGGGAAGGTAACAAAATTAATCTGATCTTGAAAGTTTGCTTAATTTCCATTTTTATAAGGGGATAGATGATTGATAGATCAGACACACATATATATTTTAACTCCTTACACAAACACTGAATCAATGTTGTCAATAAGAGAAAAGGACTGAGTTTCCAATTCAACGTACATATGCCTTGTTAACTTCTTTGTGTCTTTGTTTTCTTTTCATCATTGGTTTTCTTCCAGTGGCTCTTGGAGAAAGGGGTAAAGCCTGTGCTCTTAGAAAGCACTAATGAAATAGATACGCCACAGCCTAGCAGATGGGTAAGTGTGCTGGAGGATGGACCTCACGTGGATTCCGAGCTGTGATTACACCCCCTCCTGGTTTCACCCCCAATGACTCCCACGGTGTGCACCTGTAGATTGTCAGCTCAGTTCTTTCAGCTGCACCACCAGAGATGCGCTTGCTGACAGAATAGCCTCTTCCCTCTGTGCAAGATTTATCTCTGTGCACATTTTGATGATCTCCCCACCTCTCTCATTTGATTTCAGCTGTGCTCGTTGTTATAATTATTTCACAAGTGTATGTACAAACAGTGTGCTACCTCTTTAAAATTTTCTAAATACCTTGGGAACTCAAGCTTTCGGAGAAGCCTTCTCCAGCCACCTGTGGCTGCAAAACTGTGTGTGTGACGGCTTGGAGACTGTCAGGAGTGGAAGGGTGATGTGTCCTGGCTCCCTGCCGTTCTAGAATGATAGGACGTTGCAATAGCAGCAAACTTGGAGTTCGTGTCTGACTTGGATACTTTACTGATGCAGAAACTGGAGTGTGGAGAAGATTAGTGATCTCTTCAAGTTCACCAGGTTAGTTATACCCTCCTCTTGAGGACCCTTTGGAAAGGGATTGTGACTTTTAAATAGAGTTGAATAACCTCAAGGAAGGTTTCACCTACCACCCATTCTCGTCTCTTACACTTTCCCCAAAGCTAGTTTCATTTTCTTTTTGGCTTTGAAAATATGTTATGTATATTATAGTTGCATTTCTATTTTGAGTTGTAACTGATGTTTATATATATATTTCTCCTCACTATAGGCCTCTTGAGGGCAGGAACTCTATCTTATTCCCTTCTGAATCTTTAGTGCCTATGATAAATACCTGATAAATATTTGTTAAATAAATTAATTATTAAACGAATGTCTAAGGGAAGAAATTAAAGATTCAGTGGATGAAAGAGGGAAGGAAGAGCAATAAGTGGTTATGCTAACCCTCTTATTAGAGTATTGACATGATAAGAATTAATTTCATGCCCTGTGGAGGGTCTCTAGCTCTACCTGTAGCTAAGGGATATTGGCAAGCTACTTTTTTAACCTGGTCAAAAATCTTTTACATCAAGACAGTTATCAAAGAAAATCTATTTCTGTTTTTAGCTCACTGATTCTATCACATGTTTATCTAATCCATGAATAAAGATGAAATAATCTGTTACTTACCTAAGGATAATTTCAAAGTAAATTTGAGTACATGATAGTGGATTGTTTTGAATAATTTCATCAGGTATTTCTGCTGTCACCTAGACTTTTTTTTTCTTTTCTTTTCTTTTTTTTTTTTTAAGATGGGGCAATCTTGGGTCACTGCAAACTCCGTCTCCTGAATTCAAGTGATCCCCTGCCTCAGCCTCCTGAATAGCAGGGATTACAGGCATGCACCACCATGCCTGGCTAACTTTTGTGTTCTTAGTAGAGACAGGGTTTCACCATTTTGGCCAGGCTGGTTTTGAACTCCTGACCTCAGGTGATCCGCCCACCTCAGTCTCCCAAAGTGCTAGGATTACAGGTGTGAGCCACTGTGTCTGACCTGTCACCTAGACTTAAAAAAGAAAAAAAAAAATATATATATATATATATATATACACACACACACACATATACGCGTGTGTGTGTTGTTAGCTTTGAATTCTTTTCTAAATTAAAATATGTGTTTTCAAATGTCTAAGCTCATGGTAAAATCTACTTTACATCTTTATCAGTAGTGAATATGTATATATTCATGTACTAATTCATTATTCTGTGAACCAGTATTTCTGGGGGAATATGCTTTGTGCAAGTACTCCGCTACTTTCTCCAAGATAAAAAATGAAAATAAAAATAACAAAACTCATTCTCTATACTCAAAGCACATAATTAATGTTATTATATTCAGTAAAAGCTGGAAAAGCCCAAATTTCCATATCTACCTCATATGTTATTTATTAAATTATATACCTATCACATTATATATGTATAAACACACATTTGGTGAATACACTCCAAGTAATTATGACATTATCCTGATAAGTCAAGATTTTACTGGTGAATAATTTTAAAAAAGTAAATGCAAATGAGAGACACAACTCATGCTACTAATTGCACATAACTTACAAACTAATTTCAGTATTTAAGAAAATTTTATGTCAGTTGTGCTGTAGTTAAAAAAAAAAGGCTGAAAAGTAATGGTAGTCTCAAGCTCACAGTAACTGCTGTGGACATGAATAAAGGAACATAGTTTCTTTACTGTGCATTCTGTGTGAGGCAGCACCCACAGTGTTTACCTGAAAACATTCTATTAGAGATCAGCGATGTGGAGCAGTCAGAGCACAATAATACCTTTTTGTTTAGAAGTACAAGATGTACTGTGGGCAGTACTTGAAGAAACTTTAAAGCCTAAAAATGGTTTATTGGTGGTAAGAATAGCAGCTAACAAGTATGGAGTGTGGTGTGTGTCTGGCACAATGGACTATACTTCATCTATTTCTGTATCAGCACAGTATGTTATAGATGGTCCTCAAATGTCTTGGAATCCAACATGGTTTTATAATTTTCAACTTTGTCACAGTTTGCAACAGCAGCAATTGAACCTACCTCTGGTTTGAATAGAACAGTGGTTGCCAGTGTCTGAGGAGAGGGGAAAATGGGATGTTGCTCAACTGGGACAGTTTCAGTTATATAAGATGAGGTCTACTGAACAGCACAGTACCTTATGTGTAACAATACCATCATTTGCACTTATACATTTGTTCAAAATGTAGAGCTCTTGTTAGGTGTCCTTACCACGCGCACACACAAAAGGGACACAAGTAAACTTCTGGAGGTGTTGGATATGTCTATGACCTTAATTATGATTATGGAGTCTTGGGTGTATACATATGTCCAAACCTGTCAAAATGTATACATTAAATATGTGCAGGGTTTTTACTCATTTCTACTCAATAAGGCTGTTAAAAAAGAAAATGTATCTGGTTTTCTTAGGAGAGATAAAAATTACTTAAAGATGTAAACTTTGGGGCAAGCCTATTAATCAACAACTCAGCCTAACACCAAAGTGACATTGGAACTCACACTGCAGCTTTTTTATCCAATGCAAAATTGGAGAGAAAGATAGCTGCAAAGCGACAGTGTAATTTTCATCATCAGGAACAGGTGTTCCGCGTCAGTGTCAATTAGTGCGGGGCTGGATGTACAGAAGCAACACATTAGGGATGCAGTGGGCTCCCTTTATGATGCTTCGAGTCCAGAGATGAGCCAAGGGACTGAACTTTGGCCAAATCATCTCTTTCTTCTCTCCTGATGTGTAAGCCTGTCTGCCACTCTTGTTCTGAATGCTTTTCATCTTGTATATTAAAGGTGAGTAAAGCATTTCCCCTGCAACATGACTGGCAAGTCTAAAGATGCACATTGCCTAATTTCTTAGTTGTTGTCTCAATAGGTACTTAAGAAAAATCCTGAGAGTGACAGTTCACTAGAGCAAGAGTGGTTTGCAAAGAGTTCCAAAAGTAAACATAAATGTTTAGTTCAGCATATTACTGATAGAATTCATACCCTGGATTAAGAAACACATATTTATATAAATTTTCTCTCTCCCTCCTTCCTGTTGAATGATTTTGTGTTCGAGTAACAGGTAATTGTGCAAGTATTTTTATTTATTTGTTTGTTTGCTTATTCATTTATTTATATTTGAGACAGAGTCTTGCTCTGTCGCCCAGGCTGGAGTGCACTGGTGCGATCTCAGCTCACTGCAGCCTCTGCCTCCTGGGTTCAAGTGATTCCCGTGCCTCAGCCTCCTGAGTAGCTGGGATTACAGGCGTGCGCTAGCACGCCCAGCTATTTTTCTATTTTTAGTCGAGAAGGGGTTTTACCACATTGGCCAGGCTGGTCTCAAACTCCTGACCTCAAGTGTTCCATCTGCCTCGGTCTCCCAGAGTGCTGGGATTACAGGTATGAGCCCTCGTGCCCGGCCCCATTTGTGCATGTATTTATACTTAATATTGAGTGTACATTATTATGTTATTATTTACTATTTATATATCACATAACCTTGAAGTATTAAGATCTTTTCTATCAAGTAGAAAAGAAAAATACAAAACAGCAGGAATAAATATGTGATCTCTGGCTTTTTAACTTCTTTACAGAACTTATAATTATTTCTAAATGTTATTTGTTTAATTCTTTCTAAAAATGAAGATGGCTGAAATATTAGCCAAAAGATTACATTTACTACACAAAATGATGTTAGATAATGTAACAATAATTGACAAGTCCACTGTTCTATATTTCCAGTACTTTTGGTAGACCAAGTTTTATCAAAGCAGAAAGTTAGTTTCATTCTCTACACTTCTGATCATATGAATAACACAGTGGCTAGCAGATAGTATGGCTCTATTTATCTGTCCATTTTGGCTAAACCCCGGAATCTATTGGGAAGTTTATATTCATATTTAGTAATTACCAATGAGGCCACGGGATCTAGCAGCTTTGTGTTCTTTTCTCCTGATTTAGTATGAATTTTTCCTCATGAAGCATTCGTTTTTAATTTACTTATGACTCTGATTTTCTGCAGATTTAAGTAGGTAGAAAAAGCACAGTGAAGTAATGTCCTTATGTATATTTAAACACATACATTGAATTAAATACATATAAATGACAATGAAAAGGAGAGATTGCAAACCTTTTCCTACGCAAGGTTCTACACTTGTTGTTAGGTCCGACCAATCAAATTGGCACAGTAAGAGGTGAGATTTTTGTTTACTCTTCATCTATTGCATTGAGTCACCATTACTACTTCATTAGTTTAAGGTGTTTTTCTAATATTGGGCTTGTACATAAATATCTGTTTTAAATATCTTCAAGAAATTTTTAAAAACTATATGCAAGGGAGAGAAAGATGTCAATGGTTTGCCAAATACTAACTCCCAACAGAGAAATGGAAACTATAAAGAAAAAAAATCAAAAGGAACTATAATTCAAAAGAACAATCAAAATGAAAAATTCACTAGATGTGCCTGACAGCAGATTTGAGATTGCAGAAAAATTAATTGGTTAATTTGAAGATAAGTAATAGCAATTATGCAATTTGAAGAATATACAGGAAACAAAATTAAAGTTAGCTGAGCTTCAGGGACTTGTGGCACAATGCCAGGCATACCAATTTATGTGTAATCATGGTCCCAAAAGGACATAAGGGAGACAAAGGGAAAAGAAAATGGAATAAATAATGATCAAGACTTTCCTGAAATTGATAGAAAGAAAGTTAATCTGAAGATCTAGGAGCTCAACAAACTTTAAGTATAATAAACACAAAAGATGTTCACCTAGGTACATCATAACCAAACCCATGAAAGCCAGAGACAAACAGATAATCTTGAAAGCAACAAGAGAAACTTGACTCATGAGATAGAAGAGTACATTACATTTTGTTAAATTTTATTGTGTATGTTTAATGAATTTATAAAATTTTGATGACTTTGCTTTTGAAAAAACGAATGGCAGAAGGCAATGGAATGACATTCTCAAATGCTGAAAGCAAAAATAGTTTATATCCAACAAAACTATCCAATACTGATAAAATTAATTTATTTACTTAATCTTATTGAGCCAGTTATTGCTATAAGCATATATAGAAGAGTGCTTCCACTTTCCCCCAAAATGTTCCATTTTCTTGAGATTTATATCCTTTTGAGGATGCAATCAATCAAGCAAACGTATGACAGGTACTGAGAAGTGTTATGAATCTGTTTAAAAAGCATTCTGGTAGATTTTAGCTGCTCTTTCCACCAAAAAAATATGGTAATTATGGGATAATAGGTATGTTCATTTGCTTCACTGTATCAAACCTTTTACTTTCTCTTACGTATACCATGATGTCATGTTTGATACCTTAAAAGCATATGTTAAAATTTATTTTTAAAGAAATGAATTTCAGGAAGGCAAAAAATACCAATAGGCTAGCATGGCTAAAGCTCAGGAAGGATGAGGGAAAATGGAGGGGAAGGGGACTGAAGAATTGGTTAAAAAAATCACCCTGGGGCCTTGCATGTTCTGGAGGGACTCTGGTTTCTGCAGTGATTGCATTGAGAGCAGAAGAGTTACACAGTCTCATTTCAACATGAACATTTCTTAAAATCATCAGTTAATCATAGTATGGTACATTCAGGATACCATTTGCCTGTAATATTAACAAACAAAATAGTATATAAATGCATAACATTATAAGATAATGGTAGGAAAAAATGTAAATCAACTTATATTAGTGTTTACTGCTTAGAATGAAGGTAAGAAAGGAGAGTGGTGAAAGATATATGAAGAAGGTTTCAAATATATTTGTAATATTTTAATATCTTAAAATCAGATAAAAAGTGACAAATTATTGGCATTAATTATTGAATAATGGTGGTCTCCATTTTCTCTGAAGTGTTTCATACACAGAATTGTTTATGAAATAGGGAATATAGGCCTAAACAAAAGTTTCTTACAGGGGCCTTGACATAGTTTGGATTCGTGTCCCCACCCAAATCTCAGGTGGTAATCTCCAGTGTTGGAGGTAGGGCCTGGTGATAGATGATTGGATCATGGAGACGTATCCTTCACGAATGGCTTGGCACCATCCCCTCAGTCCTGTTCTTATAGTAAGTGAGTGAGTTATCACAAGATCTGGTTGTTTAAAAGTGTGTAGCACCGTCTCCTGCCTCTTCCTCCTGCTCCAGCCACATAAGATGCGCCTGCTTCCCTTTCACCTTCCACCATGGGTATAAGTCTCCTGAGTCCTCCCCAGAAGCAGAAGCTGCTATGCTTCCTTAACAGCCTGCAGAAACGTGAGCCAAGTCAACCTCTTTTCTACATAAATGAACCAGTCTCAGGTATTTCTTTATAGCAATGTGAGAGAACAAATGTTATCGTAATTATTCAACTGCAATACTTTATGATTTATTGGTCTTTTTTATTGACAATCCAGGTAAAGAGCAGACTGAATCAAAGTTAGAAAATAGCACCTACCAAAGTCAGGTTGTGTAATAGATTTGTTACGTTTGTCTGCCTCTTATCTCATAGGCACCTATTAGGTTGAAATTACCATTCTTAGTTTATGAAAATGATAAAATAATTGGCCGTCCACACTGTCTGACTTAGTAGAAGGATTGCCGTGGTTGAGTGTTTCCTCCTTCCTGAGAGCTGGTTTCCTCTTCATTTGAAAGCACATTGTTCTGTATCAAACAAATGTGGGGGGAAGTCCTATTAAACTTAAAAGTGACTCTAAGAAGCTGAAATTTATATTATGGACAACATGAAAATCCAAGCTTGTTCTAGTATTATCAAATCTCTTTTTTTTTTTTTTTTTTTTTGAGACGGAGTCTCGCTCTGTCGCCCAGGCTGGAGTGCAGTGGCCGGATCTCAGCTCACTGCAAGCTCCGCCTCCCAGGTTCACACCATTCTCCTGCCTCAGCCTCCCGAGTAGCTGGGACTACAGGCGCCTGCCACCTCGCCCGGCTAGTTTTTTGTATTTTTTAGTAGAGACGGGGTTTCATCATGTTAGCCAGGATGGTCTCGATCTCCTGACCTCGTGATCCACCCGTCTCGGCCTCCCAAAGTGCTGGGATTACAGGCTTGAGCCACCGCGCCCGGCTATCAAATCTCTTTATAGATGAAGTGCACTAGATTTACAGTTTGCCTTTCAAACATATAAAAAATGTTTATAAACGCATTAAGTCGGTGCAAAATATAAGATTAACTTTTGTTGGCCAAATATTTCATAAATCCGGATCAAACTGCTTATCCAAACTGTTGATGTTATATTTATTCTCATGAATTCTTTGAGACAAAGACCAAAGTTTCAGAGGCTTTCAGACACAAGAGGAAAAGAAGCAGTAAAAGGTCACCGGAGGCCAGAAAGAGAGAGACTAAAAACAGTTTGCTAAAGAAGAAGTTCATTTAAACACAGTCATTTGAAAACAGACACAACAGGAAACAATCTATATTATCTTTTATTTGCTCAATCTTTTTGGTTTTACTGCTGCCAATTCCACCCCTGCAGTTCAGACCTGGCAGCAGAATCTTTCCTGCTTTCCAGCAGCTTTTCACGAGCTGATAAGGAACCAAACTCAAAGGAAAAAAAAAAAGAGAGCGAGTGAGGGGGAGAGAGAGAGAGAGAGAGAAAGGAATAGACTAAAATCTCTGACTTGGCCTTTTTTCTCTATGTGTATCTTATTTCTTGCAGCTTCACCCTGAACATGGTAAGGTTCGACAACGGAAATTTGAGCCTGACTTAGAAATGCCTCTGTCTGTGACTACCGTAAACCTTCGCCTTAATGGTTTTATTCATCCGTATAAAGTCCTCAGCAGTATTGTGTATATCTTGAAAACATAATGACTGTTAGTCAATTCATTCTCATGTCCCTCTGAAGGTGAAATCCTTTGATATGTAGAGCTGCAGAACTGTGTAGTTGCACCAGGAGAAATAGCATTCCAACTATGATCTTACATAGTGCAGTCATTTATTTAAGTAAAGCCATCTGTCATATTTTGGGTGGAAAATTACATAGTCAAGATGGATTTTTTTTTGAAAAAAACATACTGTTGCCATGCTTTGGTTGACAGGGGTTTATTCTTCAAATTGAAACAGTAATTCTTACTCATCTTCAATGTTATTTTTGTAAAATAAATCCCAATGAACTGCTGCGTTTTAAATACCTCATTGTGATTCACACCAGTGACATTCAGGGCATCTTCCTGAAGCATCAGTTCTGGAATAGATTGATCAATATGTCAATTTGGATCGAGTTCTTTATTGCAGTTGTTTCAAAATTAAAGAACTGTCTTTTCCAAAGTCATTAGTTTGCCAAGTGAGTTGAAGTAATGGCTCTCCGCCATCCTTTCTAACCTTAGTTTGTTGAAAATGTTTTCTAATGACATTCCCTGAACATTTTCCAAAACAAGTTGTCCAAGGTTTTCTTCATGTCCCTAATATGTTTCCCTGTGATAGATTTGGGTCCTTTGTTCTGCACTTCAATTTCTCCTTCAGCTAAAATTTATCTTCCCATTAGCAAGTTGTTACTTTATAGTCTGCTTTGTGGGTGATAAACCCTACAAGAGAACATTAGACTTTGAAAGACCCTTGGTTTCCCTCCAGAGCTTTTCTGAGAGCAAAAGGGACATTTTGAATATTGACCATGACCAGCATGGGGCATTGTCTTCTAAACACCCTGAATGGCATAGACAGTTTCAAATACTCCAAAAAGAGAGAGAGAAAAAACAAATGAATTAAATTTTATGCATATGTTTATTTTCCAAGGTAGAATTAGGATTCAACCGTTTCTAGGACTGTGGGTTAAATTTTAGGGCATGGGTTTCTGAGGAAGTTGATAAGACCCAGAGTATTTGGCATCAACAGATGATGTAAGTAGCCTACAGATAAATCTGGGGAGAGTTTAATAACAAAGCATATTTTCCTAAGAGATTGTTCACTTTTTAAATGTTTATCTCAACAGTTTAAAATCAGGTAAAATTTTCATGTCATTTAAAGTGATTTTTAAATGCAGCATCATCTTATCTTGGTGAAATATATTCTGAGGATTCAATTGTCTAAATACTCCAAGAACAACTAGGATTTTAAATCTCATGCTGCAGTTAGGCGTTGTTGTTCTCCCCTGTAGCTCTAAGGTTAGTTACATGTCAGCTTCTCTTATTTGAACCAACTTTTGGAGTAATGCTCTCCTAAAAGCAAAACTTACCTCCAGGACCATAGGCATTAAGAATCAACAAAGCATCAAAAAACTATATGTGTGATCTTATTTTTATAGTGTTATGTCATTTGTCTTCTTTAATATGCTTCTTGTTTATCTGATCCCTTTAATTCTTGTTCAAAATCTAATAAAGTTTGATCTCAACCACACAAAAGAACTCATGTAGAAATTAAAACAATTCAGTGAGCAAAAGTATTTGATAGAAATTGATATAAATGAAACCAATTTTAATTAGGTACTTGAATCCATCACTCTTATTGTTATACAAAGTATATAGAAAAAATAAGTGAAGGCACGTTTTATTGAATTTTCCTTTTGTTTTGTTTTTATTTTCTTAATATATTTTTTGGTTCTTGTTCTGGCTTCTTGTGTTGTTCTCTAAATGTATTCGTTTTTTAATCTTTGTTAATTTCTAGCCAATGTCTCTTAAGCTTTGTAGTTTCCACTGAGTATACTCCTGCCTCACAAACACAAACACCATTTTATCCCCTTTTTGATGTTAATACAGATTAACATAAAGTTTAGAAATGATGAAGTACATACTCATTGGCCCAAAGATAATGCAATACTTTTCTATTACCCATACTTCTTGAACTAAGAATATTTAACTAGTTTATTGTGCCCATGGGGCTTGTGCTGTATTATTAACCACACCATCACAATTCAGTGTCACAGTTTTTGAAGACCAACTCCATTTCTTCAAATTTATTACTGGGATTGATTTCCTACGAGTCTTGTTTCATCAGATATGAGGGTTTTCGTTTGTTTGTTTGTTTGTTTAACTCGTCAAGGGTTTTATTCCTTTGGACATTTTGAATGAAGACGATATTCACTGAGGGCATTAGAGGGTCTTAAGTTGTAGGAAAATCTAACCAGTCGCCCTGTAGAATAATTAGCCTTCCATCTGGTTTGGCACAGAAAAGCATGAGCCCACATAGGGGAAGGGAAGAAACTTCGGGCACTTCAGGTATATTGTGATAGTTATTTTTGCAGTTTGTATTTTTTCCAGTGCAAGGGAAAACAAAAATCTTTCTTTCATTTATGTATTGTCTAAAATTGTGTCATTATTGTTTCATTTGTGTATTGTCTAAAAGTGTATCATCATTGATGAGATAGGTGTGCCATATTTTATATTAATTGTTTTAATTGGTTGCACTAAACCTGCTGGGAGAACTGAAGTATAGAGTTAAGGTGATGATTGTCTCTGATAAAACTTAAGTCATTGGATTAGTAGGCTAAGTCAGAAGTGCAAATGCTTAATCAATAAAGAGGAAAAGTCTGGTAAAAAGGTCATAAACACTAGCATGAAACTCACAGATACTCTTATTCCAAAGGTTTTGAGCAGAAGTTATCTACTTCGTACTGCCATTGGCCTGTTTGAAGATCTTGGCATTTCCTGGCAGATTTACTGGATCATCTTACTAACCTGTACAACTTCAGTTAAAGATCTTTGTTAAAATAGAGCTTTCTAGTTCCGCTAAGATTCCTTCTATTTGTTCAAAAGTTCGGAGTGACTAGGTGAGTGAAGTTTCTGAAGAACAGCAAACCCTAGAATAATTCAAGAATAACTATTCCGGCCGGGAGCAATGGCTCACGCCTATAATCCCAGCACTTTGGGGTGCCAAGGCAGGCAGATCACCTGAGGTCAGGAGTTCAAGACCAGCCTGGCCAACATGGTGAAACCCCATCTCTACTAAAAATACAAAAATTAGCTGGGTGTGGTGGCAGGTGCCTGTAATCCCAGCTACTCGGGAGGCTGAGGCAGAAGAATAGCTTGAACCTGGGAGGCAGAGGTTGCAGTGAGCCGAGATCGTGCCATTGCACTCTAGCCTGGGGGACAAGAGTGAGACTTCGTCTCAAAATAATAATAATAATAACTATTCCAGTTAACTATGTTCCCATTTGACTGGATAGAAAAGTTGCAATGTCCCAGACAGGAAAGACAAACTTCATGTATGTGTGTGTGTGTGTGTGTGTGTGTGTGTATGTATGTGTATGTATTTATTTATAGCTCTGTGGATGCTGTGACTTTTTTGAAAGGAAAATGATTCAAACCATCCACAAAGTATGCATACTATTTTTAGTACATATTTATAGTCCACAAAAAGAACCAATTGTATGAAATCTATTTGTAGATAGATGCTCAGAGATTCCTTAAGGGCAGGGTTCCTGTTCATCTCACTTTTATTATTTTCCCATAAGTGTATTAGTTACAGGGCTGGGCGCTGTGGCTCTCACCTGTAATCCCAGCACTTTGGGAGGCCGAGGTGGGTGGATCATTTGAGGTCAGGATTTCAAGACCAGCCTGGCCAATATGGTAAAAACCTGCCTTCACTAAAAGCACATAAATTAGCTGGGCGTGGTGGTGCGCACCTGTAATCCCAGCTGCTCAGGAGGCTGAGCCAGGAGAATTGCTTGAACCCGGGAGGCGCAGGTTGCAGTGAGCAGAGATCACACCGCTGCACTCCACTCCAGCCTGGGCGACAGAGCAAGACTTCCTTTCAAAAAAAAAAAAAAAAAAAAATTATATTAGCTACAGAGAAGGCAAGAATTACCCATCCTCTGCTATTCAAAAAATGTTTTCCCACCCATGTTTATTTAATATTACAGCCAATTTACCACTACTGTGATGGTTTCCTTCATGGAGGATTTTGGCTAGTAAATTTGAGAGGTTTTTCGTTTGTTTTTTTCTGGTGCTACCTAATAACCATTATGGTTGGTGCCAAGTCTTGTCTTCATGGATCTTATAGCTCAATTATTCCAGGGCTTTTCCTAAGAATTCACAAAGCCACATTTTTGTGCCCAAAACAGAAGATGTTAATTTCTCCATGGAAATGTTGATAAATTTTTTGTTATTATTGGTCTGTAAAAAGTCAAAGCAGACTGTTTAGTGGAGCAAACTACTGTAACATTTCTATAGTCTTTCTAAGGTATACATAATGTATTTTAATGATATTTTCATAGTATCTGCTCTGCAGTATGCTACCTTGTATTGTACCTTTTATTGTGAGTCTTAATTTAACAACAGCAATTACTGAAGATAGAAAAAAATACTTCACATTTGTTTTTCATTTTTAAAGAGTGTCTGCGAAGGTTAAAAGACCTCTTTATTTCTATGCTATCTCGAATAATGCATTATTCTAAAAATGTACTGTCGTTACTATATATATTTACCCTGTTAGTAATCTGACATGCCCTAGAATGGACCACATTTGCCATTTGAACGTTTTTGGCTTCCGTTTTTGTTTTCGTTTTTGTTTTTGTTTTTGTTTTTGTTTTTTTTTGGAACTTACAAGAGACTAGATATTGCATACCATCCTCGTATCCTTTTTTATTTTTAAGCTTAGAACCATGAACAAAAAACGTCCAGGCAGGATATGGTGTAAGAGCATTCCAGAAAACAGTTCATTGCCATTCCCAGAACACGCATGAACTAAAAACCAGTATTCTATACTGGATAAATGTTATAAAGTTGCTCCTTTAAGGGTGTTATGCAACTGGATGGTCTTAAGAAGAATACAACACCAATTCATAAGAAGTTAATCAACTAGTAGAAAACTGTTGGTGTTTTCCTTTAGCAATAGATATTCACTCTATGTAGTAACATGAGATTTAATGATCCTTATACAAGATCTGAAGGTGGTGTGACTAATTTATTTGAGATCTATAATTGCTCTGAGGCTGAGTCTCAGCCTTGGCCTGCTGTTGAACATAGCCTAAATGTTTATACACATACGGAAAGAAAGATGTATGATTGTATTAGTTTCCTAGGGCTGTGGCAACAAACTACCACAAACAGAGGCTTAAGACAAAGACATTTATTCTCTCATGGTTCTAGGGTCTAGAAGTCCAAAATCGTGTTAGCCAAGCTGGTTCTTTCCAGTGGTTCTGACCGAGTATTCCACACCTGTCACCTGGCTTTCGGTGGTTGCTTTCAGTCCTTGGCATGCCTTGGCTTATAGCTGCATCACTGCAATCTCCTCCTTCATTTGCACATGGCGTTCCCCTCTCTGCATCACTGCATATCCTCTCCTCTTTTTATAAGGAGTCAGTTATCAGATTTAGGGTGGACCCAAATCCAATATAACCTCAACTTAACTAATTACATATGCAATGACCCTATTTCCAAATAAGGTGACATCCTGAAGTTCTGGGTGGATATGAATTTTGGAGGGACACTACAATAATGACCACCAGGAACTATCAATGACCCTGCTATAATTAAACTACCTATGTTTACAAATTCTTTTGTCCATAGAGATACTGGGACCATAGCTTATTCTTTGATAATTTCTTGATTCATAAATGGTGTAGGCATTTAGAAGTCTAGTTTTACTTTAGATATGTGTGAGAAAATTTATAAGAACTTCTAAAATAATCTCTCTGCAATATGCTTTATCTGAAAGTTCCATTTGTAATGTAGCTTCTATCTATTAAATCTATAGAAATTATGTCATGGTAGAGAAATAAGTATTTGTCTAAAAAGGATCCTGAAAAAAGTTACAGATTGAGATTTGGGAAAGAACTTAACAATTGGTAGAAATTTCTATTACTTGAGTAGCTTTAGTAAATAAAGCAAATAAAGTTCATTTGACCTCAAGCTTTTTAAAGCTGATAATTTACCATCAAGCTCAACTTTTTTTTAGTTCCCGCCCCCCCTCCTCCCCCAACACACACACAATGTACCACAGCCAGTCATTTTTACTTCAGGACAGTTTCTCTCTTTCACCTTCTCTCTCTTTTTATTCTTTAATTACAAGTCAATTAGTCTTCCTTCTTATTTTTCAAGTATCTTTAAAACTTTGCTCTGATGGGCAGTCCTAGTGGGCTTAATGGTAGATATTTTCAGTCATGCAGATAATAAATCTGTAATGTTGTCCATTTATACTTTATTATTGGGAGTAAAGAAAGAATAGGATGTATTGGAATACTAACGCCTTCCTCCTGGTGACAACTTTGGCAGACTTTGTCAGGTTGTCCTTTTACATTTTACCCAAAATTGAACTTTGATTCTTCCCCTGGCTCTTCTGTTTGCAATATGTACACAGGTACTTTATGGAGGGAAGCTTTTGGTTCTTTCATCAAAAAGGACTTAGTTTGTATTGATTTCTAGTCCATTAACTTTTTAAGGCTCTCAGGAAACATCTACCACCTATCAGATATTTTCTAATTGGTAATTGTACATTTCAATTTTTAACTGTCTCTTAATTCAAATTTGAGCCCATTTATAAAGAGAGTTAGTGTCCCTTTATTTTAGCTCTTGGTCTATTCCAAAATACTGTTTGAAAGCTGTCTAGAATTTATTTGAATTTTTACTTAGTTTATAATTTGAATCTTTGTCCAATTTTCTTTTAAAAGGAGGCTTCTGAAATTTTTTTAATGTTTCAAATTATTATTTTTCTTGCCTTCTCATGGCAATTATTTTTACACACCTGAGTCATTTAAATATTTTTCTCAGCTTTTAAATAGTTTTTCGCACCTGAGGGAAAGACAATTAAATAAAGTAGTTTAGGTTTGTGTCCATGTGTGCTCAATGATTAGCTCCTACTTAAAAGTGAGAATATGCAGTATTTGGTTGTCTGATCCTCTGTTAATTTGCTTAGGATTATGGCCTCCAGCTTTATTTATTTCACTGCAAAGGATATGATTTCATTCTTTTTT